>NW_003852569.1:1491831-1494320 GCF_000181295.1 Otolemur garnettii
GACTCGCTTGAGCCCAGGAGTTGGAGGTTGCTGTGAGCTGTAATGCCACGGCACTCTACCCAGGGGGACAGCTTGAGGCTCTGTCTCAAAAAAAAAGAAATTCTGTTACATGTATATAATGTGTAGTGATCAATTCAGGATATTTAGGGTTGTCCATCTCCCAAATATATTATGTTTCTGTTTAGCTATAGTCACTGTACTCTCCTGTCAGTGAATTTTTTTTTTTTTTTTTGAGACAGAGTCTCACTGTGTCACCCTCAGTGGTGTACTGTGGCCATCACAGCTCACAGCAACCTCTAACTCTTGGGCTTAAGTGATTCTTTTGCCTCAGCCTCCCAAGTAGCTGGTACTACAGGTGCCCTTCACAACGCCCAGCTATTTTTGTTGTTGTTGTTTAGCTGGCTGGGCCAGGTTCAAACCTGCCAGCCCTGGTGTATGTAGTTGGTTGGTGTGGTGCTCTAACCACTTAGCTATGGGGTGCTGAGCCAAACAGTGAATTTTTTATTTCTATCTAACTGTATGTTTGTACCTTTTAAGTTCTCTTCATTATTTCTCTTATTCTTAGGTTAGTATCTTACTTAAATTTTTTTCTTGTAGCATGGCGGACACCGACCTGTTTATGGAATGTGAGGAGGAAGAATTGGAGCCATGGCAGAAAATCAGTGATGTCATTGAGGACTCTGTAGTTGAAGATTATAATTCAGTGGATAAAACTACTACAGGTAACAGAAGCTATTCTGATCTTAGATTGTTATTTGAATTAATGAAATCGAATGACATTTTGGTTCAGAAAGTGTGAAATGGAAAAGGACTTTAAGAATCCATCATCATGGATTCTTGGATTCATCATCGTGGCACTGGTGATACCTTCTTTTCCCATGCTTTTTGGCCTGTGAAAATCTCAGTTTCCTCATCAATAATGCTATAAACTTAATAAGAAGTTGAGTTAACCAGTGTTTATCAAATACCTACTAGTCCTCTTACCAAATGATGGATGAGTAAGAATTCAAAGTGGTGGTGTGTGGCAGTGTGTACCTAGTCAAAAATGATTCCCATAGTCTTGTTTATTATTTTTGATATTTTGGGGTTTTTTTTAACTTGATTTCCTTTGTGAGCAAAGTAGAAATTGCTTTGTGTCTGCCTTCATGAACAGTTTATAGATCTAGGCTTGTTAGCTTTTCTTTCATAAAGGTGATATTGCGAGGTCAAATTCTAGATTGCCCTGGATTCTGAAAGTGGGCGGAAGCTGTTTTTCTCCCCTAAATTGTACCAGTTGCTCCCTATTTTTATCTTCCCTGCCTTGAGACCTGAGGATAGTATTGGTTTAGGCTGAAACAGGACACAGTTCAGGGTCTTGTGAATGCATGCATACCAGTAGTGGTGATAATAAACCTTTGAGTCCTAGAAGTTTGCTAGTGCTGTATAAGCTAAATATTAAAATCCTGATTCCGTGGGCTCAGTGATGAAACTTCATTAACTAGGAGATTTGAGATACAGAAGGATTGTGTCTAAATGGTGGACTAAAGGATCAGTAGAAAGGGAAATGAGATGAACAGTTGGATTTATGAATAGAACAGGAAACTTTTTGGCTATCAAGACACACAACAAGATGGAAAGGGAAGGTTAGAGCAGTATCCTTTAGTGTCATCTGTCCCTGTCTCCCAAGTGACTGTGCCTCCCCTTCCCCACAGTTTCTGTGAGCCAACAGCCAGTCTCGGCTCCAGTGCCCATCGCTGCCCATGCTTCTGTTGCTGGGCACATTTCTACATCCACCACCGTTAGTAGCAGCGGGGCACAGAACAGCGACAGTACAAAGAAGACTCTTGTCACACTAATTGCCAACAACAATGGTAAGTGGGATTCTTGGGAAATTGTTCCTGGGCTAGAGGGGTAAGAGAATACACGAGGGCTTAGGGACAGCAATCCCTATTTAGTTAGGTACTGACATGGTTCTGTTAGTTGGATAGTGAATTGAGTAACTCTCAAATGGAAGTGATTCTATAGGTAGTGCTGTTCCTGCTAAGTTAGTGCTGAATTGATGGTGGTGTTTCAGGTCAGAGGGCACAGCAGAGTCTTGATACTGATAATTTCTAGGAGAGAAAATTAAACCCAAAATTCCTATTACAGAGATTGGGGCTTTTATGTTTGGTTTGTTGGTTGTTTTTGTTTCTTTAATTAGAGGAGCCCTTTAGTCTGGTAAGAGTTTTCCCAGGGCAGTTTTGTTCTGTATTTTCTCTGGCAGATTCATTTGGTTATAGGTTTCTGGGTGTGGGAATGGAGGATAGGACAGGGATGTTGTCCACATGAAGGAAATGCTGAAAGACTAGTGTTTTTAGTGCACTTACTGAGTATGGAGGCTATAGAGTACTGGTTTCTATTTTATTTCTGATGACTGTTTCTGTACACTGAAGATGAATTATTGGCAAGTTATGTTTCAAGATTCATGACTAAGATAGGCACTTTCTTTTTTTTTTTTTTTTTTTTTTTTG
>NW_003852569.1:1497974-1500893 GCF_000181295.1 Otolemur garnettii
ATTCCATAGTATAGATATACCACACCTTGTTAATCTGTTGTTTGGCGGGTCCGGGCTCTGGATTCGAACCCGCCACCTTAGGTGTATGTGGCTGGTGCCTTAGCCGCTTGAGCCACAGGCGCCGAGCCCGTGGTTTGTTTTTGTTAGAAGAATATGTTTTTAAAAATTTTTGGATATAATCATTTATGCATTCCCTATTGTTAGGCATTTATTAGGATCCCAGCTTTTTTTTTTTTTTAAGGATCCCAGCTTTTGTGATGCAAACAGCAATGTAGTGAACATTTTCAAGCATGTCTTCCCACTGTGTAAACGTATCTGCAGTATAAAGTTATAGAAGCAAAACTGCTGCGTCAGGCATTGATAATTTGTTTTAAGTTGCCCTAATAGGTTGCTCTAAATAAGTGCCCACTAATAGTACTTTTCCCAAGTCATTGCCAACTTCAGGTATTATTAAATTTGTTTATCATAATTTCCATAGGTTTCCAATTTTAGGGTACTGAAAATATGATTATCATTGTATGAGAAATCTTTAGAATTCTTTTTAAAAAAAGGACCCTCATTATATAAAGGTTAGTATTTAGTTATGTAGAGAATTCTCTCCTTTTATAGATGTAGAAACTGAGGCCTAGAGAGTCTGAATAACTTGTGTAAGTTACTAATAATTTATGGAATAAGTTAAATAAAATGAATTTTAAAAATAATAATAACTTAATAGGCTGTGCAGGGTGGCTCATGCCTGTAATCTTAGCACTTTAGAGGCCAAGGCAGGTGGATGGCCTGAGCTCAGGAGTTTGAGACCAGCCTGAGCAAAAGTGATACCTCATACTAAATGGGGTGATACCTCATACCTCTACTAAAAGTAGTGGAGCAGTGTGGCAAGTCCCTGTAGTCCCAGCTACTTAGGAGGCTAAGGCAGGAGGATCACTTGAACCCAGGACTTTGAGGTTACTGTGAGCTATTATGCCACAGCACTCTAGCCTGGGCAGTAGAGTGAGACTCTCTATCAAAAAATAAATAAATTGGGCAGTGCCTGTTGCTCAGTGGGTAGGGTGCTGGCCACATACACCGAGGCTGGCAGGTTCAAACCTGGCCTGGCCAGGTAAACAACAATGACAACTTGAACAAAAACAAAAACAAAAAAGCTAGGTGTTATGGCAGGTGCCTGTAGTTACAGCTACTGAGGCAAGAGAATCGCTAAGCCCAAGAATTTGAGGTTGCTGTGAGGTGTGACACCATGGCACTCTACCAAGGTTGACATAGTGAGACTCTGTCTCAGAAATAGATAAATTGGGCAGCACCCATTGCTCAATGGGTAGGGCATCAGCCACCTACACCCAGGCTGGAGGGTTCAAACTCAACCTGGACCAGCTAAACAATAACAGCTGCAACAAAAAAAATAGCTAGGCATTGTAGAGGGTGCCTATAGTCCTAGCTACTTGGGAGGTTGAGGCAGGAGAATCTCTGAGCCCAGGAATTTGAGGTTGCTGTGAGCTGTGATGCCACAGCACTCTACCCAGGGCAACATAGTAAGACTTTGTCTCAAAAAATAAATAAATAGGGGTGGCGCTTGTGGCTCAAAGGATTAGGATACCAGCCCCATATGCCGGAGGTGGCAGGTTCAAAACCAGCCCTGGCCAAAAACTGCAAAAATAAATAATAAAATGCTTTTTAAAAAATAATAATAATTTAATAGTTGGTAAGTGACTAAACTGGATTTGAATTATCTGTACTTCAAAGCTTGTGATATTTCCATCATACTATTATTTTTTTTTCCATTGTATTATTTATACTGTTTTCCCGTGTTTCTGTTAGACTGTCAAAGTTCTGTTAGCAATCAGTTTAGTTAAACATTTCTTTGATCTTAGTGTTTGGACACCTAGGCTCAGGTGTCTGAGCATCTCATGACATGCTGAGATGACCTGGCCTCCTTGATTCCCCGAATGGACCCTTGATTCCTGAGCCTGCATAGGGCCAGTTTTTTTGTAAAAGTATAAATTGATTTTATTTCAGAAGCCTCTAGTATTTAAATTAAAATGTTAATCCATAATCCATGTTTATGAAAGAAAAAAGGGAGACTAGTCTTTTATGTGTTCCAAAAAATTTCATGCATAAACATAAATTAAGCGATCCAATTGGTCTTGCTTTGCTTTTTGTGTATGTGTAATACATACAATTCAATAATTTTTTCATCGGATACTGCTGAAATGTTAGTCTAACTGAAGGATAAGACTTCAGAATAGAGTGAACAAGAAATACTCCCTGTTACATCAAGTTTCCCTTCAGTATAGTTGTTTTGGTATGTTATGGTATATTGTCCATTTACTACATGAATAACAGAGCAAAGGAGAGTAACTTTGAAGCAATTCAGTATTGTTCCACTTACTGGACTAGGTTCTTTAGACTAAATTTAAAAAGTTTTCTTTTTTTTTCTCCCTATTTCCTACTTTCCTTTTAAACCAGATTTAAAACTGATCTGGCCCCTGGTTATTGGTATCTACCTCCTTCACTATTATATTTTTAAAAACTATTTCTTTTTTGTGCACTTATTTACAATTTTCCCATTTCTCTTATTTTCCTTACCCTCTCTCCACAAAAAGCATTTCCTTCGCTCTTGATCTCAAAGAAGATTGTATTTATTCCACACCCCAGCTTTATTAAGGTATAGTTAGTTGACAGGCTCAGCGCCCATAGCTCAGTGTTTAGGGCACTGGCCACATACGCTGGGGCTGGAGGGTTTGAACCCCACCTGGGCCTATTAAACAGTAATGACAACTACAACAAAAAAATAGCCCAGTGTTGTGGCAGGCACCTGTAGTCCCACCTATGTTGGAGGCTGAGTCAAGAGAATCGCTTAAGCCCAAGAATTTGAGGTTGCTGTGAGCTGTGACATCACTGCACTCTACTTTTTTTTTTTTTTTT
>NW_003852569.1:1502024-1503293 GCF_000181295.1 Otolemur garnettii
CCCAGGAGTTGGAGGTTGCTGTGAGCTGTAATGCCACGGCACTCTGCCCAGGGGGACAGCTTGAGGCTCTGTCTCAAAAAAAAAAAAAAGAATTAGTGTCCGGTATAAAGAATATATAGTAAAACAATAAGCAACTCAAGAGAAAGATGGGCAAAAGGTACAGACAGGAATTTCACAGATAAGAATGGCCAGTAATCCACATGAGAAAACGTGCAGCTTCCTTAGTAATCAGGTAAATGCAGATTTCTACTGCACTAGGATACCATTTTACACCATTTTTTCTAGATTAACAAAAATTAAGAAATCTGACAATTTGACCTCTTTGCCTCTTGTTGGTCATGACAGTGGAGGGCTGTCTATGCTGAGCATATCTTGCTCAGTGAGCCTATACCTGGTTCTTAGCTCTATAAACCTAACTTCCTCTTTCTCAGTGAACTTTGTTTCATGCTTGCCTTACTTTGGGGCATTTGGTCATTTTTCCACCAAGAATATTCCCAAGAACTAAGGACCTGGGCAGCTGCCCGAAACCTTATGTTTTAGATTTTCAAAGTTGTATATAGTTAATAAACCTTCCTTTTCTTTCTAAAACTTAAGAAAAAAAAGGAAATCTAACAGTTCCATGCATTGGAGAGGGATATAGATACTGTTCATGGAAATAAAGTTTTAACCACTTTGGGAAATGATTTTGTATTATTTTGCAAAGGTAAATATGTGTATGCTGCAACCTAGCAATTCTTCTGCTGGTACACTGAGAAGTCTTGGGACATGTATGTGCACAAGGAGATATGTGCAAGAATGTTCATAGCCACATATTTGGAATAGCAAAAAACCCAGAAACAGGTGGCGCCCATAGCTCAGTGGGTAGGGCGCCAGCCACATACACTGAGGCTGGCAGGTTCGAACCCAGCCCAGGACAGCTAAAAAACAACAGTGACAACTGCAACAAAAAAATAGCTGGGCATTGTGGGGACACCTGTAGTCCCAGCTATTTGGGAGGCTGAGGTAAGAGAATCACTTAAGCCCGAGAGTTATCCTCAGTAGTGTGCTGTGGTGTCATAGCTCACAGCAACCTCCAGGTCTTGGGCTCAAGTGATTCTCTTGCCTCAGCCTCCTGAGTAGCTGGGATATAGCTGCCTGCTCAAATGCCTGGCTATTTTTAGAGACAAGGTCTCAGCTCTGGCTCAGGCTGGTTTTAAACCTATGAGCTTAGGCAGTCCACCCACCTCAGCATGAGCCACTGCACCTGGCCTTCTTTTTTTTTTTTTTTTT
>NW_003852569.1:1504583-1507057 GCF_000181295.1 Otolemur garnettii
CAATGATGGCTACAACCAAAAAATGGCCAGGCGTTGTGGCGGGCGCCTGTAGTCCCAGCTACTTGGGAGGTGGAGGCAGGAGACTCGCTTGGGCCCAGGAGTTGGAGGTTGCTGTGAGCTGTGATGCCATAGCACTCTACCCAGGGGGACAGCTTGAGGCTCCGTCTCCAAAAAAAAAAAAAAACTTCCAGTTCCAATTTTAAGCAGGGTGGGATACTCCACGAGCTGCAGTTCCCAGCCCCAGGGCCATGGACTAGTACTGGTCTGCAGCCTGTTAGAAACCAGGTCATATAGCAGGAGGTGGGTAGGGAGCAAGCTAGCAAAGCTTCCCATTTCTTGCATCACTGCCTAAGTCCCGCTGCCTGTCAAGTCAGTAGTGGCATTAGATTCTCATGGGACCATGAACTGTGTGTGAAAGATTTAGGCTGCATACTTCTTAATGCCCCACTCCCACCCCAGTTTGTAGAAAAAATGTCTTCTCTGAAATAAGTCCCTAGTGCCAAAAAGGTTGGGGACCACTGCTCAAGAGTACTTGTTTTGCCATTATGGTTTACAATTTAAATTTATAACATTTTATATAAAGATAGCTTTTTAAAGAAGAAGTGATGGGGTGAAGAGGGAGCACAATTTTGTCCTTTATTCTGAAATATCGGTTTTTCCATGGAGGATGTTAGGGTTGGTTAAAAAATAACAATATTTTTCTAGTCAGACTGAGCATACAGAAAAATACATTTCAGTACACCATGATGTCCAGTTCAGGTGAATGTCATACATTTCTGTGCTGGTTAGATAGAATAATTTTTAGACATTTTTATTTTGAGGAACAAGACAATGTATGAAAAACAATGCTTATAGGAAAGTGTCAGCAATAACCAAAAAGAACATAAGCTCCCAGCTACTTGGGAGGCTGAGGCAGGAGAATCGTTTAAGCCCAAGAGTTTGAGGTTGCTGTGAGCTGTGACCTCATGGCACTCTACCAAGGGTGACATGTGAGGCTCTGTCTCAGAAAGAAGAAAACGTAAGTGTTAATATTCATGACCTTGGATTAAGTAATGTTTTCTTAGCTATGACACCAAAAGCATTATAACCGGGGCCGCACCTGTGGCTCAGTGGATAGGGCACCAGCCCCATGTACCAAGGGTGGCGGGTTCAAACCCAGCCCTGGCCAAACTGCAACAAAAGTAAAATAAAAGCACTATAACCAAATAAAAAACAATTAAATCGATTCTATTTAAAACTTCATGCTTCAAACTACATAATCAAAAAAAAAGTGAAAAGAGAACCCATAGAATGAGAAAAACTTTACAAATTATCTAGCTGATAAGGGACATGTATCTAAAATATATAAAAACTACTACAACCTCACGTTAAAATAATCCAAATTAAAGATGGGAAAAGGGCCAAGTAGACATTTCTCTAGAGAAGACACACAAATGGCCAGTTAAGCACATCAAAAGGTGCTCAGAATCATTAGTAATTAAAGAAATACAAATTAAAAACACAATGGAGGCTTGGCATCTGTGGCTCAAGTGGCTAAGGCGCCAGCCACATACACCTAAGGTGGCAGGTTCGAATCCAGCCTGGGCCCGCCTAACAACAATGATGGCTGCAACAAAAAAAAATAGCCAGGTGTAGTGGCAGGCCCAGCTACTTGGGAGGCAGAGGCAGGAGACTGGCTTGAGCCCAGGAGTTGGAGGTTGCTGTGAGCTGTGATGTCATGGCACTCTACCCAGGGGAACAGCTTGAGGCTCTGTCTCAAAAAAACAAAAGAGAAAACAAAAAAGAGTAGAAACAACCTAATTGCTCATCACTTGATAAATGGTTAAACAAAATTTGGATCGTCATACGGTGGACTATTATATGGCCCTAAAAAGGAATAAAATACTGTATGTGTTGCAACCCTGAAAATGTAATGACTAAGAGAAAGAAGCCAGACATAAAAGATCATATGTCCTATGATTCCAGTTATACAGACTCAGAAGTTAGTGTGTGCCAGAGACTGAGAGGAGAAAAGAATGTGGAATAACTTCTAATGGATGCTGGGTTTCTTTTGGAGACAGGAGAATGTTCTGGAATTAAGTAACATTGATAGTTACACAGCCTTATGAACATACTAAAAAGCCACAGACTGGTGCATTTTAAGTTGGTGATAAAGCTGGGCTTGGGGGGGGGCTTTGTTTAAAGTATCATTTTTACTCTTCTTTTTGATCTTTAGAATTTACGATTCAGTATTTAGGAATTATTCTTATAGTTTTGACTAATCGTATGTTTTCCTAAGCAAAGAAGCATCATGAAGTGAAATAAACTGTTGCTTAATTCTGAACTGTTGATGAGAATTTAATGTTACTGATTTCTTATAGCTTGACTAATTATGATTTTCAATTCCTATTTAGCCCTCTTTCTCTGGGCTTTCAGGGTATAAAAGTAAACTTAAAAGAATGAAGGAAAAGGCTCGGCGCCTGTGGCTCAAGCGG
>NW_003852569.1:1507077-1508304 GCF_000181295.1 Otolemur garnettii
AAAAAAAAAAAAAAAAACCCACAGTGGGATACCACTTTACACCCACTAGGATGTCTGTAATAAAAAAAGCTATTCTGTTAATATGGATAATAACATTCATTGTCAAGAATGTGAAGAAAAAAGGCCAGGTGCAGTGGCTCATGCCTGTAATCCTAGCACTCTGGGAAGCTGAGGCCGGTGAGTTACCTGAGCTCACAGGTTGGAGACCATCCTGAGCAAGAGCAAGACCCCATCTCTAAAAATAACCTAGCGTTGAAGGAGTAGGTGCCTGTATTCCCAGCTACTAGGGAGGCTGAGGCAAGAGAATCACTTGAGCCCAAGAATTTGAGGTTGCTATGAGCTTTGATGCCACAGCACTCTACCAAGGGTGACTCTGTCTCCAAAAAAAAAAAAAAAAAAGTGAAAAAATTGGAACCTTTAACATTACTAATGAAAATGTAAAATGGCAAGCTGAGCAGGTAGCTTACACCTGTAATGCTAGCACTCTAGGAGGCCCAGGCAGGCCAATCACCTGAGCTCACAAGTTTGAGACCAGCCTGAGCTAGAGGAGACCCTTTCTCTAAAAATAGTTGGGCATTGTGGTAGGTGACTGCAGTCCAGCTACTCTGGCGGCTGAGGCAAAAGAATTGCTTCAGCCCAAGAGTCTGAGTTTGCTGTGAGCTATGAAAGCAAGACTCTTATCTCAAAATAAATAAATAAATAAATAAATAAATAAATAAATAAAATGGGCAGTTTTTGAGTCCATTGTATGGACAGTTTTGAGTCCAACTGTATGGACAGTTTCTCAAAAATTAACAGTTACCGTTTGACCTAGTAGTTGTACTCCTATCTATACACCCAAGAGAATGGAAAGCATACATTCACACAAAAACTTCTGCATAAATTTTCATAGAAGCACGTTTCCCTACAGCTAAAAAATAGAAACACCACCCTGGTCAACATAGTGAGACTCCATCTCCACAAAAAATTTAAAAATCAGCCAAGTGTGGTTAAGTGCATGCTTATAGTCCTAGCTACTCAAGAGGCTGAGGGACGAGGATTACTTAAGCCCAGGTATTTGAGTCTGTGATTATACCACTGTAATTCTAGCCTGGGAGACAGGGTGAGACCCTGTCTCAAAAAAAGAGAAAACGGCTCAGCGCCTGTGGCTCAAGCGGCTAAGGCGCCAGCCACATACACCTAAGGTGGCGGGTTCGAATCCCCAGCCCGGGCCCCCCAAGCAACAAT
>NW_003852569.1:1509558-1523743 GCF_000181295.1 Otolemur garnettii
TTTTTTTTTTTTTTTGCCGGGGCTGGGTTTGAACCTGCCACCTCTGGCATATGGGGCCAGCGTCCTACTCCTTTGAGCCACAGGCGCTGCCCCCTCAATTGGGATGTTGAGCCAGTGATTATCTTAAGAATTTTTAGGCATGAAGTAAATAGATAATTGATTTTCTTTTGTCCTACCAGTTAAAAATTATGACTAGAAGATATACATTTTTGCTTAATCAGTATTTTTGAGCCACAAATTTCAAAGCTAAAAAGAGATGTTTGGGCAACCTGTAGATTAAAGAGACTTAAGAGTTCTATCCATCAATTGTAGTTTGTAGCCCTTTTGCAACTGGATTCAAACAAACTCTTTTAAAAATACAGACAATTGGGTCGGGCATTGTGTCTCACACCTGTAATCTAGTCCTCTGGGAGGCCAAGGCCTAAGCTCACAAGTTGGAGACCACCTGAGGTAGAGTGAGACCCCGCCTCTAAAAAATAGCCTGGCATTGTGGCTGGCGCCTGTAGTCTCCAGTTGCTTCAGAGGTAGAGGCTGGAGAATTGCTTGAGCCTGAGAGCCTGAGCTTGCTGTGAGCTATGATGTCCTGGCACTCCACCCGGAGGGGGGCAACAAAATGAGACCCTGTCTCCAAAAAAAAAAAAAAAAAATTACAAATTTGAGTCCTGACTAAATATTTGATATTGAAGAACTACTACAAATTTTAGGAATGATAATGGTAGTCTGATTCTTCTTTTAAAGTTCTTACCTTATATAGAGATACATATTAAAATATTTGCAGATGTTATGAACCAGAACTTGTTTCAAAATAATCTGGAAATTATAAGTGGCTAAAAGATAATAAATGAAGTAAGATTGACCATGAATTGATTGTTGCTGAAGATGGTTGATGGGTAAATGGAGGTTTATTATAGTGTTCTATTTTTGTGTATTTTGAATTTCACCATAATAAAACATAAATTTTAAAATAATGGTCAATGAACTGCTAATTACCATAAATAGAACTTTTTGGGATATTTTGTTTTGTTTATCTGTTTACCCTCTACAAGCACTGGTCTGCTGGCTCATTAATGAGGATCTGTCCACTGAGCAGTCCTTAATTTCTGGGAGAGTGTAGGACAAGCAACTGTAGACACATTAAAAGCCACCTACCTACTCATTCTTTTGTGGTCTAGTTTTGGCAGTTAATGACGTCATCTGTCAAGTAGAACATTCATTTAAGAGGGGCCCATCCCATTCTGATGATTCAGGATGAAAAAATTGAGGCAGCCTTTTAGTCTCAGTAGTGGCTGGGCTGAGCCAATAGTGCCCACTCTCTGGCTCTTTGACCATTCTGATGCCTACCCAGCCACCATGACAGAACAGGCTATCTCCTTTCCTAAAGACTTCCTGGTCAGAGGTATCACCATCACTGTCCGCAAGATGGGCATGGCTCCCATTGAATAGGTCAAGCTGCTGCTGCAGATGCAACATGCCAGCAAACAGATCATGGTCTACAAGCAGTACAGAGGCATCATGGATGGCGTCCTCTGCATCCCCAGGAAGGCATGCTGTCCTCCGGAGGGGCAACCTGGCCAATATCATTTGCTGCTTCCCCATGCAAGCCCCCATGAAACCCCAACTTAGCCTTCAGGGGTTAGCACAAATAGGATTTCCTGGTGGGCCTGAATAGGTACAGGCAGCTCTGGAGGTATTTTTCAGGCAACCTGGCCTCCAGAGGGATGGCCAGGGCCACCTCACTCTGCTCTGTCTGCCCACTGGGTTTTACCAGAACTTGCCTGGCTGCTAACGTTGGGGAGCCAGGCACAGACTTCAACGGCCTGGGACACTAGTGAAGACCACCAAGTCTGACAGGATCTGGGGCCCATATCAGCACTTCAGCGTTTTGGTATAGGGCATTGTCATCTACAGGGAGGCCAGAAGCATGCTCCCCTGACCCAAGAACACCTGCACTGTGCTGAGCTTATAGCCAAACCATGACAGCTGTTGCTTTCATAAAGTCTCATCCCTGAGATACCATGCAGCAGAGGATAAAGATGTAGTCTGGGCAGAAAGGAGCTGATGTCACGTACATAGGCACCCTCGATTATTAGAGGGAGATCTTCACAGACAAAAGCTACAAAGCCTTCTTCAAGGGCATGTGGTCCAACATCCTCAGAGGCATGGGAGAAGCCTTCCTGTTGCTAATCCCATACAGTGAGCTGAAGAAAATCTTTTTTCTTTTTGAGAAAGAGTCTCACTTTGTTGCCCCTCATAGAGTGCGTGGCATCATAGCTCACAGCAACCTCAGACTCTTGGGCTCATGCAGTTCTCTTGCCTCAGCCTCTAAGTAGCTGGGACCATAGACACCCACCACAACGCCTGGCTATTTTTTTTTTTAAAGAGATGAGAGTCTCGCTCTAGCTCAGGCTGGTCTCAAACTCAAGAGCTTAGGCCATCCGTCTGCCTTGGCCTCCCAGACTGCTGGGATTACAGGCATGAGCCATCATACCCAGCTGAAGAAAATCATCTAAGTGCTTCTGTCTCACCAGTGGGAGAAATGGGGACCATGGTGATTATGTAGAATATTTAGCTCTCCAGGACTATTGACCTTCAAGAAATTCCAGTCATCTGTCCTGGCCAAATCATGTCTGTAGAGGTCTGGGGAAGACTCTGGAAAAGGGGCTCACTGTGAGCTTGTCTAACCATTGGCAGCTGATTCTGTGTATTGATTGTTGGAGGGAGGGAAATCATAACTTCACTCTGGGCCTACAAGAGAGGCATTTTGCTGCTCAGAACTAGAGTCCAAATCATCATAGGAGCCGAGTTGTGTTTAAGTATTTATGTAAAGCAAAACAATCATGTTCCGCCTTTGTACTTAAGCACTAGCTTCTTTTTTGCACAACTGAATATTTGTAGTTATGTTTGGTGTTGGGCATTCTGCTGCAAAGCAGTAAAAGGCACTGAGAACAAAAAAGAAGTTAAGGCAGTATTTTGCTTGAATCTAGCTTAGGTTTATTAGCTCTCTGAAATATTTCATCTGAGTATTTTTTTATAAATCAGGAAACAATATTATTAATGATTTTTTAAAACCAAACATAATAAAATAGAGGACTTGAAAGAAAAATTGTAAAACTTTTCCCACAAATGAAAATAATGTATTTCAATAATAAGTAGCACAGTTCATTAACCTTTATTCACTAATGAACCACTTTCTTAAGCCGTATCATTTTCCCTTGGTGTGGGTTAGTTTTTGACTGAGTCTTAATAAGAAAGAAGGTAGGTAGACTATCAGTCTCTGTTCCCACACCTATCAAAGACAATGTTTGCTTAGAGTCTCTGTTTACATTTCTCAGATTTGACTCACTAGGAAGAGATAACTTACAGTCTTTTGTATATACTGAATTGATATTTGTTGATGAATATTCCTTTTTTAAAAAAATTGGGATTTGCTAACAACAAATTATATTCTGACAAAAAGATTTACATATTCTTTGGTTTCTGCTGATTTGGTGTGGGGAGGTTGTGTGATATGTGGTCACTTCAGTCATCAGAGTCAAGGTGATGGCCAACACAGAAGTGTGAATGTATCTTTTATCCCTAATTAAGACATACAGGTAAGACGTTAGTGAACTCCCTCACCCGCCTGTGTTTTTGTTGTAGATTTGAGTGAGGCTTAAATTTTCTGATGAGCTTGATAACATTAAAGCTGAGGCAAATGGCGGTTTTGGATATTTTGATATCTGGAATGCTATTTCTTAGAAGATTATAATATTTCTTCTAAAACATGTGTTTAACATTGTTTCTAACATCTTCCCCCTTTCTTTTACCTGTAGCTGGCAATCCTTTGGTCCAACAAAGTGGACAGCCGCTCATCTTGACCCAGAATCCGGCCCCAGGTCTGAGCACGGTGGTTACTCAACCAGTATTAAGGCCTGTCCAGGTCATGCAGAATGCCAATCATGTGACTAGTTCCCCTGTGGCCTCACAACCAATATTTATCACTACACAGGTGAGTAGGACTAAGAATTCTAGGATTGGTGGAGGAGAGAAAGACTATGTGAACCTCTGGAGGTTCTGACTTAGGATCTTTGGGATCATTGGGAATAGTTCTGAGAGCAGTGGTGTGTCTATAACTAATTGTTTATAATCAGTTAGATTCCTTTATTCTTTCTTCATCCCCTCTGCTTCACTTGACTAGCCTTTAAAAAAAATTAGAAAAGAAAAAAAAGAAGGAATGTTTCCAAATTTTGTCTCGTGGCCTGGCTTTCTCATTTGCTATTTTGTAATTTGATGCTGACTGTAGAAATCCCAGTAGTATCATGGCTAGGTAATTTCCTCTTCATACCCCTTAGAAGTTCTTTAAATGAGCTCGGTGCCCATAGCACAGTGGTTACAGCACCAGCCACATACACCAAGAGTGGTGGGTTTGAACCCAGCCCAGGCCAGCTAAACAACAATGACAACTGAAACAAAAAATAGCTGGGTGTTGTGGTGGGCACCTGTAGTCCCAACTACTTGGGAGGTTGAGGCAGGAGAATCTTAAGCTCAAGAGTTTGAGGTTGCTGTGAGCTGTGATGTCACAGCACTCTACTGAGGGCAACATAATGAGACTCTGTCTCAAAAGAAAAAAAAGTTCATTAAGTGATTTGATTAAAGATCCAGACAGAAATTAACAGGAAAGCTTGGATTAGGAAGCCTTAACACTTGGCTTTCACAGCTGCTCACCCTATGGACTGCTTTTCTTCACATGGGGTAAGTTAGTTGACTTTTGGAACTTTGTATGTGAAACTGGCGAAGTGCATGGAGATCTTTGGAAGGTAAAGAAGATAACTTATTTGGTATATAGTATGATAAATTGAAGTTGAAAGCCCCAGGTTCTAAATGTAGATTCTAAAGGCAAAGATTTCTCTTCATGGCTTCCAAAGTTAAAACTCTTCTTCCTGGCTCGGCGCCTGTAGCTCAACCGGCTAAGGCGCCAGCCACGTACACCTAAGGTGGCAGGTTCGAATCCCCAGCCCGGACCTGCCAAACAACAATGATGGCTGCAACCAAAAAATAGCCGGGCGTTGTGGCGGGCGCCTGTGGTCCCAGCTACTTGGGAGGCAGAGGCAGGAGACTCGCTTGAGCCCAGGAGTTGGAGGTTGCTATGAGCTGTCATGCCACGGCACTCTACCCAGGGGGACAGCTTGAGGCTCTGTCTCAAAAAAAAAAAAAAAAAAACTCTTCTTCCTGAGTTACAGATCTCTTTGCCAGAGATTTGTAGTCTTTGAAGTAGACTTTGGGAACAATTTCTTTATATCTTAAATCATTCCAGTTAATATAATACCATTAACGTCTTTATTGTTATTTTTTTCTCTTCTATGATTTTAGCAGTTTAGGGGACCAGTCTGTGAATAAGGTTTTTTTAAGCTGAGGCTCTAAGTCAGGAAGTAATTTTTCCTTTTTGCTCATATGTACCAAAGCCTCCTCTCTGGTTTGATACTTTGTCACTCAAAAATGTGATAAAATTTCCTAAATTTATCTATCTCAGTCATTAAAAGCTCTGACTCTGGAGAGAGAACTATTAAATAGTAGTATGGGAAACTTTTTGGATATAAGTCATAGTTAATCTCTGCTAGTGTTAGTTGGTCTCCATGTTAAAGATTCTTTTGCTTCTTAACAACAGGGGTTTCCTGTGAGGAATGTCCGGCCTGTGCAAAATGCAATGAATCAGGTTGGGATAGTGCTGAATGTGCAGCAGGGCCAGACGGTCAGACCGATTACCTTAGTCCCAGGTAAGGAAGTATATCTGTCTATTTAGAATGAACTGGCATCTGGAAGATTTGTTTTTACTGCTTCAAAATACTCTAGGTCATTTAAAAAGTGTACTTAAAGAAAACTTTAATACTTACCTGGGAGGGGAGATACCATGATCATGAAGGTGGTTTTCCCAGGGCGAGGCTTATCCATTGCACTCCGGATGTGCTGACCCCTGCGATTTCCCCAAATGTGGGAAACTCGACTGCATAATTTGTGGTAGTGGGGGACTGCGTTCGCGCTTTCCCCTGGTATGAAAAAAAAGTGTACTTAAAGAAAACTTTAAAACATAAAATCTTAATGATTAAAGGTCAGTTTTTAATAAACTATTTTTAATATTTGGCCAGGGTGATGTAGTGAGTTTTATTTTTCTGTTTACTTTTTCACTGTCCTTCATAAGATAGTAAAACAGAATTTGTAGTCACTTTTCTGTAACTGGTATTAACCAGCTATTGGGCTTGTTATCCTGAAAGAACTTCTAAATTCTGTGCTCCTTACACACCTACTCACCCCCATGATCGTATTGTGAACTTTATTTTATTATAATTTTATAGTACAGATTTTTTTTTTTTTTTTTTTTTTTTTTGAGACAGAGCCTCAAGCTGTCCCCCTGGGCAGAGTGCCGTGGCATTACAGCTCACAGCAACCTCCAACTCCTGGGCTCAAGTGAGTCTCCTGCCTCTGCCTCCCAAGTAGCTGGGACCACAGGCGCCTGCCACAACGCCCGGCTATTTATTTTGGTTGCAGCTGTCATTGTTGTTTGGCGGATCCGGGCTGGGTTCGAACCCGCCACCTCAGGTGTACGTGGCTGGCGCCTTAGGCGGTTGAGCTATAGGCACCGAGCCTATAGTACAGATTTTTAAGTATAAATTAAACAAATGACATACCCTTTGTGGATATACTACCAATGACTTAGTATTTTTTTTTAATTTCAAAATATTAAAGAGATAAAGATGTTTTTGTTACATGGCTAACCTTTTTTTTTTTTTTTTTTTTTTTTGAGACAGAGCCTCAAGCTGTCCCCCTGGGCAGAGTGCCGTGGCATTACAGCTCACAGCAACCTCCAACTCCTGGGCTCAAGCGAGTCTCCTGCCTCAGCCTCCCAAGTAGCTGGGACCACAGGCACCAGCCACAGTGCCCGGCTATATTTTTGGTTGCAGCCGTTGTTGTATTTGGCAGGCCCAGGCTGGATTCGAGCTCACCACCTTAGGTGTCTGTGGCTGGCGCCTTAGCCACTTGAGCCACAGGCGCCAAGTCAATTTTTTAAAATCTTGTAATTTTCTAGGCGGTGCTTATGGCACTGTGGGTAGGGCGCCAGCCCCATACACTGAGGGTGGTGGGTTTGAATCCAACCCCAGCCAAACTGCAACAAAAAAAATAGCCGGGCATTGTTGAGGGCACCTGTAGTCCCAGCTACTTGGGAGGCTAAGGCAAGAGAATCGCCTAAGCCCTGGAGTGGGAGATTGCTGTGAGCTGTGATGCCACGGCATTCTACCGAGGGTGATAAAGTAAGACTCTGTCTCTTAAAAAAAAAAAATCTTGTAATTTTACGTCATTTCTTTATTTAGTGTATATTAGTTTTCTCACTCTGTTGCCCAGGCTAGTCTCAAACACCTGGCCTCAAGTAACACTCTGCCTCAGCCTCTAGGCCTTCTGAGTACCTGGGATTACAGCCCTTAGGCACCACACCTGGCTGGTTGTTGGCTATTTGTACTCAGAGCCCACAGGGGTTTTGGGGGTCTACAGTCTGACCAGTTTACCCTGTCACATTCTGGTATTTCTTAAATACTTCTCAGTGGAATTGCTTGAGTCAGGAGGCATTCTCCTTTGAGATATCTTAGTAGAATGGTATAGTCTGTCTTCTACTGGAGTTTATATCAAAGAATGGAAGGCTCTTTTAGTATTCTAAGAAAGAACTCTTTTTTTTTTTTTTAGGACCAAATCTGCCATTTGACCCGTATATACCCACACACTACCTCCCGCTCTTTCTCTTCTGGTGTTAAGGTCAAGTTGCTGATTGTATTTTTAGAATAAAAAAGGCAGTATGAAAGTTTTTTGGGGGAAGAATTGATAGAAATCCTGAATTTACTGTTTTAGGTTACCTAGACTAATGTCTGTTGTCAGTTTGGAAACCTGTTGCTTTCTTAGACCTAGAATCTTCACTATTCTTGGTAATCTCTGGTGATCACCCATCTGTTTGGAGAAATAATCTTTTCCTATTCTACTATTCCCAATAGAGGCAAGGAGAATGTATTATAGGTGAGCTCACTGACCAAGATTTGGTACTTTGTCTCTCTTTTAAAGCCCCAGGTACCCAGTTTGTTAAGCCAACAGTTGGAGTCCCACAAGTGTTCTCTCAGATGACCCCAGTGAGGCCAGGCTCTACAATGCCTGTGAGACCCACTACCAACACCTTCACCACTGTCATCCCAGCCACTCTCACCATTCGAAGTACCGTCCCACAGTCCCAGTCCCAGCAGACCAAGTCCACTCCCAGCACGTCCACCACCCCCACTGCCACGCAGCCAACCTCACTGGGACAACTAGCTGTTCAGCCTGCAGGCCAATCCAGCCAGACCACGAACCCTAAGCTAGGTAAGGCTTGGGAAGAGGAGATGGCAGAGCTAGGATGGGGTGGTGGGTGGAGAATAGATGATTATCACTTGGTCATCATAGCTCCCTCTTTCCCCTCTCCACCTGCAGTGAGTATTGCCAGCTTTGTCACTGTGAAGCGACCTGGCGTTACAGGTGAAAATAGCAATGAAGTGGCTAAATTGGTGAATACCCTTAACACCATCCCTTCTCTGGGCCAGAGTCCTGGGCCAGTGGGGATATCCAACAACAGCTCTGCCCATGGCTCTCAAAGAACCAGCGGACCTGAGTCTTCAATGAAAGGTACAATAACCTGAAAGACCCTGAGCAGCTAGTTATTCAAATATTAATAAATTATTTTAGATCAGAACTGTATACCCTGAAATAAGGAAATAAAGTAGGATATAGTTGCTCTAATCTGCTCTCACAGAAACTTTAGTGAAGTATATAGGATAGCCACTGTGCTTTTGGTATTAGTGAAATGGATTGACTGATTGGAGACGGCTGGGATAATTATAGATAACTTCATGGGAGAGGTGGATTTCTTTTTTTTTTTTCCTTTTCTTTTTTTTGGTTGAGGCAGAGTCTCACTTTTTCATCCTCAGTAGAATACCATGGCATCACACACCTCACAGCAACCTCCAACTTCTGGGCTTAGGTGATTCTCTTGCCTCAGCCTCCCAAGTAGCTGGGACTACAGGTGCCTGCCACAATGCCCGGCTATTTCTAGAAACAAGGTCTTGCTCCTGCTCAGTCTGGTCTCAAACCTGTGAGCTTAGGCAGTCCAGTCCACCTGGCTCGGCCTCCCCAAATGCTAGGATTACAGGCATGAGCCACCTCGCCTGGCCCTTTTATTTTTATTTCAACCATTGAAAAACAAAAACCTTTAACAGATGGTATTAGGAAAACTAGATATCCACATCCAAAAAAATGAAGCTGGCCCTTTACTTTATACCAAATACAAAAATCTCAAAAGTGGATCAAAGACCTAAACATATGAACTAAAACTATGAACTCTTAGAAGAAAATTGGTATTGGATTTGACAGTGATTTCTGGTTCTTCGATACAATACCAAAAGCATAGATAAGAAATGAAAAAAATAGGTAAGTTGAATTATATCAAAATTGAAAACTTTTGTCAGAGGATATTATCAACAGAGTTAAAAAGGCAGCCCACAGAATGGGAGAACTTATTTACAAAGAGTGTATCTGATAAGGGATAATATCCAGATATGTAAAGAACTCCTATACTCAACAACAAAAAAATCCAAATAACTCAATTTAGAAATGAGCAAGGGGCTCGACACCTGTGGCTCAAGCTGCTAAGGCACCAGCCATATACACCTGAGCTGGCAGGTTCGAATCCAGCCTGGGCCCGCCAAACAACAATGATGGCTGCAACCAAAAATAGCCGGGCGTTGTGGCGGGTGCCTGTAGTCCCAGCTACTTGGGAGGCAGAGGCAGGAGAATCACTTGAGCCCAGGAGTTGGAGGTTGCTGTGAGCTGTAATGCCACAGCACTCTACCCAGGGCGATAGCTTGAGGCTCTATCTTAAAAAAAAACCACCACAGTAAGATACCATCTCATACCCATTAGAGTAGAGAAAACTTAGTAGTGAGGATGTGGAAAAAGTGGAATCCTTATGCACTTTTAGTAGGAATATGAAATGAAGCAGCCACTTTTTTTTTTTTTGAGACAGAGCCTCAAGCTATCCCCCTGGGTAGAGTGCTATGGCATCACAGCTCACAGCAACCTCCAACTCCTGGGCTCAAGCGAGTCTCCTCCCTCAGCTTCCTAAATAGCTGGGACCACAGGCGCCTGCCACAACCCCTGGCTAATTTTTGGTTGCAGCCGTCATTGTTGTTTGGCGGTCCGGGGCTGGATTTGAACCTGTCACCTTAGGTTATGTGGCTGGCGCCTTAGCCACTTGAGCCACAGGTGCCGAGCCGAAGCAGCCACTTTTGAAAAAACAAGGTAGTGATTCCTCAAAAAATTAAAAATAGAATTACCCTATGTTCCAAGAATTCCTCTTCTGGGTTTGTACACAAAGAATTGAAAGCAAGGACTAGAACAGATTTTTATACATGTTCACAGTAGCAGAAAGGTGAAAACAACCAAAGTGTCTATCAGCTGATGAATGGATTTAAAAAAAAAAAAGGGGAGGGATGGCATCTGTGGCTCAGTGGTGGTGGATTCAAACCAGACCCCGGCCAAACTGCAATAAAAAAATAGCCGGGTGCTGTGGTGGGCACCTGTGGTCCCAGCTACTTGGGAGGCTGAGGCAAGAAAATCGCCTAAGCCCAGGAGTTGGAGGTTGCTGTGAGCTATGATGCTACAGCACTCTACTGAGGGTGATAAAGTAAGACTCTGTGTCTAAAAAGAATAGAAAATGTTGTATGCACATATAGTGGTATATTGTTCATGCTTTAAAAGGAAGGAAATCCATCCTACAACATGATTGAACCTTGCCATTATGCTAAACAAAATAAGCTAGTCACAAAAGGTCAAATATACTCCATGATTCCACTTACATGAGGTACTTAAAGTAGTTGAATTCATAGGAACGAGAAAGTAGAATGGTGGTGGACAGAGTATGGGGGGAGGAAGAAATAGAGAGGGGTTTTTTAGTGGGAGTAGAGTTTTAGTTGTGCAAGATGAAGAGTTGTAGAGATTGCTTGCGTGAGATTATAAATGAATTTTAATAATACTAAGGTGCAAAATGGTTAAGATGGTAAATTATTAATTTTAATTTAATTTTATTTTTTTGCAGTTTTTGGCTGGGGCCAGCGCCCTACTCCTTGAGTGACAGGCACTGCCCTCTTTTTTTTTTTTTTTTTTTTTTGAGATAGTCTCACTGTGTCGCCCTGGGCCGGGTAGAGTACTGTGGCATCACAGTTCAGAGCAACCTCAAACTCTTGGGCTTAAGCGATTCTCTTGTCTCAGCCTCCCAAGTAGCTGGGACTACGGGTACCCGGCACAACAGCCAGCTATTTTTTTTTGTTGTTGTTGTTGTAGTTGTTGTTTGGCAGACCCGGGCTGGGTTTGAACCTGCCAGCCCCAGTGTAGGTGGCTGGTGCCCTAGCCGCTGAGCTCTATGTGCTGAGCCAAGATGGTAAATTTTGTTATGTATATTTTACCACAGTTTTTCTTAACCTTGTAAAAGTTTTAGCATATCAGCCAGATAGAAACTGGCAGCTGGGCTGCATTTGGTCTGCTGGCTGTGGTCTCTCAATTCTTGGCTTAGAACTAGAAAAACAGTAAAAGGAATGTTTCTCTTAGCTCCTGCTTTCTTAACCCTTTGATACATCTCTCAGGGAGTGTTTGACCTTATCCCAAAGGTTAGTGACCTTTTCCCAGTATCATTGTATTAATCTTATCAGTTCTTTTTGCTTCTTCCAGTGACCTCTTCTGCCCCAGTGTTTGAACCTCAGGATGGTGGACGGAAAATATGCCCCCGATGTAATGCTCAGTTTCGCGTTACTGAAGCTCTGAGAGGCCACATGTGTGTAAGTGATGCGACCTCTGATAGTGATCCAGCTTAAGTGGGCATTGTGTATATACCTTCAGTATAATAGGAAGCTCTCAAAACAGGGGCTCTGAAATGACTGGGAAGTGTTTTAGAGGGTTGCTTTCTCTCTTGGTCTATGTACTTGGGAATATAATAGGATACATTTTAAGAGCCTCTAATATATGAGCTTACTACCTTAGGCTTGGCGCCTGTGGCTCAAGTGGCTAAGGCGCCAGCCACATACACCTAAGGTGGCGGGTTCAAATCCAGCCTGGGCCCACCAAACAACAATGACGGCTGCAACCAAAAAATAGCCAGACGTTGTGGCGGGCACCTGTAGTCCCAGTTACTTGGGAGACTGAGGCAGGAGACTTGCTTGAGCCCAGGAGTTGGAGGTTGCTGTGAACTGTAATGCCATTACACTCTACCCAGGGGGATAGCTTGAGGCTCCGTCTCAAAAAGAAACCACACAGGAGAGCAGTTTGTAGATAATAAAAACTCAAATCACATCGGCCTCAGTTCATTTTCTGCTAATCGTGTCATTGGATAAATCAGGAGCTGTTACCTTGTTCCCATTTTTTAGTTTTTTCATTTTTTTGGTATTAGTCCTAATGCAAAGGTTGAAACCTCTTTTTGCCAGGGAGCTCAGAGCCAAACTATACTAGTAAGTGGTTAAGGGATTAGGGTTAGGGTAGAAGGGAGGGAGAAGTACAAGGTATGGAGCTTGGGGTAGCATATGGTTGTGGGCATATACTAGAAAATGCGTGAAACATGGATATGTTAGAAAACTGAAGAGTGAAAGCTTCATGAGAATACCTAGAACCAAACTTAGCAAGGAATTTAGTGACGTTAAACATATTCTAGCCTCCAAGATAACCAGAATGATCAGATGTCTGTCTTTATAGTACTGTTGCCCAGAAATGGTTGAATACCAGAAGAAAGGAAAGTCTCTGGATTCAGAACCCAGTGTCCCTTCTACAGCAAAGCCTGCATCCCCTGAAAAAACAGCTCCTGTTGCTTCCACACCTTCTTCTACACCTATTCCTGCTCTGTCACCACCAACCAAAGTACCAGAGCCAAATGAGAATGTGGGTGATGCCATCCAGACCAAGCTCATTATGCTTGTAGATGACTTCTACTATGGACGGGATGGTGGCAAAGTAGCCCAGCTTTCCAACTTCCCTAAGGTTGCCACATCTTTCCGATGCCCACATTGTACCAAAAGGCTAAAAAACAACATTCGGTAAGTGTTGAAGAACTTTCCTCTTTGGAGAATGGACCCTTATACAGTCTTGCTGGGGGTTATCATTAAATCAATAGCTAGTACTCTAGAAGGAGATACTGTGGTAATATTGGTAGAAGATAACATTAAGTAGAATAAGGGAAACTAGTGCATCTCCTTCCATAGAATGCTCTTGTTTCAAGAACCCATTATCTTTATGAGCTGAGGAAAGGACTATCCCAAACAAAGGAAATTTGGGGGTGGAATGGAGCAAATGATACTTATTCTGTGATTCTACCACTATATTTCTCAAAGGCTACTGATTTTTTATGTTTTCTGTACTTTGTGCTATGCAACAGATTCATGAACCACATGAAACACCATGTAGAGCTTGATCAGCAGAATGGTGAGGTGGATGGTCATACTATCTGCCAGCACTGTTACCGCCAGTTTTCTACTCCCTTCCAGCTCCAGTGCCACTTGGAAAATGTTCACAGTCCCTATGAATCTACTAGTAAGTTTGGAAATGCTTAAACTCTAGGGGGATATACTTTTCATTAAGTTCATGGTGCTGGGGGAGCCCATTATATTTATTTTTATCTGGGTAACAGTGTAGAGGAAGTACTTTACATATTTGTAGCCACTTCTGTACTTCACTAATCCTATTTTACTACAAGACTGACTTCTCTTTAAGCGTGGATTAAGTTTAGTTTTAGATCCTGAATTATTAGGGGCTTTGGTTCAGGACCACTACAGAGAAACAAATGTAAAGAATTTATTGGCTCGGTGCCTGTGGCTCAAGTGGCTAAGGCACCAGCCACATACACCTAAGGTGGCGGGTTCGAGTCCAGCCTGGGCCCGCCAAACAACGATGGCTGCAACCAAAAAAATAGCCAGGTGTTGTGATGGGCGCCTGTAGTCCCAGCTACTTGGGAGGTAGAGGCAGGAGACTCACTTGAGCCCAGGAGTTGGAGGTTGCTGTGAGCTGTGATGCCACCGCATTCTACCCAGGGGGACAGCTTGAGGCTCTGTCTCAAAAAAAAAAAAAAAAAGAATTTATTGGTTAGGGCTATTTTTTCTTCCTTTCT
>NW_003852569.1:1524559-1527923 GCF_000181295.1 Otolemur garnettii
TGCTGTGAGCTGTGATGCCACGGCACTCTACCCAGGGGAACAGATTGAGGCTCTGTCTCAAAAAAAAAAAAAAAAAAAGATAAAAACATGTAAATGTAGGAAAATGAGAGAATAAGACAATATATTAGAAACGTATATGATACCAGGAGTAGGTGAAATAGTTCAGAGAAGGGAAAAGATCCTTGTGGAATTCACAGAGAGTGGTCCTTGAATTTTTAGGGTCTTCAAATAAAAGGTTTAGATAGAAATTAGTACTTTTAGGGTGGCGCCCATAGCTCAGTGAGTAGGGCACTGGCCACATACACCGAGGCTGTCAGGTTTAAACCTGTCCCTGTACAGTTAAAACAGTGACAACTACAACAACAACAAAATAGCCTCCAGGCGTTGTGGCGGGTAGTCCCAGCTACTGGGGAGGCTAAGGCAAGAGAATCACTTAAGCCCAAGAGTTTGAGATTGCTGTGAGCTGTGACACCATGCATGGCACTCTACCCAGGGCGACATAATGAGACTCTGTCTCAAAAATAAAAAAAAGAAAGAAATTACTACTTTTAGGTGATTGGTAATAGCATGATCAAAAGCATAAAGAAAAATATGCATATGGGCTTGGCGCCTATAGCTCAGCAGCGAGGGCGCCAGCCACATAAACTGAAGCTGGCGGGTTCGAACCCAGCCTGGGCCTTCCAAACAACCATGACAACTACAACAACAAAATATCTGGGCATTGTGGTGGGCGCCTGTAGTACCACCTACTCAGGAACCTGAGGCAAGAGAATTGCTTAAGCCCAAGAGTTTGAGGTTGCTGTGACCTGTGACAGTATGGTACTCTACTCAGGACATGGAATAAGACTCTATCTCAAAAAAAAAAAAAAAAAAAATCCTTGACTAAAGATGAAATAAACAATAAAGACATCTGTTGTATCATTTAAGTGGATGATCTAGAAGCAGGACAGGCTGCAAGCTAGATCTTGACAATTCTTTTGTCTCTAGCTTAGGTGAATGCATTAGTCATAGGCACTATGTCCAGACACAAAATTGTATAAACAAAGAGGAGATCATATCTTCATCTTTGTTGCTTTCCTAAATTTGTTTTTTGTTTTTTTGTTTTTTTTTTTGAGACGGAGCCTCAAGCTATCCCCCTGGGTACAGTGCCATGGCATCACGCTCACAGCAACCTCCAACTCCTGGGCTCAAGCGAGTCTCCTGCCTCAGCCTCCCAAGTAGCTGGGACCACAGGCGCCTGCCACAATGCCTGGCCATTTTTTGGTTGCAGCCATCATTGTTGTTTGGCGGGTCCGGGCTGGGGATTCGAACCTGCCACCTTAGGTGTATGTGGCTGGCGCCTTAGCCGCTTGAGCCACAGGCGCCGAGCTGCTTTCCTAAATTTGTATCTTATGAGTGAGGATTGCTTTCCCTTCATGTATACAATCTCCTTAGCCATAATTTTGCATCTCATAGGCCCATTCCTAAGCCAGTTATTGATGAGGGAAATGGAATTGCTATAATAGCTTAGGCTAGCTCTGGTCAATAGACATATAAAGTGAGCTTAAAGTTTGTAACTTAAGTTTTTTTTTTTTTTAGTCACTTTTTTTTTTTTGAGACAAGGTCTCAAGCTGTAGCCCTGTGGTGTCACAGCTCACAGCAACCTCCAACTCCTGGGCTTAAGCAATTGTCTTGCCTCAGCCTCCCAAGTAGCTGGGACTACAGGCACCCACCACAACGCCCAGCTATTTTTTGGTTGTGGTTGTTGTTTGGCAGGCCCGGGCTGGATTCGAACCTGCCAGCTCTGGTGTATATGGCTAATGCCTTTGCCACTTGAACTATAGGTGCTGAGCCTTTTTAGTCACTTTAAGTAAAGTAGTTCCCCCTTATCTAAGGTTTTACTTTCCATGGTTTCAGTTACCCTTACAATTACCTTCAGTCAACTACAGTCCAAAAACAGGTAGAATGTGCACAATAAGATATTTTGAAGGAAAAAATCCATATTCACATAGCTTTTATTACAACATATAGTTTATTTTTTTATGAGACAAAGTCTCACTCTGTTGTCCTGGGTAGAGTGCCATGGTGTCAGCCTAGCTCACAGCAACCTCTAACTCTTGAGCTTAAGCAGTTGTCTTGCCTCAGCCTCCCAGGTAGCTGGGACTACAGATGCCTGCCACAACACCTGGCCATTTTTGTATTGCAGTTGTCATTGTTGTATAGCTGGCTTGGGCCAGGTTCAAACCTGCCAGCCTGGGTGTATGTGGCTGGCACCATAACCACTGTGTTATGGGCACCGAGCTTAATTTTTCAATTTTTAATAGCGATGGAGTTTTGCTGTTGCTCAGGCTGGTCTCCAACTCCTGAGCTCAAGCAGTCCACCTGCCTCAGCCTCCCAGAGTTACAGGCATGAGCCACCATACCCAGCCAATATTTGTATTTTTAGTAGAGATGGGGTCTTACTCTTGCCCAGGCTAGTCTCAAATCCTGAGCTCCAACAGTCCTCCTGCCTTGGCCTCTCAGAGTACTAGGATTACAGGCATAAGTCACTGTGCCTGGCCTTTCTTTCCTTATTAAAAAGTAGGTTTTTGTTTTGTTTTGTTTTGTTTGAGTGTCATGGGATCATCCTAGCTGTCAGCAACCTCATACTCCTGTACTCAAGCAGTCCTCCTGCCTCGCCTTCTGAGTAGCAGGGATTACACATGCACACTACCACACCCAGCTCATTTTTCTGTTTTTAGTAGAGATGGGGGGTCTTTACCTTGCTCAGGTTGATCTTGAACTCCTGAGCTCAAGCAATTCTCCTATCTCAGCCTCCCGAAGTGCTAGGATTATAGGTGTGAACCACTGTGCCCAGCTAGCGAACAGATTTTTTTGAAATACAAATCTTAATTTGGGCTTACCATATTTCAAGTGTTCACTAGATACATATTGTTGGTGGTTGTCTGATTAGACAGTGGAACTTTGGACTAATCATTTGGGAGTAGAACATATGTTGGAATCAACCATCATGACACTATATTGTAGTGCCAGGGTAGCCATTTTGGTCTAGGATAGGACCCCAGATTCTTCACTGTCAGTTACATGAAATTAGGGCAATCCACACCTCCCAATGAAAACACCTAACTCATTTTTATATGGAATCTGGTAGATGAGTTTTTGTCATTCCATTTATGTATGAACGCCACAGAGAGAAGATAAGTTTTTCCTTATGGAAAGGAATAGACCCTGTACACCACTATTGTTATTTTTCTCTTGACTTCCTATTCTAATATCCCTGACTTCTAATTTTTTAGTCTTTTATGACTGAAAATTTATACTAATCAAAAAATCATGGCTCGGCGCCTGTGGCTCAAGCAGCTAAGGCGCCAGCCACATACACCTA
>NW_003852569.1:1528631-1541579 GCF_000181295.1 Otolemur garnettii
GGGCGCCTGTAGTCCCAGCTACTTGGGAGGCTGAGGCAGGAGACTCGCTTGAGCCCAGGAGTTGGAGGTTGCTGTGAGCGTGATGCCATGGCACTGTACCCAGGGGGATAGCTTGAGGCTCCATCTCAAAAAAAAAAAGAAAAAAAAAAGATTCCATCATAACTGCCTTTTTTGCACCCTTGACAGATCCTGCATAAAAGTAGTTTTTTGTTTGTTTGTTTGTTTGTTTTAGAGACAGAGTCTCACTTTATCACCCTTGGTAGAGTGCTGTGGTGGTGTCACAGCTCACAGCAACAACCTCCAGCTCTTGGTCTTAGGCAATTCTCTTGCCTCAGCCTCCCGAGTAGCTGGGACTACAGGTACCCGTCACCACGCCCAGCCATTTTTTGGTTGCAGTTTGGCTGGTGCTGGGTTTGAACTCATCACCCTCGCACCGCCCAGTAGCTTATTTTTTTATCAGACAAGATGCTTCAAGATGAAGAAAGTAACTTATTTTTTAATTGATGTGTAATAGATGTACATAGTTTCAGGATACATGTGATAATACATTTATTTAATTTGTAAAAAGCAAATCAGTTTACTTAGGATATCCATCACCTTAAATATTTGTATTTGAACTAGGTACATACAGATTATTCTTTTCTAGCCATTTTGATACAATACATTAGATTATTGTAAACTATAGTTACCCTACTGATCTAACATTAGGACTTACTTCTTCTATCAAATCCTGTATTTGTACCCATTAATCAGCTCCTCTTCATTTCTTCCTCCCCCTAATTCTTTCAGGCCTCTGGTAGTGTACTCTCTATCTTCATGAGAGCCACTTTTTAGTTCCCGCATATGAGTGCGAACATGTGATGTTAGTCTTTCTGTGTTAGTCTTGTTTTACTTGATGGAACTTTCTCCAGCTTATCCATGTTGCAGCAAGTGATAGGATTCCATTCTTTTCTTATGACTCAATAATATTTCATTGTGTATATATACCACTTTTTTTTCTCTTTTTCCTTTAGAGACAGGATCTCATTTTGTCACCCAGTACTATCATATTTCATTGTAACCCTGAACTCCTAGGCTCAAGCACTTCCTCCTGCCTTGGCCTCTCAAAACTCTGGGATTACTTGCACCACTATGCCCAGCTGTACCACATTTTGTTCTTTTATCCATTGATAGTTGAGTCCATTTTGGCTGATGTGAATAGTGTTGCAGTAAACATGGAAGTGAAGGTATTTTTTCCAACAGGAACTTATTTTTTAATGTTAATATGTTGGGACCTGTTGCTTTCTACTTTTTAATTTTTTTTTTCTTTTTGAGACAGAGTCTCACTATGTCACCTTCATAGAGTGCCATGGCATTACAGCTCACAGCAACTTCCAACTCTTGGGCTTCAGTGATTCTCTTGTCTCAGCCTCCCAAGTAGCTGGGACTACAGATGCCTGCCACAAGACCCAGCTATTTTCCTTTTTTTTTCCATAGTTATTTTGCAGAATCAGGCAGGGTTCAAACCCTGTAGTCTCGGCGTGTGTGTAGCCAGTCCCATAACCACTGAGCTACGAGCGCCAGTCTTTTGCTTTCCTTTTATTTTACTTATTTTTACTTTTTTTTTTTTTTGAGATAGAGTCTCAAGCTGTTGCCCTTGGTAGAGTGCTGTGGCGTCACAGCTCATAGCAACCTCCAACTCTTGGGCTTAAGTGATTCTTTTGCCACAGCCTCCCAAGAAGCTGAGACTACAGGCACCCATCACAACGCCCAGCTATTTTTTGGTTGTAGTTGTCTTCATTTGGCAGGCCTGGGCCAGATTCGAACCCGCCAGCTCTGGTATATGTGGTTGATGCCTTAGCCACTTGAGCTACAGGCACCACCCTTTTGCTTTCTTTTTAATATGGTGGAAATTTTTTTTCCTTTTTCTGAAGTGTTTTTTAATTGTAGACATCATGGTATTTCACCCCTAAATACTATGTATCTCTAAGAAAGGATATTTTTCTGTATATAGCCACAGTTCCTTTGTTAAGACCTAATAGAATTAACCAGAAATCCTTAATACCATCTAATTTCTAGTATATTTTCACATTTCTTTTTTTTTTTTTTTTTTTAGAGATAGAGTCTCACTTTAGCACCCTCAGTGGAGTGCTGTGGCATCACAGCTCACAGCAACCTTCCAACTGCTGGGCTTACGCAATTCTCTTGCCTCAGCCTCCTGAGTAGCTGGGACTACATACACCCGCCACACCAGCTATTTTTTGTTACAGTTTGGCCAGGGCTGGGTTTGAACCGCCACCCTCGGTATATGGGGCCAGCGCCCTATTCACTGAGCCACAGGTGCTGCCCTTATATGTCTTCTAATGGCAGAATTTATCTATGTCTTAGTAACATTTAATGTGCCTTTTGGCAGTGGTTCTAATTGAGATTGCAGGCCCCTTTGAGAAGAAACACAAAATGTGAATCCTCCTAGAGGATTTTACTTTTACTTTTTGTAGGATTTTTACATTTTACTCTTTTGTAAATAATTTTCAAGAGATATCTGGTTTTTCTGAGGCCTGTTCATGGACCCTAAATTAAGAACCCCTTTTGTTTGTTTATTTTACTTTAAAGAATTATTCCAACTTTATTCATTTGGGGGTGGGGGGGCGTATTGGACATTGTGCAATAAATGCTTAAAGCTTTAAGTTTACAGTTTTCATATTTGTAAAAACTTGAAACTAACTCCAACGTAAGTAAATACAAATAACTATCTTATTTTTGGCCATACTATATAATTGGAAATACATAGCAATTAAAATTTTTACCAAAAATTTAGAATGGTAGACTCAGAAGCTTGACAAATGGACAATTTCAAAGTAAAATATTTTTAAAAAATGATAATTCTTAAGGTAAGGTAAAAACTGTGTGTTGAATTATTTCTAGGAGATAATTATGGTCTGTCCTTGAGCAGAGGAATGAAGTCACATAGTATTTACTAGAATTCATTTGGCAATGGTGTATGAAGAATAGTACTACGTGAGGCTATTGGAGAGATAAGGAGGTCCTGGAAGCCAGCTGATTAGCAATAGGAAGTCGTATGGGCTTCTTCCCAAGTTTTTGCCTGTTGGAACAGAGAAGCAAGAGTTTCTAGAGGCATTTTGAAATGATGGTGGCAGAATACAGGGGTTAGAGTCTGAGACTAGTGTGTAAGTTTTGAGCTCAGGAAGATATGGGGAAGTAAGACAGGAACAATGGTAAGCAGGAGAATGCAGAATTAAGTTAGAGTTGATAGAATATCTGATTTAAAATGTCTTGTAGATAGTTCAAAATCCAGAATGGAGCTTTGATAAGAAGTCTAAGCTAGACATGTAACAATATTTGTTCTGAGCAACACAAATGGAATTACAGAAGTTATAGAAAATTAAAGTCAGCAGGACTTTGGTCTTATTTTCAGGTAGATTTATTGATTATTTTTCTTCTTACAGCCAAGTGCAAGATCTGTGAGTGGGCATTTGAAAGTGAGCCACTGTTTCTCCAGCATATGAAGGATACTCATAAACCTGGAGAGATGCCTTATGTTTGCCAGGTATTGCCTTTTTGTCCAGGAGGTTTTAGCCATTTACTCTCAGGCTGAGTACAAATAATCCACTAACGAATATTGCTAAATATCTATTGGTTGCACTCAGTTTAGGAAATCTGACAAGGTACAGAAGAGAGAATAAACACAGTTGCTGTCTTTAGGGTTTTCCATGCAGGAGAAAAATACAAAAGAACATATTCTGAAGTATAATACTTAACCCAGCCAGAAATATATCCAAAAGTATAATAGCCAGGGAACATGCATATGCATAAGGGAGTGTCTGTCTCCTGAACTTGATCATTGGAACTGGAAAGAAAAACTTTATTCCTCTTAGTTATGGAATATGGATTGTTCTCAGACTTAAATAGCTAGATTTGCCACAAACGAAGCCCTGCATCATAAAATCAGAAACATGACTTGATTTCTGTGCATGTAGGATGTTTCCCGTATTTTCCGGTGTTGTTGCTGCCTCTTGTGAAGCTCAGCTGCCCACTTCATTCTTAGCCTGTTTTCCCCTCTTGTGTAACAGGTGTGTCAGTATCGCTCTTCACTCTACTCTGAGGTAGATGTCCATTTTCGGATGATCCATGAGGATACCCGGCATCTGCTCTGCCCTTATTGCCTGAAGGTCTTCAAAAATGGCAATGCATTCCAACAGCATTACATGAGGCACCAGGTACTAGGCACCAAGCAATTCCTATATTCCCCCTTTTTTAAACTTATGGATGCTGGGCTGAGCTAGACAAATAATTTTGGTAGGTAAAATATATGCATGCATTTGCAAAAATTTACTGAATTTCATTTATGTTCCTTATAATAAACTAGGTGCTAGAAATTTAGTGGCAAGCAGACCAAAGAGTACAGCAAAGTATGAAGAATACTGTGTTAGGGAGAAATGTAGACTATAGGAAAACACACACCTATTTTGGGTGCCTAGTAAGACTTTTAGGATGAAGGATGAATGACAATGGGCTGGATGCAGTAGGAGAGAGACCAGTATGCCCAAGCACACTTGGAGCAAAAGGATGAAGGTTCCAGAAATCGAGAGCTGTTAAGTGCAGAGTGTAGGATACAAAGGGGAAATGAGAAGACAGATCTTGTAAGCCATGAAAAGAGTTCACTGGGAAGCCATTAATGGAGGATTAAGCCTTTTAGTTATTTTACACTAGCTTCACTGAGGATTAAAGAAGATTAAGACTTAGGAAGACTAGCCAAAAAGCTTCTCAGTAGTTGAGCTGAGAGATGATGGTAGTTGCCTACTGACTTTTTAAATAAATAAAAAGAGATTGGAGTTGAGATGAGAGTGATATTCATGGTTTAGGGATGGATTAGACAGGGTAGCAAGACAATAGTTAAGAATAATGCCTAAGATTCTGTCCTGGGCAATTGGATGAATGATGGGACTATTTACTAGGATGGAAACACCAGAGAAAGTAAATTTTAGGAGGAGAATATTACAGGTTTGAATATTGTGAGTAGTATCGTAGACATCAAGTGTAGTTGTTGGATAACAGCTCTGAAGCCTGGGAGAGAAGTCTGGGTTGTAGAAAAGATATTTATTAATCATCTTTATATAAATCTAGTAAATGATCTGAGAGTCATAGGCCTCCCAACCCTGTCAAGAATAAGAGATTAAGGCTTAGGATCCTTTATCCATTTGGATGTAGTTTTTATCCTTAAAATGAGCACTGTGGTCCTAGAAGGAAAACCAGAATAGTCTTGGCATCAGGGAAGCTGAGGAGAAGAAACTGTTTTAAAAGTAAGGGTGTGATCAGAATGTTATATGTTTACAGGAAGGTGTCAGGCAAGATAGAAACTTAGAGGCAAATCTTAATCTAGCAGCACTGAAGGAGTCATTTTGATGTTTACTAGGCTAGAAGTCAAATACCAGTAGAACAAATGTGTGAGAGGCAAGAAAATGGAGACAACTTATTTTAACCCTTTGACTGCAGAGTGCTCAGAAGAGAAATGTGCCCATAGGTGTCATTTGCAAAAGGTTAAGAAGTGTGCTGATGAAGGAGAGGACCCAAGGAGATAGAATCAGCAAAGGATAACTTTGGTTGCTTTTGTTGCATTTTATTTTATTTTTTATTTTTTGAGACAGAGTCTCACTTGTTGCCCTCAGGAGAGTGCTCTGGCATCACAGTTCACAGCAACTTCAAACTCTTGGGCTCAAGCAATTCTCTTTGCTCCAGCCTCCCAAGTAGCTGGGACTATAGGTGCCTGCCACAACGCCCAGCTATTTTTAGAGACAGGTCTTTCTCTTGTTCAGGCCAGTCTGGAACCTGTGAGCTTGGGCAGTCCACCTAGGATTACAGGCATGAGCCACTGCACCTGGCATATTATAATTTATTTATACATATAGATACCTAGATAGAGATATGATATTGTTTTAAAATGCTCTAACAAGAGATGCTCTGGATGAGGGTGAAGGTATGTAAGTGAGGATACAAAATGGAGAGCAAACTGGGCACACACACACAGATACACACACCCCTTACACTGTCCTCTCCTTTGCCCAATAGAGACTGCTGGTAATCTACCATAAATGTGTTTCTAAATAGGACTGTGAAAATTGCCACTTAGCCACTTAGCTTAGGAAGCTTTGCTATCCTAGTACGGAAAATAGAAACAGGTGCTGTAGTACGAGGCAGACTGAACTCCCAAAATGATCTCACAAGGAGATGCCTCTGTTTATATTGATGCAGTAAATGAAACAACAACAGCACACTATGGGCAAGTGCTGTCATTTATGTTAAAAGAAAAAGGAAAACAGGAAGGTAATGCATAGATAATATATGTTTTTTATAATTACACATATGTATAGTAGACTATCCACCAAAGAGTGCTCAGGAAACTGGCAACAAGTTGTTTCTGTTGAAAGGAACTGTGGGTCAGAGTTGCAGGCACACTTATATGAAAGAGTGCAGAATGAAAAAAGTAAGAATTTTTTTTTTACCATGCATATTGCCTTAAAAAAAAAAATGTCTGTGAGTAGGTAGCACGGTCTGCAGTGTGTGAAGATACAGCAGGAGCAGTAAAGCTTAGGTCATTCATCTAAGTTGTTACAGCAAGTCGGTTGAGGGCATAGTTACCTTCGCCTGGAATTCACTGTAATTTGGGACCATGGGAAATGACAGATCTCATTGATGGGTTTGTGGTTGTGTTGTGTGTTTTTTTCTTACTGTTACCAACAGAAGGGTGGGAAGAATGATAATAGTTGACATTGATGTATCATCTCCTTAAAGAAAAAAATTCATCGAGAACTTTTAAGGGATTTTGTCTCTTTGTTTTCTTTCTTTCTTTTTTGCCTCCTTCAGAAGAGAAATGTTTATCACTGCAACAAATGCCGGCTACAATTTCTCTTTGCCAAGGACAAAATTGAACACAAGCTTCAACACCATAAAACCTTCCGTAAACCCAAGCAGCTAGAAGGCTTGAAACCAGGCACTAAGGTCAATAAAGTTTGCCAGAGTTTCTTTTATAGACCCTGGGAGAGGACAAATGGGGATTTCCAGTGTTCTGAGGTTCATTGTGAGTAATGTCACTGTTCTTTCTCTCAACACTCAGGTGACAATCCGGGCTTCCCGAGGGCAGCCACGAACTGTTCCTGTGTCCTCCAGTGATACACCTCCCAGCGCCTCACAGGAGGCAGCACCATTGACCTCCTCAACAGACCCTTTGCCTGTCTTCCTGTATCCCCCTGTCCAACGCAACATCCAGAAGAGAGCTGTTAGGAAAATGTCAGCGCCTTCTCTTAAGTGCTGGGCAGGTGGTGGCTGGGGGGGCAGGATTATTTCTAATAGCCAATGCCATCTGGTAGCCTTTTAGCAGGATCTATTGTCTAAAATTATACAATATGGGAACCCCTGCAGCAGTAATGAGAATTTCGTTTTCTTTTTTGACAGGAGTGTCATGGGCCAGCAGACATGTCTGGAGTGCAGCTTTGAGATCCCAGACTTTCCTAATCACTTCCCTACCTATGTGCATTGCTCTCTGTGTCGCTATAGCACCTGCTGCTCTCGAGCCTATGCCAACCACATGATCAAGTGAGTTGTGATGAAACTAATCTTTCTCCTAGTAAGTTTAGATGCTCAAGAACTCATGTCATTCCCTTCCCTGTAGGCTTCTAGTGTGTTTCCTTTAATTCTCAGAGCTTTTTGTCCATCTCTCCTAGCAGGGTAAGAGGCCCAATTCCTGTTCATGTGATTTTGATAGCCTAGGCTCTAGTTTTGAAGGACCTTGCTGCTCAAGGATCAGCAGCATTTGATGAGAGCTTGTTAGAAATGTAGACTTGCAGCCCCACCCCAGACTTCCTGAATCAGAACTGAACTTTAATAGATCTTTAGGTGATTCATATTAAGATTTAAGCAGCATAGTGATAGGGAAACGGGCTTGGGTTGAGATTAGGATGCACTGAAGAGGCGTTTCTCTTATCAGGTCATTGTCATTGATCTCTAGCCGCTCATGCCACTTCCCTTGTCTTTCTCAGCAATCATGTTCCACGGAAGAGCCCCAAGTATTTGGCCTTGTTTAAAAATTCTGTGAGGTAAGAAAAAAATTCATTGCTAGTCTCTTAATTTTTCAAGGTTTTACTTTAAATCCTTGTAATTATTTGAGGGGGCGTGGATATGTGAACTAATTGGAGAAAGAGGAGAAAGAAGAGGTACTTTTCTGTTAAGCCTCAAAGCTTAACTCTCTGAAATGTCACTGTTGTATTTGTCTTACATGTACTCTGGATTTTCTTTCTTAGTGGAACCAAGCTGGTCTGCACTTCATGTACCTTTGTTACCTCTGTGGGAGATGCCATGGCCAAGCATTTGGTATTCAATCCTTCCCACAGATCCAGCAGCGTCCTGCCACGGGGTGAGTAGGCAAGATGGGAGTTAAACAAGGGGGGGGAAAGATAGAGGGTCTACTATATGAGTCAGGAGCATCCCTATCTGGCCTCACCCATTTATTCACTGTAGCAAACTAGAAACATTCTAACCTGAAGTTTCTATGAGACTGGGAAGGTAGATCACTGTGAAGAGTCTGTTTGTGTATAATTGGTTACAATTCCAGGACACTGTCTTTGAAGGGCTTGTTTCTTCCCTGAGTTAACATTTTTTTATTGTTCTATTTTCCATAGGACTCACCTGGATATCTCACTCAAGGTAACAAAAACTCTCACTTCATGGTCTAATTTCTATTTTATAGTGTGTTTGCTCTTTGTTGTTGTTATTACTATTATATTCTTTCAATTTCTTAGTTTACCTGAGCTTTCCTTCCCTTCTTTGCTCCACACCCCACCCCTTTAGGCATGGCCAGGCTCGTGACCGAATACATGATCGGAACTTGAAGAATATGTACTCTCCTCCATCCTTTCCCCCTAACAAAGCTGCCACTGTGAAATCTGCAGGGCCCACCCCAGCTGAGCCTGAAGAGCCACCAACTCTTGTGGCCCAGGCACTCCCCTCACCAGCCTCAACTGCAACCCCACCACCGACCCCCACTCACCCACAACCTTTAGCCCTCCCACCCCCTACAGAGGGGGCTGAATGTCTGAATGTTGATGATCAGGATGAAGAGAGCCCAGTTACCCAGGAACCTGAGCCAGCAGCAGGTCTCAGTGGTAGCGGTGGGGTTGGCAAGAAGGAACAACTGTCTGTGAAGAAGCTTCGAGTAGTACTGTTTGCCCTGTGCTGCAACACCGAACAGGCAGCTGAACACTTCCGAAACCCCCAGCGACGTATTCGGCGTTGGCTTCGACGCTTCCAGGCCTCCCAGGGGGAGAATCTAGAGGGCAAATACCTGAGTTTTGAGGCAGAAGAGAAACTGGCTGAGTGGGTGCTGACCCAGCGAGAGCAGCAGCTACCTGTAAATGAGGAGACCTTGTTCCAGAAGGCCACCAAAATAGGTCGTTCTTTGGAGGGTGGGTTTAAGATCTCCTATGAGTGGGCTGTGCGTTTCATGCTGCGGCACCACCTGACCCCCAATGCTCGGCGAGCTGTGGCCCACACCCTGCCAAAGGATGTGGCAGAGAATGCAGAACTCTTCATCGAATTTGTACAGCGGCAGATTCACAACCAGGACTTACCCTTGTCCATGATTGTGGCTGTTGATGAGATGTCCTTATTCCTGGACACAGAGGTGCTGAGCAGTGATGACCGAAAGGAGAATGCCCTGCAGACAGTGGGCACAGGGGAGCCTTGGTGTGATGTAGTGCTAGCCATTCTGGCAGATGGCACCATCCTTCCTACCCTGGTTTTCTACCGAGGACAAATGGATCAGCCTGCTAATGTGCCAGACTCCATATTGCTGGAGGCAAAGGAGAGCGGCTATAGCGACGATGAGATCATGGAGCTGTGGTCAACTCGTGTGTGGCAGAAGCACACAGCTTGCCAACGTAGCAAAGGCATGCTGGTGATGGACTGCCACCGTACCCACTTGTCAGAAGAGGTACTGACTATGCTCAGTGCCTCCAGCACTTTGCCCGCAGTAGTCCCAGCAGGCTGTAGCTCCAAAATCCAGCCATTAGACGTGTGCATCAAACGAACTGTGAAGAACTTCCTGCACAAAAAGTGGAAGGAGCAGGCTCGGGAAATGGCAGACACTGCGTGTGACTCTGATGTTCTTCTCCAGCTGGTGCTGGTCTGGCTAGGCGAGGTGCTGGGTGTCATCGGGGACTGTCCAGAGCTGGTTCAGCGGTCCTTCCTGGTGGCTAGTGTTCTGCCTGGCCCTGATGGCAACATTAACTCACCCACAAGAAATGCTGACATGCAGGAGGAGCTGATTGCCTCCCTGGAAGAGCAGCTAAAGCTGAGTGGCGAACAGTCTGAGGAGCCTTCAGCCTCCACTCCTCGGCCCAGGTCCTCTCCTGAAGAGACAGTTGAGTCTGAAAGCCTTCACCAGCTCTTTGAGGGTGAAAGTGAGACGGAGTCTTTCTATGGCTTTGAAGAAGCTGACCTAGATCTGATGGAGATTTGAGTGTTGGGGTCAGCAGGGGGTGTGTAGTGGGGGTGGGAAGGTGTGAGGGAGGGTAGAGGGATTTAGGGAAAAGGGGGTATACCAGGTGGGGCATTTGGTTTATATTTCTTAATTTTACGCCACCACTCCCCCCAATGACTTACACTTCCCTGTGGATTTGTGGATTAATTAGGAAAACCAATAGTGATCACGTCTGAGCCCAGGAGCTGGCTCATTGGTCATTCACTTCTGCTAAGAACAGGTTTTTGTGACATTTTTTAAAATTTAAATCACTGTGTTTGGTATTTTTCTGACAAAATCAAGAAAAAGAAAAAAAAATTATTTGTGGGCGAATGTTAAATTTTTTTGTTTCCCCATTTACCTCAATTGTATCATAGTACTTCTGGGTTTTTTATTTGTTTTACTGTGTGGCCAATGTCTTTGGGCATGATGCTATATAACCATTGTCAATGTGAGAACATTTCTGAAGATGGGAAAGACAAAAATATGTAGCTCACAAACTGGTTTCTTACATATATATGGATAAAAAACTTTTTTCATTGTGGTCTTAACACTTTTATATAAAAATGAAAATGGAAAAAAAAATCCCACTGAACTCTCTCTTCTCCTTTTCTTTCCTTCCCTCTCCAGAGATGTTGGTTTCTACAGCAACTCTAAATATTAAATTGTGGCTTTAAAATGCATGAAACCACCTTTAATCATCCAGATAATGAATAGATTTGTCTTTTCCTTACCACCCTCACTCCAACAAAAACATAACAGAAACAAGGTTTGTCGCACTTGCGATACTATACTTGGCCCCTTTCTGCATTCTCACACCGTCCATCACTAGCAAGCCAGAGGTACTGAGGGGTCAGTGTGTTAGGGTGGAAGCCGTTCCCAGGTTGAGTCTTCATCCTGCAATCCCCCAGAGGTAATCCCTCCTTTACTGAACTTCACCCTGTTAAGTGGAGAGCATGCCTTCAAGAGATTGCAGGTCGGACAGCCAGGAGCTGGAGCTGATTGTGCAAGAAGTTAAGTGTTGAAAAAGAAAGAATACTTTGAATCCAGCTTATCCTGTGGCTGTGCCCTATTTCTCTTAATGCTTAGAGAACAATCTTGACACGAAGAAATGCACAGGGATGTGCACGAAGACAAGAAGAATCTTTATTTTTCACTGCCAGCTTCAAGGAAAGAAAATTTTTTTCTACAACTTGCATGAGGAACTTTTTAAAATTGTACGTACTCATGGTCATAAACCAAAATGTACCGTACAGAGAAAAGGAGCAAAAAACCAAGTTCACTTTTCTCTCAGCTACACCACCCTTTTGTCCATCCTGAGACTTTGGCAACGTTTACCTCCTGTGAGCGAAGGAGGCAGCCTGCACAAGCTTGTAAATGGTTCATCGTAAAAAATGTACATAAGTGGAACATTTAATAAAATGAGGGGAAATGGATTTATAAACTTGTTTTTTTCTAGCTGACTGTTTAGGGGGCTTTCACAGACTGGGAAATGTTCAAGATGTGAAGGGCCTGGTGATACAGGTGTGATATTTGTTACCACCGTTTTGTTCCCACCCAACCCATTTTTTTGTTTTCATTTTTAACCTCCAGCACACTATAATATAGTGAACTGGAGCGACCCCTCCCAGAAACAGCTTGGCCAGCCTTGTGAATCCATGGCGTCTGAAAGCAAAATAAGGCTCCATCTCTTGTTTTCTCTTTCCAGATTTTTGCTTGATGCCATTTTATTTACAGACTATGGACTTTGAAATCAACTCATTTTGCCTTTGAGAAAGTTCAAAAACTATATGATTGGTCACTCCTGTCTAGACAACCTAATCCTACTCTCTGGTGATCTTTGCAGCAGCCACAGCCTTAGCACAGCTAGCTGGGTTCCTGACCTCTGCACACTATTGGACTTTCTGATGGGTGATTTTTCTTAAGGTCATTAATACCAACAGTGCATCAGCTGGGTTTGGCCAGGGAGTTGTCTTTGTGGACTCTGCCTGCATGGCTTAGTAGTAGAAGGAAGGGTTTTTTTTGTTGTTGTTTTTTATAATTCAGTTTAATCAATAAACATGTATTTATTGACTACCTTTTGTGTTGAGACTGTGTTGATGTTTCAAACTGAAAGCTCATGGTTTTCTTTTGCTTAAATTTACAAGGTTGTTACAATCATGGACAATAGGAGTAGAGAGATGGTTTGATTTCTCCCTCAGTTCTATAAGTTTGCTGCCTATACCAGTTTCTCAAAAAAAGGTTTGGAAAGGCAATGGTGATAGTCACCCAAGGCATTCATTTTAAAAATTCAGGTTTAGAGGCTCGGCGCCTATGGCTCAACCAGCTAAGGCGCCAGCCACGTACACCTAAGGTGGCGGGTTCGAATCCCCTGCCCGGACCCGCCAAACAACAATGACGGCAAATAGCCGGGCGTTGTGGCGGGCGCCTGTGGTCCC
>NW_003852569.1:1542437-1549034 GCF_000181295.1 Otolemur garnettii
CTGGGACCACAGGCGCTCACAACACCCGGCTATTTTTTGGTTGCAGCCATCGTTTGGCAAGCCCGGGCTGGATTCAAACCCGCCACCTTACATGTATGTGGCTGGTGCCTTAGCCACTTGAGCCACAGGCGCTGAGCCTCTTATACCTACATTGCTAGTACTTGGGGAGGCCAAGAGTTCAAGACCAGCCTGACCAACATAGTGAGACACACCCCCTACAAAATCTAGAAGCTGAGGCAGAAGTATCACTTGAACCTAAGCAAGAGTTTTAAGGTGGCAGTGAGCTATGTGGACATACTACACAAGCCTAGGCAAAAGGGCAAGACCTTGTCTTAAAAAAATGTTTACGTTACTTAGTATTCCTTACATCAAAGGTGAGAGTAGATAGGTGGGTGGAGACTCAGTTCTGGGTTGAGCCTTGAGCAGCTCTACTATATGCTACCTTTGTGGCTTTTTATCTTGAGACATGGTCTGGCTGGAGCACTGTGCCATGATCATAGCTTACCAAAGCCTACAACTCCTAGGCTTAGCCTCCCCAGTAGGACCAGAGATACCTACAGTGCTCAGGTAGCTTTTCTTTTTTTTTTTTTTTTTTTTTTGCAGTTTTTGGCTGGGGCTGGGTTTGAACCTGCCACCTCCAGTATATGGGGCCAGTGCCCTATTCCTTTGAGCCACAGGCGCTGCTTAGCTTTTCTACTTTTAGTACAGGGTGGTTCTCGTTCTGGTCTCAAATTTCTGAGCTAAAACAATCCACCCTTCTCAGGTGTTTCATAGCCAAAGAGGAAGTGTCCAAAAGTGCTGGAATTATAGATGTGAGCCATGCCCCAGCCTACACTTCTATCTATGAAAGGGCATTTTAGTCCAAGAATCATCAGTGGCTAGGGTTCCAACATTACTTTCCAGAAATAGACTTCTTGTGGACTATTTGTAAGTTGGGGACATAATGATACTTTACCCCAAGTACTTCAGTATTATCTCCTAAGAATAAAGACATTCTGTAGCCAGGCATTGTGGGCACCTGTTGTCCCAGCTACGTGGGAGGCTGAGGCAAGAGAATCGCTTAAGTCCAAGAGTTTGAGGTTCCTGTGAGTTGTGACACCACAGCACTTTACCGAGGGCGACAAAGACTTCATCTCAAAAAAAAAGAAAAAAGATGCTGGAGGCTGAGGTAGGAGGATTAACTGAGCTCAGGAGTTCAAGACCAGCCTGAGCAAGCCTGAGACCCCATTTCTAAAAATAGGCGTTGTGGTAGTCACCTGTATTCCCAGCTACTGGGGAGACTGAGGGAAGAGGATCACTTGACCCAAGAGTTTGCAGTTGCTATGAGCTGTGACACCATGGCACTCTACCCTGGGTGACAAAGTGAGATTCTGTCTCAAAAAAATAAAATGTTCTAATTAAAATCACATTTACCCAACATTAACCAAATCTGTATTCTTTCAGAACCCAGGGCAGTGAGAAATGCTGAAAAAAAAAAAAAAAAGAACTGGGGGGGGGAGGGGGCAGCGCCTGTGGCTCAAAGGAGTAAGGCACCAGCCCCATATGCAGGAGGTGGCAGGTTCAAACCAAGCCCCAGCCAAAAACTGCAAAAAAATATATATTTTTTGGCAGGGGCTGAGTTTGAACACACCACTTCTGCTATATGGGGCCAGTGCTCTACTCCTTTGAGCCACAGGCACCGTCCTGAAAAAAAATTTAAACACAAAAGCCAGGTAAGGGCTTGGTGCCTATGGCTCAAGCGGCTAAAGGGCCAGGCACATACACCTGACCTGGCGGGTTTGAATCCAGCCGGGGCCGCCGAACAACAATTACGGCTGCAGCAACAACAACAAAAAAGTAGGCGGGCACCTGTAGTCCCAGCTACTTGGGAGGCTGAGGCAGGAGAACTGCTTGAGCCCGGGAGTTGGAGGTTGCTGTGAGCTATGATGCTATAGCACTCTACCCAAGGCCATAGCTTGAGGATCTGTCTCAAAAAAAAAACAAAAGCCAGTTAAGTTACTACATAAAGATTTAAGTCTCACTTCTACCTAAAGCTGCCTTTAGGGGAGCCCCAAATGAAGACACTAGTAGGTCTTTTGTATTGTCATGCAGAGAATTCTTTCTGTTTGCTTATGAGAAAGCCTAAAAGGTCTCCGACCAGGAAAATAGAGGGCACCTGGCAGTTTTGCTCTTGGTGTGTCCTAGTCAGAATAAAACCAGTCAGCAAGCATTCTGAAGGATTTATTTAATATACAAAAGATTTAACTTTGAACTTGGCTGGTTCAAAGGTTAAGGAGTTTTAACTTCAGTTCTGGAGACTGCATCTGCATTTCATTCAAAGCCACTAAAAAGGAAGAAATAATAAAATTGAGAAGCATAAAGGAATCAATTCCTAAAAACGGGTCTACTCTCCAACCAAAACCACCTCTACCCAGAGAATTTTTCTGGTTGAGCCTACCAGAAAAGCTCAGCTTAGTGCAAGCCAAAGAACCCCCCAACTCTTCTACCACCTATTTCCTTACTATAACTTTAATTTCAATCACCTGATCATGTGGGCAATATCCCAGTTGGTCTCTGCAGACAGTGGTCCCTCTATTTCAACACCTTTTTCAGTTACAGTAGCAATTTGAAACTGAAAGAAAGCAGAGCTTCCAATGATTATGTCCATGAGGTTTTTCCCAATCAGAAAATAGGAAACAGAGAAGCAGCAATCTGTTCCTCAAAGTAAATGGACCTAATGGGTCTCTTTGGACTCAAGTCTCCAGAGCCTGCAAATAAGGTTCCTGGCATTTTTATTCTTCACACTCCTTACCCGGTTGTAAGAACGGGCGTCTCGATAGTACAGCACACGCATGCAGCGCTCTACTAGCTCTTGAGCCTCAGTCTGGCTCAGTACTGGCTGCTTCTCCAGAACTTCTCGAAGCAGAGGCTAGAAAGAGTGAGAGAAAAAACATGGGAGGTATCAGGGGCTAAATAACAGGCTACTTGTCTCTAATCTATGATGTAATGAAGCACAGATGAGTGACAGCTGGCATTCGACCTGCTGCCTCACCAGGATGAACTCTACTCACTGTGGTGCCATATACCGGAAGGGGCAGTTCTAGTGTTCACTCTTTGCACATGCCCCCTTGTCACCCAAATCCAACTGTCAACACTAACAGCCTCCAGACTCCAAAGAAAACCACTTTCTCAGCAATAGGCATGCCAGTTTGTTCCTCACGTCAGAATTCCAAGGGGAGAACAAGCAACCACTAAACCCGTTCCTTGTCTCCCCTCTCACCTGCCTCTAGACTCAACTACTTACCTGAGCCAAGTATGCACCATAACCAGTGGCCAGTGAAGGGGCTTCATAGGCTACACCAAGCATGTCCACATAACCGAGGAAGCTAACAGGATACAATGGATCAAAGAACTCATTTCACCTTTGGTTTCTTAGCTGAAGAATGGGACCATGGGTCTGAGTTAATGGGATTCACTGGGGGGAGAGAGAAGAGACACTCCACAGGCACTTATTACACAAGGAACTAAGTTATTTGTACTCAACCTCTCTCCATCAGCATAGCCTCCAATGACCATGGTGTTCCACAAAGGGTTCATCTTTGAGCGGCGGCTGTACATGGCCCTGGTCAGCCATGAATGAATAGCTTTAGGACTGTAGCTGTGTCCATCTCCCAACAGCTCCTCATCAATTCTTAAAAGGAATTGGTTGTGAGAAAAAGGAGAGAATGTAAGTTGGGATATCCACTCATTACCCAAGAGAGTTACCGTAATCATCTCAATTTTACACACTCTAAAAACCATGTATTAACACAATTCTCATATCTTCCACCCTCAACAATTCTCCCAGTCCTCTGCTGCTACAAGTATCCCCATCTCCTCTAAGAGAATAAAAAAAGGGGATCCCCCTCCCCGCTTGGGCAGTACTCTCTATTCTCTGGATAACTTACACCATCTGGCCGAGCACTTGCTTCAAATACTGGAAATCAGCGTAGTCTCCAGAAGCTCCCAGCATGGTACTGTCGTTGACTTTCATAATCCGAGAGATGTTGCGGAAACGAGCCAAGGAGCCGTAGGAGCCCAGCATGTCTGCGGCAATCACAACTCCGCCCTCGAACTTAACGCCGAGGACAGAGGTCCCGGTCACCATGGGGTTCCTGGGGCGAAAGGAAGACAGGGAAGGCGCCCTCATTCCGCGTACTGGGCCCCGCTTGATTTTGTATAGCTCCTTCCCTTTACTCCGCAGCCTCCCGCACTCCGCGCCCCGCGCGCCCCCAGGGCCCCCGCCTCGCCCTCCAGTTCTTCCCTAACCCCCCGCAGACCCGCCCCGCACTCCCCGCAGGCTCCGCCGCCGACACTTACAGCGTCCGCGTAATCGGACGCCCGGAGAGCGCCGATGCCGGGTCCATGGAGGAACTGGGAGTGCACGGGATGCGGTAAAATTGTCCGGGTGCCGGACCCCCGGCCCAAAGTCCAGACCACGGCTCCAAAAACGATTCCATCTTAGTCACGGTAACAAAAACTGAAAGCGCTCAAGCCAACGGAAGCGGAAGCGAGTCTACGGTGCCACAGTTTCCTCCTTCCTGCAAACACCTGCCGGCACCGGCCGGCGGCCATGTTGGTGAGGTCACAGCCCGTCCTTGGGGGTTTAGGGCTCTTGTGTTTTTTTCTCTGAACCAGCGGGGCTGACCTGACCCATTCTAAGAACGGTCATAGCCAGGAGTGTCCAGAGATACCTGAGTTTACTCGTCCTGCTCGGTTCACTCTCTTCCTCTCACCCCCGCCTCCAAGAGTTCACAGCACTGCGTGACTCCCACGCTCTGGGCTGGGTAGAGGAAATTTCATGCTCTGCCGCCAAACCCTTCCCAGGCCAGAGGAGCCTGCTTGGTTGTTAGAGACGCTGCAAGGGGGGGGGTTGGCCTGGTTCTAGCGGCTCACCACACAAAGATCCAATTACGCGACGACAAGTGCCAAGGGATTAAAAAAAAATGCTTTTTAGTTTTGGTTTTTTTCTTTAGTTCTCGTTTTTATTTTTGAGAACAGAATAGGCTTCAAATCTGTCTCTTTGAATAATGGAGAATATGAGCTTTTAAGAAGCGGCTGTGGGCTCAGCGCCTATAGCTCAACCGGCTAAGGCGCCAGCCACGTACACCTAGGTGGCGGGTTCGAATCCCCAGCCTGGACCCGCCATAAACCACAATGACGGCTGCAGCCAAAAAATAGCCGGGCGTTGTGGCGGGCGCCTGTGGTCCCAGCTACTTGGGAGGCGGAGGCAGGAGACTCGCTTGAGCCCAGGAGTTGGAAGTTGCTGTGAGCTGTAATGCCACGGCACTCTGCCCAGGGGGACAGCTTGAGGCTCTGTCTCAAAAAAAAAAGAAGAAGCGGCTGTGTGCTTCGGGACAGGTAATGCAGAAATTATCGAGGGCTGCGTGCATGGTGGCATTTTGGTGAGAGATATTGAGTCTTGGTGTCAGAAAGTCCGCCCAAGGGCGCTTACACAGAATCTCTGCTCCTTCTTCCAGAAATTGTCATTCTGGAAAACAACTCAGAAGAATCATCAAGCCCTATTGGCCTGAGAATCTAAAACGTGAGCGAGAGAAGGTTATAAAAAACATAATACGAATCACTGAAATACGTTCATACACCTCCCTCCAAGCAGAAACTAGCAATTAGAAGGGCAATTTTCTTCTTTTTTTTTTTTGGCCTGGGCTAGGTTTGAACCCGCCACCTCTGGCATATGGGGCCGGTGCCCTACCCTTTTGAGCCAAAGGTGCTGCCCTAGAAGGGCAATTTTGACATGCTTCCTGCCTTGAAGAAGCTCCAGAGTCCTTGTCCTTAAGTCCCTGTGGATTAGAGTCAAGTTGTATATCTATAGGCAAAAGTCAGTAAGGTTTGAGGCAAGCAGAGTATAAGAAAAGAAAAGCTGGCTTGATGCCTGTAGCTCAAGTGGCTAAGGCACCAGCCACATACACCTAAGCTGGCAGGTTGGAATCCAGCCTGGGTCTGCCAAACAACAATGATGGCTGCAACCAAAAAATAGCCGGCCATTGTGTCGGGTGCCTGTACTCCCAGCTACTTGGGAGGCTGAGGCAAGAGAATCACTTAAGACTAGGAGTTGGAGGTTGCTGTGAGCTGTGAGGCCACAGCACTCTACCAGGAGCGACAGCTTCAGACTGTCTCAAAAAAAAAAAAAAAAAAAGCTCAGGCTGTTATATGCACACATTTGGAAGCAATAAAATATTAGCAAATTGAGTCCAACTGTATATTAAGTAATAATCCATTAAGACCAAACAGAGTTTATTTTAGGACTCAAAGGTTAATTCAGTATCAGGAGACTTATCACATGAGCCTAATGGTTTGAGCCTAATGGTTCATGCCTATCCCAGCACTTTGGGAGACTGGGGTGGGAGGATTGCTTGAGGCCAGGAATTGGAGGCCAGCCTAGGCAAAATAGAGAGACTCTGTTTCTACAATAAAAAAATTTTTTTAATTAGCTGAGTTTGGTGGCACACTGTCATCCCAGCTACCTCAGAAACTGAAGCAGGAGGATTGCAGGAGCACTGCAGCCTAGATAACAAAGAGAGACACTATCTTAAAAAAAAAAAAAAAAAAAAGAAGGTT
>NW_003852569.1:1549483-1550936 GCF_000181295.1 Otolemur garnettii
CTGGGTAAAGTGCCTTGGCATCACAGCTCACAGTAACCTCAAACTCTTGGGCTTAAGCGATTCTCTTGCCTCAGCCTCCCAAGTAGCTGGCATTATAGGTGTCCACCACAACACCCAGCTATTTTGTTGTTGTTGTTGCAGTTGCCATTGTTGTCTAGCAGGCCTGGGCTGGGTTTGAACCCACCAGCCACATACACTGGGGCTTAGACAGTTATTTTAAATTGCACACAAACTTTATGGCCACTCTGTATCATTATTTCAATAGAAGCAGAGAAAGAATTTGATAACATTTCACAGCCATCTGTGGAAAGAAGGTAAATTTTTTTTTTTTTAGAGACAGAGTCTCATTTTATCGCCCTTGGTAGAGTGCTGTGGCGTCATAGCTCACAGCAACCTCCAGCCCTTGGGCTTAGGCGATTCTCTTACCTCAGCCTCCTTAGTAGCTGGGACTACAGGCACCTGCCACAACACCCAGCTATTTTTTTGTTGCAGTTTGGCCAGGGTCAGGTTTGAACCCGCCACCCTCATTATATGGGGCCAGGACCCTACTCACTGAGCCACAGGTGCCACTCAGAATGTAAAATTTTTACACAAAGTTCAGGGTGGTGCCTGTGGCTCAGTGGGTAGAGCTCCAGCCCAATATGCCAAGGGTGGTGAGTTCAAACCCAGCCCCAGCCAAACTGCAACAACAACAAAAAAAATAGACGGGCTTTGTGGTGGGCACCTGTAGTCCCAGCTACTCAAGAGGCTGAGGCAAGAGAATCGCCTAAGCCCACGAGTTGGAGGTTGCTGTGAGCTGTGTGATGCTACGGCATTCTACCGAGGACGATAAAGTGAGACTCTGTCTCTACAAAAAAAAAAAAAAATTTAAAGTTCAATAGAGATTTCCTTGTTGTTTTTGTTTTTGGCCAGAACCAGGTTTGAACCCACCACCTCCAGTATATGGGACCGGCGGCCTACTCCTTGCGCCACAGGGACCACCCTGAATAGAAATTTCTTAACCCTGTTAAAAACTGTCCACCAGACTCCTATAAGAAATATTAGTGGGCCCTGTTCCTGGTGGTGCCTGGCGGTGCCCGGCTGTGTGCAGCAGTGCCCAGCTCCGCTTAGTGCTCACTATCCCAGCATCCGCGGTGGCTCAGCCCAAGCCCAGCACTGGTGCGAACAGGACCGCAGTTGGGATTCCCACGCCCCTCAGACAGCCAGGCTACAAGACTCGGGTCTCGGCTCGGCGCCTGTGGCTCAAGCGGCTAAGGCATCAGCCACATACACCTAAGGTGGCGGGTTTGAATCCCCAGCCTGGGCCCAGCAAACAACAATGACGGCTGCAACTAAAAAATGGCCGGGCGTTGTGGCGGGCGCCTGGTCCCAGCTACTTGGGAGGCGGAGGCAGGAGACTCGCTTGAGCCCAGGAGTTGGAGGTTGCTGTGAGCTGTGATGCCATGGCACTCTA
>NW_003852569.1:1551026-1552737 GCF_000181295.1 Otolemur garnettii
AAAAAAAAAAAAAAAGACTCGGGTCTCTGAAGAGTCAGCCTCCTGGTCTCCTGATCAGCTTCTTAAAGGAGCAGTATGAGGAAGACAGGCACCTCCTGGACAAAGCCACCTGCCAAGCGCTTACAGCCACCATGCCCACGAGAAAGGCAAAAGGAGATGCTAAAGGTGCTAAACCAAAGATGAAGGATGAGCCACAGAGGAGATCAGCACCGTTGTCTGCTAAACCTGCCCCTCCAAAACCAGAGCCTAGGCCTAGAAAGGGCCCTGCAAAGAAGGGAGAAAGGGCAAAGCAGATGCTGGCAAGGATGGGAACAATCCTGCAAAAAACAGAGATTCCTCTACAGTCCAGTCCCAGAAAGCAGAAGGCACTGGGGATGCCAAGTGAAATGTGCACTTGTGATAGCTCTGTACTTTTAGTGACTCTAGTGTTTGAAATACTATTTTTTTGAATCAAGTTTTATAAAAATGTAGAATTTGAGGGTTTTTTGTTAGCACACAGGACACTGTTGTTCTTTGTGGAAAGGGCAAATACCACTAATAGAATGTGTCTCAGGAACTGAATTGAAATGGAGGAAAGTAGGATTTTCTGTCTTGGTTTTTGAAGATTGTTCTTGGTTTCCGGGAGAGCTTCTCTGACATTCACACATCAGCCAATTTGGCACAGAAGCCTTACAGCATGGGGAAGCTAAACTTAATGTCCTCCTTCCCTGATGCCACCTGCATACGCTTGCCACTCCTAAAATCAACTGGGTTAGGTAATAAAACTCAAGCTCTCGAGAAATGACATTGAGATGTGGTCACTCAAAAAAGCCAAGATTCCTGTTTTCAGTTTGTGGATTCATCCCCATTGAGAACCCTGCCAGTCATAGTTCATTTCCTCCATGTCAGAGTTGGCCTGTGAAAAGCTTATAGATGCCTCACATAAAGTGCCCCAGCCTCCTGAAAACCTTTCCTGTTCAAAGCAGCAACAAAAGACTTTACTGACTTTTAGAATGGACTTTTGTAGGAGAGGAATTTGGAAGTTATATAATAAAAGGTTCTAGGTTGTCACCCATGTCCTACTGGAAGTAACTGTTTTTGAAAATTATCTTGTAAAGCTGAATACAATTTGGTTTAGGGAGATCATTTCCTACCCAGAGTCATAAAGGTACTCTTTACTGTTGTAAAAGTGTTGTAGTTCTGTTTTTCACATTTGTCTTTAATCTGCCCTAAACTGACTTTTGTGAAAAATATAAGGTAGAAGTTCAGTTTAATATATTTTTTCCCATATGGATAAGTGCTTGTCTTAGCACTGTTAAGTTGTCCTTTCCCCACTGATCTGTAACCCTGGCTCTTCGATGTACGTGGTTCTGTTGATGGTTTTTATTCTGACTCGCTTGTCAGTTTATCTAACCTTGTGGTCCTACCATACAGTCCTGATTACTTTAGGAAAAGATCTTCATAAAAACCAAGATGCCTCCAGTGTCTTGGTTATTCTCATCCATTTGCTCTTCCATACAACTTCTAGGATTAGACTGACAAGTTCTAAATCAAACCAAAAACTATGTTGGAATTTTGATAGGATTTGTGTTAAATTTATAAATTAATTGGTGAGCCATCTCATCTTTACAATGTTGTCTTCCAATCCATAAACATGGTATAGCTCTCCATTTAGGCTTTTAAAATATCTTTCAATAAAGTTTTTTTTTTTTTTTTTTTGAGAGAGAGCCTC
>NW_003852569.1:1554575-1555777 GCF_000181295.1 Otolemur garnettii
ACGGTTGCAGCTATCATTGTTGTTTGGCAGGCCCGGGGGCTGGATTCGAACCCACCACCTTAGGTGTATGTGGCTGGCGCCTTAGCTGCTTGAGCCACAGGCGCCGAGCCGGATTTAAGGTTGTTGTGTCCTATGAAGGCACTACTGCATCCCACCTAGCCCAGGCAACAGAGTGAAACCCTGTGTCCAAAAATAAAAAATAAAAACAATTAGTGTAGATGTAGTCCCATAATGTCCTTGAAGAACAAGATAAAGAAGACCATTATCACTGCTTCTGATGGACTGTCAACGCCAACTTCATAAATAAGACAAAAGATAGGAAGGAAAGAAGGGGAGGAGGGAGAGAAAGAAAGAAGATACATACAGAGGCCAGGCTCAGTGTCTGATGCCTGTAATCCTCACACTCTGGGAGGCTGAGGCAGGTGGATTGCCTGAGCTCACAGGTTTTTTTATTTTTTATTTTATTCCAGTTTTTGGCCGGGGCTGGGTTTGAACCCACCATCTCCAGCATATGGGGCCAGCACCCCACTCATTTGAGCCATAGGCACCAACCCAGGGTTTTGTTTGTTTGTTTTTTTAGAGACATAGTCTCATTTTTTCACCCTCTGTAGAGTCCTGTGACATCACAGTTCACAGTAACCTCCAGCTCTTGGGCTTAGGAGATTCTCTTGCCTCAGTCTCCTGAATAGCTGGGACTCCAGGAGCCTGCCACAACGCCCAACTAAAGCTCACAGGTTTGAGACCAGCCTGAGCCAAAGGGATACCTCATCTCCAAAATAGCCAGGCATTGTGGTGGGCACCTGTAGTTCCAGCTGTTTGGGAGGCTGATGTAAGAGAATCACTTGAGCCAAGAGTTTGAGGTTGCTGTGAGCTGTGATGTCAGGGACAACACCAAGGACAACAAAGTGAGAGTCTGACTCAAAAAAAAAAAAAAATTGCAGATAGGCAATGTGATTGCCTATGTAGAAATTCCAAGAGATTAAGTGGACAGGTTATTAAAACTAATGAAATAGAGAATTCCATTCAGAAGAACATAAAATATTGAGAACTAAATGCAGTAGAAGCTACATAGTTGGCTTGGCGCCTGTGGCTCAAGCGGCTAAGGCGCCAGCCACATACACCCAAGGTGGCGGGTTCGAATCCCCAGCCCGGGCCCGCCAAACAACAATGATGGCTGCAACTAAAAAATGGCCGGGTGTTGT
>NW_003852569.1:1556050-1558100 GCF_000181295.1 Otolemur garnettii
GACATGTGCATATCAATACAGTAGGTCTAGTTTAAGGTCACCAGACGTCCCACTTTTGGTGGGACAGTCCCGATTTTTAACAATTTGTCCTGCATCCCGTGGTGTTGTAAAAAAGTCCCAATTTTTGGAAAGAATGCATGACAAGCTAGGGAACAGTGGGAGAATGGGAAGGGAATATACGGTTTTCAGCTGCTGAAAAGGTTAATGTAATTCCATTTGGGAATGAAGAGGTTAATGTAAACTCCCTACTCCCCTCCTGGGCAAGGTATCAGAAGGAGCTGATACCTTGGCTCCCTCCCTATCTTCTAGGCAAGGACAATTAGCTCAGAAGGAGCCAAACTGTCTGGAACAAACAAGTAGCCCCCTGCCCTCTCTAGGTAAGGCGATCAGACGTCCTGCTTTTGGCAGGACAGTCTTGATTTCTAACAATTTGCCTTGCGTCCTGCGGCATTTTAAAAAAGCCCCGATTTTTGGAAAGAATGCACGACAAGCTAGGGAACACGGGAGAACAGGAAGGTAATATATGGTTTTCGGCTGCCATGTGGCTATTTCGCCAGGATATGCATTTTATATTATTTTTGTTAATTTCATAATGTTAAACTTTAATAATAACAAATAATTGTTGAGAACTGATTATCGAGAACTCCTTATCAAAGTTTGCATTGTTGTCAGGCCCCACCCCCTCCATGGTGTCCTGCTTTACCAATGTTAAAATCTGGTCACCTTAGTCTAGTGCCTATGTTCACAACCTCCATGTGTTGACCAGTTTGTTATAGGCCCTGGGGTGGTCAACTTAGAGAGGTCTTACTGTACTTTTAATTCAGCCAAGGATAAAATTAAAGAAAGTAAAACAATGTATACACGCTGATATAATGAGAGAGCTGTGACAAAACATGTTTTTTTTTTTTGCAGTTTTTGGCCAGGGCCAGGTTTGAACCCAACACCTCCGGTATATGGGGCCAATGCCCTACTCTTTGAGCCACACAAAACATGTCTTTTTCAGTATATAAATCATTGGGTTCGTTACCTTTTTGTCAAGGTAATGACAAATACCCCTTTCTCCTACATCTCTGCCAGAATAGCTAGAATAATTCTTTTCCATTTTTTACCTATCTGCCAAGGTAGAATTTTTTTTTTTTTTTTGGAGACAGAGTCTCCCTTTGTCACCCTGGGTAGAGTACCGTGGCATCACAGCTCACAGCAACTTCCAACTCTTGGGCCTAAGCAATTCTTTTGCCTCAGCCTCCCAAGTAGCTGGGATGACAGGTGGCCGCCACAATGCTGGGCTATTTTTTTGTTGCAATTGTCATTGTTGTTTTGAGGGTTCTAACCCTCCAGCCTTAGTGTATGTGGCCGGCACACTACACACTATGCTACAGGCTCTGCCTAGGATATGATTTTTTTTTCTTTTTCTTTTTTTTTTGAGACAGAGTGTCACTATGTCGCCCTGGGTAGAGTGCTCTAGCATCACAGCTCACAGCACAACACCTGGCTATTTTTGGTTGCAGTTGTCATTGTTGTTCAGCAGGCCTGGGCAGGGCTCGAACCCACCAGCCTCAGTATATGTGGCCAGTGCCCTACTCATTGAGCTACGGGTGCCAAGCCCAGAATATGATTATTTTCTTTTGACTTCACATTACATTTCTTGGACTATATGTAAATTTGAGTATCTTTTCATAGTTTTTGGCAGAGAATTTTCTGTTTAGGCATTGTCTATTCATATAATTTGTCCATTCTTCTATTGGATTGCATTTCTTCTCCTTATAAACTTATAAAATATTTTTGTTTATTATAGATATTTGTTCTATGTCTTCCTAGGTATTTATTCTTTGTTATAAATTTTAGGATCACTGTATCCAGTTAAAAAGAATACCATGGCACAGGGGAGCACATCTGCAGCACCAGCATTTCAGGAGGCTGAGGTGGGAAGATTGCTTAAGCCCAGGAGTTCCAGAGTAGCCTGGACAATAGAGTGAGACTTCATCTCTAAAATCAAAAAACATACAACTGGCTCGGCACCTGTGGCTCAAGCGGCTAAGGCGCCAGCCAC
>NW_003852569.1:1558265-1561359 GCF_000181295.1 Otolemur garnettii
GAGACAGCTTGAGGCTCTGTCTCAAAAAAAAAAAAAAAAATACAACTAAAAACGAGCAAACAAAAAAAGAACACTATATTGAACATTCAATACATGAAATGTGTCATAGATATTAATTTTGGGAGAATTAATGTTTTGTGATATTAAATAAATTCCTTAAACATGGTTCACTATAAATGAAATGATTGATGAATGTAATAATATCACTTTTTTGGTTAATTTTATGAATAAAAAGTCATTAGAAAGTAAAATTATTAGCAACAGACAGGGAAACAAGCACACTATACAAAGGATTAAAATTCAGAACATTTTTACATTAGCAAGAAAAATATAACTAACCCTAAGAAAATGAACATATAATATAAATAACAATGTTTAACCACAAGTAAGCAAGGTGATGGAGTGTTAATCAATTCAATGTAAATATTTCACGTTGTATATCAAATCGGTACACTGAACCCCATAAATGCATCAATGTGCACAGTTATGATTTAATAAAAAATATTTTAAAGTATAGAAAAATCCATATGATCAAACAAGTATAAAAATGCTCACTTTACCAATAAACATAAACATTTAAATTAAAACTTTGAGACACTATTTTTTTACCAACAAAATTATCAATTTTGGCTCAGCACCTGTAGCTCAGTTGTTAGGGCTCCAGCCACATACAGTGGCTCAAACCTGGCCCAGGCCAGCTAAACAACAATGACAACTGTAACAAAGCAATAGCAGGGCATTGTGGCCGACGCCTGTAGTCCCAACTACTCAGGAGGCTGAGGCAAAAGAATAGCTTAAGCTCAAGAGTTTGAGGTTGCTGTGAGCTGTGACATCACAGCACTCTACCCAGGGTGACAACTTGAGGCTCTGTCTCAAAAAAAAAAGAGAATCACTTAGGCCCAAGAGTTTGAAGTTGCTGTGAGCTGTGATGCCACAGCACACTACCCAGGGCGACTAGTGAGACTCTGTCTCAAAAAATAAAAATAGCAAAAAATGGCTCGGCGCCTGTGGCTCAAGTGGATAGGGACCAGCCACATACACCCAAGGTGGTAAGTTCGAATCCAGCCCGGGCCCGCCAAACAACGACGGCTACAACCAAAAAATAGCCGGGCAGCATTGTGGCAGGCGCCTGTGGTCCCAGCTACTTGGGAGGCTGAGGCAGTAGACTTGCTTGAGCCCAGGAGTTGGATGGAGGTTACTGTGAGCTGTGATGCCTCAGGACTCTACCCAGGGGGATAGCTTGAGGCTCTGTCCCAAAAAAAAAATAGCAAAAAATTAGAAACAGTCTAAATACTTATCAAAAGGAGAATGTAGGCTCAGCACCTGTGGCTCAAGCGGCTAAGGCGCCAGCCACATACACCTGAGGTGGCGGGTTTGAGTCCAGCCCAGGCCCGCCAGGCAACAATGATGGCTGCAACCAAAAAAAAAAAAAAATGGCTGGGCGTTGTGGCGGGTGCCTGTGGTCCCAGCAACTTGGGAGGCAGAGGCAGGGGACTCACTTGGGCCCGGGAGTTGGAGGTTGCTGTGAGCTATGCCACGGCACTCTACCCAGGGGGACAGCTTGAGGCTCTGTCTCAAAAAATAAAAAAAAATAAGAATAGGGCAGCGCCTGTGGCTCAAAGGAGTAGGGCGCCAGCCCCATATACTGGAGGTGGTAGTGGCACTCTACCCAGGGAGACAGCTTGAGGCTCTGTCTCAAAAAAAAAAAAAAATAAGAATAGGGCAGCGCCTGTGGCTCAAAGGAGTAGGGCGCCAGCCCCATATACTGGAGGTGGTAGGTTCAAACTCTGCCCTGGCCAAAAACTACAATAAATAAATAAATAAATAAATAAAAATAAAAAAACCAAAAAACCCTTGTGACTTAGTATCTTTTGTAATAATCTAGAAGGAACTGGAGACCATTTGCCGGTGTAAAGTAAGGCAAGAATGGAAAAACAAACACCACATGTACTTAACACTAGATTGGAACTAGTGCTGGGTGCGGTGGCTCATGCATGTAATCCTAGCACTTGGGGAGGCTGAAGCAAGTGGATAGTTTGAGCTCACGGGTTCGAGACCAGCCTGAGCAAAAAGCGAGATCTCTGTCTCTACTAAAAATAGAAAAATTGAGGGAAGAGGACCGCTTGAGCTCAAGAGTTGGAGGTTGCTACGGGCTATGATGCCATGGCACCATACCCAGGGAATAGCTTGAGAATCTGTCTCAAAATAAATAAATAAATAAAATAAAATAAATTAGAACTAGTTGATCAAAACTTATGTACACATATGGAAATAAAATTCAATGGAATTCAAATAGGCGGAAAGGGGAAGAAGGGATGGGTAAATTTATACCTCGTTGGAACAATGCACCCTTTTTGGGTAAAGATAACTTTGACCTAAAATATACAAAAGCAAACTATGTAACTAAAATGTGTGTGTGCCTGTGATATTCTGAAATACAAAAAATAATTTCTATCTCATATAGTAATTTCAATAATTAAGTGAGTAATACTTGAAAAGAACTTAGAACAGGGTCTGGCTTGTAATGTGTGTAAACACTAGAATTTTAGCTATTACTATTATTACTTTATCACCCTCAGTAGAGTGCCGTGGCATCACAGCTCACAGCAACCTCCAACTCCTGGGCTTAGGTGATTCTTTTACCTCAGCCTCCCAAGTAGCTGGGAGTACAGGTGTCTGCCACAACGCCTGGCTATTTTCTTTTTTGCTGTTGCAGTTTGGCCGGGCCAGGTTTGAACCCGCTACCCTCAGTATACAGGGCCGGAGCCCTGCCCACTGAGCCATAGGCGCTGCCTGTAATTTTAGCTATCATTAAGGCAAAGGAATAAGAAGTAAAAGAGGAAAGTCATAAATACTAGCTACAGCCTCAGGGTCAGTTGGGGAAATAATACTAGTACAGACAAAACCCTGTGCAGGAATGTTTATACCAGCTTCGTTTGTAGCAGCCAAACACTCCAAAGAAAAAAACCCAGATGTTCTTCAGTGTGTGAATGATTTAAATAACTATGGCAATCCATAGTTGGTGGGTTCGAATCCAGCCCGGGCCGCCAAACAACAATGATGGCTGCAACCAAAAAATAGCCTGGCGCTGTGG
>NW_003852569.1:1562383-1568766 GCF_000181295.1 Otolemur garnettii
ATGTATTAGGAACATATTATATAATATTACATAGGTGTATGTGGCTGGCGCCTTAGCCACTTGAGCCACAGGCAATATTTTTTTTTTTTTTTTTTTTTTTTTTGGCAAAGACCACTTCCACTGTACCATTACTCTGTCAGCATCCACAGCCACTTGGTCAAACCCATGTCATTTCTGTACATCCCTCCTTCTCCCAAGTAGAAAACACAGCATGTGTAGGAGATAAGCACCGCTTGCTCAGACATGGCAGTTCGCTTCAATGTGCTTCCCCAGGAGATTGATTCTGAGAAAGATTTCTTTGAAGATTGAGCTTCTGTATCTGCCTATAGATATGTAGACATATGCAAAAATTCTCTCTGAAAGAAATTCTGGAAAATCAGCTGAGTTGCAGCTGGAAGTAAACAAACCGGTCTTAAAGCATTGGGTTCTGTTTCTCTGTCTTCCCCCTTCATTAACATTATAATCTCTAGTTTAGGTTTGGGCTAAAAAGAAGAGACAGCCAGTCTGCTTTATATTTTTACTCTAAACAAAATCAATTGTATATGTTTTCCTCAGCCTTCACACTGATTTGTAATCTTAAATAGTAGCTTCCTAATGTTACTTCACTTCTTTGTATATGTGTTCAATTCTTACTGAATGTTTGAAAGTAAATAAGATAATCAGTAAAATTTAGCTGGGCCGCTGACCAGAGAGAGTCTCGGCCTCCCTTTAAATCAATCATCCCGTCTGCAGTTTCTTCTCCCTGAGTCTCCGATCAGAGGCTCCAAAGAACACCTTTCAGCATGTTTTTAGAAGCCAGGTTAAGTTTTATGTATATGTCTGCCTCCTCCTGTCTATCTCAGTGCAGGTGCGCTGAGCCTGATTTTAGAGTGTCCTTCATCCATCACTAGTCCACTCTGCATGGCTCCAGGATGACAGCACCACCAAGAAAGCCTGGGACTAAGTTCTTTGTAGTTTTCACTAGGTGCTTGGATCTTGAAGTCAAAATTGTTGATCACTGCCCAGTGGACCCCTGCTGTGCCGCTATATGGTTCAGTGATGGTTTAAAGATCGTGGTCTGAGGGCAGAGAAGGTGGCTCACACCTGGAACCCTAGCACTCTGGGGTACTGAGGTGAGCTCAGAAATTCCAAACCAGCCTGAGTCAGAGCAAGACCTCGTCTCTAATAATGGCCAGGTGTTGTGGCAGGCACCTGTAGTCCCAGCTACTCAGGAGGCTGAGACAGGAGGATCACTTGAGCCCAAGAATTTGAGATTGCTGTGAGCTGTGACACCATACACTCTATCTAGGATGACAAAGTGAGATTCTATGTCAAAAAAATTAAATAAATATAAAAAATTTTAAAAAGATGGCTGTCTGCACTTCAGTGAGGCGAACAGAAGCCGGGTCTCCAGCAGCAAAATAAGAACTCTACTGCTTCTCATTTTCCCCACCCAGTAGTAAGACAGGATTTTATTAGACAGAAAGGAATACAGAAGGAGTAAAAAAGCACCAGATCTTCTGGCAGAGGGAGGACCCAAGTCAGAAGGCTTCCATCTGGGTCCTTTGTCAAGGGGTATAGATCACATTTTGGCCAGGACTTGGTAGGTGGAAAAACAACTTTTCAAAGTTAATAAGTGGTGTTGGTGGTATAGTGGTGAGCATTGCTGCTTTCCAAAGTTAATGAGTGTATTAACAAATGAATGAACACAGTCCCTCCCTGAGTCAGGGTTATTAAGGTATTTTCAATTTTGTCTCAGGAAAGGGATTAAACTGTGTCCTCCCTATTCTAGGTGGAACCACCAAAACTGTCAGGTGTGGGGGATTTGTTTCTGATCTTGCTGGAGCCCAGAGGGTGTGGCCTGGAAAGGGGAGACTGTTTGTGCCTAGGGGTGGGGGTATGATTTCTGAGCTCACCTGGGACTACAGAATAGGGGGAGAGTCCCTGCCCAGCTCTGAGTGGGGGAACCCTGTATCAATCCTCCCTCTCTGAATAGAAGCTCTAACTGCTGTTAGGGGAAAAAGGAAGCTGACTGCTCTAAACTGCTTCCTGCTAAAGATGGACAGTGATAAAGGGGGGCAGTTAGGGTTTCTCTGTAGGGAGGGTTATCCAGGGGCCAGCAACCAATCCTGGCCTTGGACTGGAACACTTTTTACTGCTTGTGGCCTGATGACATCATCTACATTTCCTCTCTCACCACCTGCAGTCTTGACCAAGGGTCACAAAATAGAACCAGAAGAAACTCTTGGAACAGACTCCTTTTGGGAGTTTCTAAAGGCATGGACTTTCTAAGGTGCAGGAGAAGTAGTTTGTGGGTTTGAACTAAGTGGCGACAACGTCTCTTTCAGGAATCTCTGACCATTTGGGGAAGTTACTACAGCCAGGAGAGCTGGATCTATCTGACAGGTTTTACACAGTTGAGGATTGTCTCTGAGAAAAAAGACAGCTTGCACATAGGGCACTTCAGCCCACTTCTCTTCTTGTTTACAAAAAAAGATCTAACTGAAAAGTGGTATAATAATATAGAGTAACCTTTGGTGGCCATGGCTCATCCTTGGCCAGTCCATACTGAGGCCAGGCCTGGGTACAGAAGAAAACTGTGTGTTCTTTTTTCAGCATATGGGGATCAAACACGTCCCAATGCTTCAGAATACAGCCCAGCGGGGTGTTCTCTTGACAGAGAATGTGTTACCTGTCACAGATCTTCAATCCCAGATGATGACCCCAAAATATGTTACCAGAATTTCTGTCTTCAGTAGGTCCTTGGTCTTGGGAATTCGAAGAATGAACCCACAGACCACAGATCAGTGGTAGGATAGGATTTTATTAGACAGAAAGGAATACAGGTTCTCTCTTTTTTTTTTTTTTGAGACAGCACCTCAAGCTATCACCCTGAGTAGAGTGCCATGTGCCAAAATGCCTGGCTGTTTTTTGGTTGTAGTGATGTAGCAGGAAACCGACGCAGACAGAAGACTCCAGGCACCAGTTGATTAGAGGAAGCGGGTTTATTCGGCTGGGGGTACTCGGAACACCAGGGTGTTTCCCAAAACCGAGCCCCCCAACTCAACGCCTTGCCTCCCTTTTATCCACCTTTCAGGGTGGGAGTGCACGTGAGGGTCATAAGACAGAGAGACACGACATCATCCTCAAGGTCCCGGGCTCAAGGGGGAAGGTCAGATTCGCCTGCATCCTTGAGACCGGTTGGACCACCTGCCCCAAAGGCAACAGAAACCCAAGGATGTTACTAGGTTACAATCTAGGCCCCGCATGTCAGGGGAGAAACACGCAGACAGCAGAAACGCCTGCGGCTTGGCTGAGGCCTACACAGAGCAGTTAGGATAGATTCTTTCAGTTCTGCTTTTACTTTCTTGCTTCAGTGAGAGAGGATACCCACGAAGGGTGAGGTCTAGAAGAACAGGTCTTCTCAAGAAGACCACAAGAATATACCTACTGGGTCCTCTCCAGGGTGACTCAGGTCTTGAGAATTTATAAACTTAACCTTCTGGAACTTGGAAATTTCCAAGTTCTGTGAAATCCTGTAGTTTTGTAGGGGCTAGAATAGCATCTCCTGCTTGATTCAAACTGGCCAATGAGAAGGGTAGCTGTGGGGTGGAACTTTTTGATTGTCGATAAAAAGGGAAAGACCAAGCCAGTCGGGGAGCACAGCCATTTGGAATTCAAGCTCCCGGCTGGTGAATAAAGCCCTTCCTCTTATAAACATGGTGTTTGGATGCTCTTTCTCTCCATTGGGCCTCATCTTCCAGCAACAGTAGTTGTCATTGTTTGGCAGGCCCAAGCCAGATTTGAACTCGCCAGCTCTGGTGTATGTGGCTGGCACCCGCTTGAGCTACAGATTCCGCCTGGTTTTTATTCTTCTTCTTCTTTTTTTTTTCTTTTTTTTTTTTTGGCAGCTTTTGGCTGTGGCGGGTTTGAACCCTCCACCCCTGGTATATGGGGCCAGCACCCTACTCCTTGAACCAAAGGCACCACCCCTTTCTTTTTTTTTTTTTGAGACAGAGCCTCAAGCTGTCACCCTGGGTAGAGTGCTATGGCATCATAGCTCAAAGCAACCTCCAACTCCTGGGCTCAAGTGAGTCTCCTGCCTCCGCCTCCCAAGTAGCTGGGACCACAGGCGTCTGCCACAACCCCCGGCTATTTTTTGGTTGCAGCCATCATTGTTGTTTGGCGGGCCCAGGCTGGATTCGAACCTGCCACCTTAGGTGTATGTGGCTGGCGCCTTAGCCACTTGAGCCACAGGCGCCGAGCCCCCTCTCATTCTTTAAAAACAAGTTCTTAGGCAGCGCCTGTGGCTCAGTGGGTAGGGCACTGGCCCTATATACTGAGGGTTGCAGGTTCAAACCTGGCTCCGGCCAAACTGCAACAAAAAAATAGCCGGGCATTGTGGCGGGCTCCTGTAGTCCCAGCTACTCAGGACACTGAGGCAAAAGAATCGCCTAAGCCCAAGAGCTGGAAGTTGCTGTGAGCTGTGTGACACCACAGCACTCTACCAAGGGCAATAAAGTGTGACTTTGTCTTTACCAAAAAAAAAAAAAATTGAAAAATTAAAAAAATAAAAACAAGTTTTTGTGAGGCCATTGTTCTCGTTTTTTAATTAAATTTTTTATTTTGTGATAATTATAGATTCCCATGCAATTTTTAGAAATAATACAGAAAGATCCAGTGTATCTTTTACAGTTTCCCCCAAAGGTAACATCTTGCAAAACTTTGGTGCATCATTACAACCAGGATATTGACATTCACACATTCAAGATACAGAACAGAACTGGAGGTGGTGGTGCCCGTCGCTCCAGTTACTGGGCAGGTTGAGGTGGGAGAATCAGATGAGCCCAGGAGTTCATGGGCAACATAGCAAGACTGTCAGGATCTGCTTCTTTTTTTTTTTTTGCGGTTTTTGGCCGGGCTGGGTTTGAACCCTCCACCTTTGGCATATGGGGTTGACACCTTACTCCTTGAGCCACAGGCACCGCCCCAGGATCTGCTTCTGATCCCACTTGTCAGGCCCCAGGACTGGCCAGGTCCGGCCTGGCTTAGTCTGGACACGGACTGCTAAGCTACTTTGCTCAGGAATAGTTTCTCTTAGGTGCTTGAGGACTATCTACTTAGCTGGAGAGAGAGAAAGAGAGAGTCTCTTAGAGAGAGTAAAGCAGTCTTCTTAGAACAGATAGATCTTAGTCTTTAGCAGAGCTTGGTAATCTTCAGCAGAGAGATTCTGTGCTGGCGTTCTGGAGGCAGAAGAGGAGACAGAGTCAGAGTAAGTGTGTCCGGGATAGAATGCACATGCTTTTTGACTGTCTGCTCCTCCAGCCTAATATAAGACTGATCTCGTGCTTCTCAACACCACAGGTGTAGAGACTACCAACTCACCAATGCTCTCATTTTGCAAGCTCTCTCATGCTAGTTAGAACTAAATCTCTCTCCATGCCCTTTTCACCAAGGTGTTCCATTACAGGTATTTCCTGTAACTCTCACTCCTCCTAGCCATAGGCTATACGAGCTGCTTTACAAGAACCCATCTTTTTAAATAAATATATACATACATACATAAAAGATATAGAACTGGCTCAGCACCTGTAGCTCAAGTGGCTAAGGCACCAGCGACATACACCAGAGCTGGTGGATTCAAATCTGACCCGGGGCCAAACACAATGACAACTACAACCAAAAAATAGCCAGGTGCTGTGGTGGGCGCCTATAGTCCCAGCTAGTTGGGAGGCTGAGGCAAGAGAATCACTTAAGCCCAGGAGTTTGAGGTTGCTGTGAGCTGTGATGTCACGGCACTGTACTCAGGGCAACAGCTTGAGGCTCTGTCTCAAAAAAAAAAAAAGATATAGAACTTTTCTGTGACCACAATGACCCTTCAGTGTTGCCCTTTTATAACCACACCTACTCCCTTACTTCCTACACGTGCCCTTAAATCCTGGCAACCACTATCTGGTCTTCATTTCTATAATTTTGTCATTTCAAGAATGTTCTACAGATGGACTCCTACAGAATATAACGTTTTGCAATTGGTTTTCTTCTCTTAACATGATTCTCTATTCATCCAGGTTGTTGGATGTCCCAATAACTCTTTTTGCTTCTGAGTAATGTGATGCCATGGCACTCACCGAGGGTGATAAAGTAAGACTCTGTCACTACAAAATAATAATAATAATAATAATACATGGTGTGGATTGCCATAGTTATTTAAATCATTCACACACTGAAGAACATCTGGGTTTTTTTCTTTGGAGTGTTTGGCTGCTACAAAAGAAGCTGGTATAAACATTCCTGCACAGGGTTTTGTCTGTACTAGTATTATTTCCCCAACTGACCCTGAGGCTGTAGCTAGTATTTATGACTTTCCTCTTTTACTTCTTATTCCTTTGCCTTAATGATAGCTA
>NW_003852569.1:1572554-1576439 GCF_000181295.1 Otolemur garnettii
CTTAGCCACTTGAGCCACAGGTGCCAAGCCAACTCTTAAGTTTTAATTTGTCTTTTGAGCCTAGGTGTGTTTTCTGCAGACAGCAAATGGATGGCTTGTGTTTTTAAATCCAATCAGCCAGTCTATGCCACTTCAGTGGGGAACTCAAGCCATTATCATTTATTGAGAAAATTGATAAGTGTGGTAGTTTTCTATTCATCTTATTTTGTGAAAGTCCATTGCTTAGTTTTACTTCTGCATCACTGTGGAAGCTAGGTTCTGTCCTTTAATTACTGGGTGCTTACTTTGCTGATGATCCATTGCGATGGTCAGTGTGTAGAACAGGTTAAAGTATTTCCTATAGAGCTGGTTTCTTTTTTTTTTTTTTAAGAGACAGAGTCTCACTTTGTCACCCTCAGTAGAGTGCTGTGGCGTCACAGATCACAGCAACCTCCAACTCCTGGGCTTAGGCGATTCTCTTGCCTCAGCCTCCCGAGTAGCTGGGGCTACAGGTGCCCACCACAATGCCTGGCTATTTTTTTTATTGTTGTTGTTTTTGCAATTTGGCTGAGGTCAGGTTTGAACCCTCCACCCTCAGTATATGCGGCTACTGCCCTACTCACTGAGCCACAGGTGCTGCCCTAGAGGTGGTCTTCATGTGGCAAATTTCCTCAATGTTTGCATATCAGTAAAAGATTTGATTTCTCTGTCAATTTTAAAGCTTAATTTAGCAGGATATAGAATTCTGGGCTGGAAATTGTTTAAGTAGATTAAAAGTAGATGACCATTGTCTTCTGGCTTGAAAAGTTTCATTAGAGAAGTTTGCAGTCACCCTGCTGGATTTGCCTCTGTAGGTCAACTGGTGCTTACTCCTAGCAACTTGCAGTATCTTTCCTTTTGTCTTGACTTTGGACAAGTTCATCACAATGTGTCTTGGAGAAGCTCTATTTGAGTTGAGGCAACCTGGGGTTCAATATCCCTCTGAAAGGAGTGTGTCAGAATCTTTGGTGATATTTGGGAAATTTTCATTTACAGTATTTTCTAGTATGGCTTCCATTCCCCTGGGGCATTCTTCTTCCCCTTTTGGGATACCTATAACTCATATGTTTGAATGCTTCATAAAGTTCCGTAATTCTTTCAGTGAATGTTCTGCTTTCTCTTTCTTTTTTTCTGCCTCTTTAACTATCTGAGTTATCTCAAGAGCTTTGTCCTCTACCTCTGAGATTCTTTCTTCTGCATGGTCTAATCTGTTGTTGATACTTTCTATTGCATCTTTAAGTTCCCTAACTGACTGCTTCAATTCCTTCAGCTCTGCTATATCCTCTCTATATTCTTCATATTATTCATCTCTTATTTGATTCTGTTTTTGGATTTCTTTTTGGTTATTTACCACTTTCTCAGCAATTTCCTTCATTGTTTTTTGATTATTCTCCACTTTCTCAGCAATTTCCTTCATAGTTTTCATCATCTATATTTTAAATTCCCCTTCTGTCATTTCTAATATTTCTTTGTGGGTGGAATCCTCTGCAGTAGCTACCTCATGGTTGCTTGGGGGATGTTCGCTCTGGACTGGTTTTTCATGTTGCCAGGATTTTTTTTGCTGATTCTTCCTCAAGAGTGTTTCTTTTAAATCTGTTTTTCTTGCCCATATTTTCCTTTCACTTCTGCATGCTCTTTAAGTTACTGTGTCTCTGACCAGGGTTTCGATGCGTCTTTTTGGTGCAGGACTAAAAGGATGAGAAGGTTGAAAAGCAAGAAGAGAAAAAAGATTTAAAAAAATAAAAAAGAAAAGGCTTGGCACTTGTGGCTAAGGCACCAGCCATATACACCTGAGCTGGCAGGTTCGAATCCAGGCCAGGCCATCCAAACAACAATGATGGCTGCAACAAAAAAATAGCCAGGGATTGTGGCAGCCTATAGTCCCAGCTCCTTGGGAGAAAGAGGCAAGAGAATTGCTTGAGCCCAGGAGTTGGAGGTTGCTGTGAGCTGTGATGTCACTGCACTCTACCCAGGGCTACAGCTTGAGGCTCTGTCTCAAAAAAAAAAAGATAGAAAGAAAGAAAAGAAAAAAGAGAAAGGAGAGAGGGTGAATAAAAGGGAATAGTGACAAAAAGAAGAGAAGCACAGAAGGAGGGAGAAAGTAGTAATAAAGGTGGACAGTAGGGTACTTTGACCCAGACTAAAATCCCCTAGTCTCCAGGGGTGCTGGGTTGGGTGGTTCCCTTGAGGTCAGCAGCTCTTTGCCAGCCTGTTCAGACACAGTGCCCCACCTTTACCAAATAGAGAGGAAAGACAAAAATACTATAAATCAAACTAAACAAACAGAAAAGTTTACAGGATAAAATTGGGGGAAAAACCAAATCACGGGCAGAAACACTAGCAAAAGTGAAGTTATTATTAAAGAAGGCAACAACGGAAAATTATATTTAAAGTAGAAAAATGAAGAAAGAAAAGAAAAGAAAGAAAAATCTAGGAGGAAAATGTTGAAATTAAAAAACAAAAACAAAGGCTCAGCGCCTATAGCTCAACCGGCTAAGGCGCCAGCCACGTACACCTAAGGTGGCGGGTTCGAATCCCCAGCCTGGACCCGCCAAACAACAATGATGGCTGCAACCAAAAAATAGCCAGGCGTTGTGGCGGGCACCTGTGGTCCCAGTTATTTGGGAGGCGGAGGCAAGAGACTCGCTTGAGCCCAGGAGTTGGAGGTTGCTGTGAGCTGTAATGCCATGGCACTGGGGGAAAGCTTGAGGCTCTGTCTCAAAAAAAAAAAAAAAAGCAGTATGTATATATATATATATCTTGCTGAATATTGTCTGGGCACAAGTGACCTTCTGGGGTATGAGATGTTAATCACAATGCTGACACAGCTGTATGAGATCAGCTGGAGGCCTCTGCTGATTTCTTTGCCCTCAAACTCTGAAGGGTTGAGACCCTGAATCTCTCCTCAGCCCCCTTAAAAGACACTTTAAACCATTAATCTTGGCTAAGCAGAACTTGTCGCTGGGATCTCTCCTGAAGTGGCTGCCCTCTTATCCAGTGCACCAAACACAGCCATAGGTCTGAGGCTCCGAGGCAGCCCTCCCACTGCCAAACACTGAAAGCTCCACTCTTCCTGCGTCTCAGTACCAGCCTGTGGTGCTGCTCAGAGTCACTAGATCACTTGCCCAAGGTCTCCCAGCCCCAGCCTCGCTCTGCAACCCTGAGGGTGAAGCCTGCAGGGGCAGTTCTCCCACAGTGTCTGCACTTGAGGCCCACAGAGGAACAATGTTAGCTCTGTTATAGCCCAGCGACACAGTCCTGTGCCTGGACACCACTTAAAATCACCAGCACGCATGGCCAAGTTCTCCCAAGGTAAGTCAACCAAGTGCCCAAGTCCAAACAAATAAAACAACCCACAGGGAAAGCCTTTCCTGTCTGCAATCTCACTGCTGTTGTAGTTACAGCTGCAGCAGCTTCAGACTCATCGCACCACTTGCCAGTTCTCCACTGCTTTTGTCTTCCTCCTGGGGTCCAGAAGTCTCTCGCTGTCTCCCTGTGTCCCCAAAGGGATATTTCTGGGCAGAGCCCAAAAGCCAGAGTTGCTGGGAGTCTTCTCTGCTCTTGGTTGCAAAGAAGCTGTTACCTGGCCGCCATCTTGCTCCACCCTTCTAGTCACAGGGGTTTTTTTATGGCTGAGTAGCACTCCATGGTATGGATATACCACATTTCATTAATCCAGTCACGTAGTGAGGGGAACTTGGGTTGTTTCCACATCTCTGTGATTGTATGAGATATAAATTATTATCATCCACATTTTACAGATGTGCAAACTGAAGTAGAGAGTACACATCCAACATGTGTTAGCAATCAGATTTAAAACCAGGTAGTCTGGTGTCAGAGGTCAGCCTCTTTTTTTTTTTTTTTTTT
>NW_003852569.1:1577336-1580539 GCF_000181295.1 Otolemur garnettii
CATCATTGTTGCTCGGCAGGCCCGGGCTGGATTCGAACCCGCCACCTTAGGTGTATGTGGCTGGCACCTTAGCCACTTGAGCCACAGGCGCCAAGCCAAGAGAATCATTTAAGCCCAAGAGTTGAGGTTGCTGTGAGCTGTGATGCCACCACACTCTACCAAGTTGACAAAATGAGACTCTATTTTTAAAAAAAAAAAGAATCGCTAAAATGCCAGGATCAGTCATCCCAGCTAACATCTTATCCCCCTTTCTTCCTGTTCACTTATGTTCTAAGGAGCCCACAATAGCCAGGCAGCTGTCTCAGGTCTCCTCCTTTTTGGGAAAGTGATCTCCTTGGGGTACCAAATACCTAAACCATGAGAACCTGTAGTGAATGCACTGCAAGCAAAAGTGTTGGAATGTGTTATCAAGTGTGACAAGGGAGGCCCCATTCCCATTTCTACCTCTCTGTCCCTGGGCCCTCATGTATTTTGGCTGAAAGAAAAATGATACCATAGAATGACTGCTGGTTCAAAGCATAAACTGCATTCTGTGGGCAGCACAGGTTTTGTCAAAACCGAGTCTGCTAAAAGGCCAGCTGCTTCTGAAGGAGGAGGTGCATGGTAAGACCCTTGGTTCTGTGGGCCTTCATAGTGTTAAGAGCACTGACTCCAGGCTGGGTGCGGTGGCTCAGGCCTGTGATCCTAGCACTCTGAGAGGCTGAGGAGGGTGGATTGCCTGAGCTCACAGGTTCAAGACCAGCCTGAGCCAGAGCAAAACCCCGCCTCTAAAAATAGCTGGGTGTTGTGGTGGGCGCCCATTGTCCCAGCTACTCAGGAGCTGAGGCAAGAGAATCGCTTGAGCCCAGGAATCTGATGTTCGGTTGCTGTGAGCTGTGACACCATGGTACTCTACCAAGGGTGACAAAGTCAGACTCTGTCTCAAAAAAAAAAAAGATAAATAGAGAACCCACCACCGACTACCCACTTTGCCTTTCAGCAATTTATGAAACATTTCTGTGACTCAGTTTCCTTATCTGAAAAATGGCAATAATGATATGACAGTGTGAGGTTGCTGTGAACAGAAGATGAGTCAGCACCGGCAGCACTTGGCAGGCTGGGTGTTGGTGTCAGTCTCAGCCTGCACAGTGAGACCCTCAGAAGCTATGTCAGTGTGTGAGCCACCCAGGTTGCCCACAGGTGCTGGTGATGGCAGAAGTCTGAAAGCAGAGACAGTAAACCCAAACCTAAAACAATGAAATTGCCTTCTAAAGAGAATACATGTCTGCTCCCTCTGTGTTGGAGGAGAGTTGATGTCAGCACCTCTTCACTGGGGCCTGGGCTGGTTCAGGAGCCTCCATGTACCAGGCAGACCTCCAGCAATCACTCCAGCTGGGTCGGACTTGGAAAGGGGAGGTTCATGCTGCGAAATGCTGTGAAGACCATGTGCAGCCTCTGCTCCTGCCAGCATGGAATGTCCGGGGAGGAAACAAAATGGTATCCACAGCACAGCTCACCTCACCCACTATCGGAAGCAGCCATAGGGCAATACTCAGGGTGAGTGGCCATACTAGACACAGATATTCTTGTATTCAGGCTCCTTCCTATGAGGGCCTTTCACAGGCCTTCTCCCCAACCTCCTTTCCCCAGCCCTCAGATTTTGTTCTCTCCAAGTCCACACAGCCAAGGTGTGGGCCATGCACAGTAATCAGTGTGCATCTCAGGACTGTGTCTCCACTGAGGCAGCACAACTGATGCAATGACATGTCCCACTCAAAACCTTGTCCATTGAAGGATCTTCCTTCCCCACTAATGTTGAAGGTCATCTTTCCGAAAGGCTTTATTAATTTTTTTTGGGGGGGAGACACAGTCTCAAGCTGTTGCCCTGAGTAGAGTGCTGTGGCATCACAGCTCACAGCAACCTCCAACTCTTGGGCTTAAGCAATTCTCTTGCCTTAGCCTCCCAAGTAGCTGGGACTACAGGCACCCACCACAACACCCTGTAATTTTGTTGTTGTTGTTGCAGTTGTCGTTGTTTTTTAGCTGGCCAGGTCCAAGTTTGAACCCACCAGCCTCGATGTATGTGGCTAGCACCCTTCTCACTGAGGTATGGGCACCTCCAGTTACCTGCAATGTAATAGTAAGACCTCTCAATTTCTAGAGTTGAAAGTATATATCTTAATTATATTAAAATTCTATGTTTTAAAACTTTTATCTTGGCTTGGCACCTGTAGCTCGGTGAGTAGGGCACTGGCCATATACATCAAAGCTAGCAGGTTTGAGCCCAGCCCTGGCCTGCTAAACAACAATGACAACTGCAACCAAAAAATAGCCAGGCATGTGGTGGGCACCTGTAGTCCCAGCTACTCGGGAGGCTGAAGCAAGAGGATTGCTTAAGCCCAGAAGTTTGAGGTTGCTGTGAGCTGTGACGCCATGGCACTCTACCAAAGGCAACATAGTGAGACTCTGTCTCAAAAAAAAAAAAAAATGGGTGGCCCCTGTGGCTCAAAGGAGTAGAGCACTGGACGCATATGCCAGAGGTGATGGGTTCAAACCCAGCCTTGGCCAAAAAAATAAATAAATAAAATAGGGTAGTGCCTGTGGCTCAGTGAGTTGGGCGCCAGCCCCATATACCAAGGGTGGTGGGTTCAAACTTGGCGCAGGCCAAACTGCAACAAACAAATAGCTGGGTCTCGTGGTGAGCACCTGTAGCCCCAGCTGCTCGGGACAGCTGCTTGGGAGGCTGAGGCAGGAGAATCATCTAAGCCCAGGAACTGGAGGTTGCTGTGAGCTGTGATGCCACAGCACTCTACCGAGGGCAAGAAAGTGAGACTCTGTCTCTAAATAAATAAATTAATTAATTAAATCTTTTATCTTAGGTTATGTTTTATATGTTTATATATGTTTTTTAAAATGTTATATTTTATAACCTTTTTTCATTATCGTAAAAACACATAACATTAAATTTACCATCTTAACCATTTTTAAGTATATGGCTCAGTAGTGTTAAGTGTCTTCATGTTGCTGTGAAGTAGATCTCTAGACATTTCTCACTAGGGCTTTATTGCTGCATTCACAAGAATAGTGCATGCTGGCTTGGCTCCTATAGCTCAACCGGCTAAGGCACCAGCCACGTACACCTAAGGTGGCGGGTTCGAATCCCCAGCCCGGACCCACCAAACAACAATGATGGCTGCAACCAAAAAATAGCCGGGCGTTGTGGC
>NW_003852569.1:1582531-1588033 GCF_000181295.1 Otolemur garnettii
TTTTTTTTTTGAGACGGAGTCTCACTATGTCACCCTCAGTAGAGTGCCCTGACATCACAGCTCACAGCAACCTCAAACTCTTGGATTCACGTGATTCTCTTGCCTCAGCCTTCCAAGTAGGCTACAGGTGCCCCCCACAATGCCTGGCTAGTTTTCAGTTGCAGTTGTTATTGTTGTTTAGCAGGCCTGGCTGGGATTGAACCTGCCAACCTCAGTGTATGAGGCTGGAGCCCTACTCACTGAGCTACAGGTGCTGAGCCTTTCTTTTTCTTTTTTTTTTTTAATTTCAGATTAATATGAGGGTACAGATGATTAGGTTACATTGCTTGTATTTGTCATGTAAAGTCCAAGTTGTGCCCTTCACGCAGAAGGTGTGCCGTCTACCCTTACATTGTGCCTGTTAGGTGAGAGCACACCAATCCCCTCCCTCCTCTCCCCTTCCTCTTTTGCCCTCCTTTCAACTTGAATTAAATTTTTCTCTTATGTGGGTATTTATCTATCTACTGGTTTCATATTAATATTGAGTACATTGGCTACTTGCCTTTCCATTCTTGTGATACTTAGGAAAATGTTCTCCAACTCCATCCAGGTGAACACAAAAGCTGTGAAGCAGTGATTCTCCACCTTCCTAATGCCTGATGTATTTTCATTGTTACAAAGGGGTCGTGAGCCACAGGTTGAGAACCGCTCTGTAAAGTCTCCATCTTTTATGGTTGAATCATACTCCCTGGTGTATGTACACCACAGTTTATTAACCATTCATGGGTTGATAGACTCTGGGCTGTGGCTGTCTTCTCAATATCTGTCTTGTCAAGCCAGGGGATTTTGCAGCTTTGTTCTCCTTCTGCAGCTTTGCTCAGAGGGATGTTCTTAGGCTTATCCCACTTCTATTTGAAGATGAGGAGCTCCAGGCTTGGTCCTCCTAGAGTTGGTTAAATAGATCAGATAATCCCCAGTCACAGGGCCACCTGGTATCCCATGGTCTTGTGTTTGATTTCTGTTGAGTTGCTGAAGCTTCCCAGAGGCAATTATGATGACAACTGTTACTTGCTGAAGTAGGCTGGGCCTTAATCCTTTCTGGGCCATCCTGGGGTCTCTCCTTCTGGGTCTTGCCTGCCACAGCCTCATGGATCACCCAATTTTGCCAAGCACCATTGGATCTGCTAAATCATAAGGCCCCAGTGGCAGCTGTAGTTGCAGCCAGAGAGCATTTCCTTGTCCTTGACCCACTCAAAGCACACTGCCCTCAAGTTCCATGTACCACTCTGGCACCACCAGCAGCACTGACGCTGGGAGCTTCTGTAGCACTGCCACCCACATACCTGCATGCCAACATCACCAAAGCCTACTCCCTACCTGTGCACCAGCATCACCAAAGCCTACTCCCTACCTGTGCACCAGCATCACCAAAGCCTACTCCCCATGGTCCCTACTTCTTTGTGTCAAATCCTGGGTAGGCACACCTGACTGTGTCCAAAACCAAGTCACCTACTTGCTCCTAGCTGCAAGGAGGCCTGGGAAGGCCTGGGAAGTCCTTGCCTCCCACCAAACACAGAAAGAGCTGTATGTGCTCGCCTCCCACCATACAATGCAACACAAAAACAATATCTCAAATGGCTGCTGTGAAGGTTAAGTGACTTAATATCTTATAGTGTAGAGGTTACAGGCACAGAGCCAGTAGCTGACTGCCTGCATTCAAATCCTGGGCTCTGCTACTATCTGTGTGACTTCGAGGAAGTCACTTTCCCTTTCTATCTTATAACTTCCTTATCTGTAAATTGCACAAAATGAGAGTACTTACTTTATAGGGTTGTTGTAAATTTATAGGTTGTTATAAACCTCATAGTAAGGCCAACATATGAAAAGCTTAGAGAAATTCCCAGAAGGCATTTATATGAGGTACGTGCAGTTCATTTCTCTATTTTTCTATATTTTTTTCTAAAAATATGGAACACTTCACAAATTTGCGTGTCATCCTTGCACTGGGGCCATGCAAATCTCTGTATCGTTCCAATTCTAGTGTATGTGCTGCTGAAGCAAGCACTGCAGTTCATTTCATTTTCTTGGTCCCTAAGTGCTTACAACAGAATCAAGGACGTATTAGGTATTTAATAAATTATAGCTGTTGCTTTTACTTTTATTATTGCAGGTTAAGTATCCCTTATCCAAAATGCTTGGGACCAGAAGCGTTTAGATTTTGGATTATTTTGGATTTTGGAATATTTACATACACATAAAGAGTTTATCTTGGGGCTGGGACCCAAGTCTAAACACGAAATTTATTTATGCATTTATGTTTTGTTTACATGGTATTCATACAGGCTGACAGTAATTTTATAGAATATTTTATTTATGGGCGGCACCTGTGGCTCAGTGAATAGGGTGCCGGCCCCAAATACCAAGGGTGGTGAGTTTGAACTCAGCCCCATCCAAAATGCAACAAAAAAATAGCCGGGCAGGCTATTGTGGTGGGCACCTATAGTCCCAACTACTTGGGAGGCTAAGGCAATAGAATTGCCTAAGCCCAAGAGCTGGAGGTTGCTGTGAGCTGTGATGCCACAGCACTTCTACCAAGGGTGACAAAGTAAGACTCTGTCTCTTAAAAAAAAAAAAAGAATATTTTATTTATTTATTTATTTTTAAAATCAGCTTTATTTTAGCAGGCCCAGGCCGGGCTCGAACCCATCAGCCTCGGGGTATGTGGCCAGCACCCTACCCACTAAGCTACAGGCGCCATCTATTTTTATAGAATATTGTGAAATAATTTTGTGACTGGTGGTGCCTATAGCTCACTGGGTAGGGTGCTCACCACATATACTGAGGCTGGCGGGTTCAAACCCGGCCTGGGCCTGCTAAACAGCAATGACAACTGTAACAAAAAAAAAATAGCCAGGCATTGTGGCAGGTGCCTGTAGTCCCAGCTACTTGGTGGGCTGAGACAAGAGAATTGCTTAAGCCCAAGAGTTGGAGGTTGCTGTGAGCTGTTATGCCACAGCACTCTACCAGGGTGACATAAGTGAGACATAAGTAAATAAAGAAATAATTCTGTGGCCGAAACAAAGTTTTTGTTTTGTTTTTTTAAGAGACAGAGTCTCACTTTGTTGCCCTCAGTAGAGTGCTGTGGCGTCACAGCTCACAGCAACCTCCAGCTCTTGGGCTTAGGCGATTCTTTTGCCTCAGCTTCCTGACTAGTTGGGACTACAGGTGCCTGCCACAACACCCGGCTATTTTTTTTGTCGTTGCAGTTTGGCTGGGACAAGGTTTGAAACCGCCATCCTCACTCCCCCCTGAGCCACAGGTGCTGCCCCTGAAACAAAGTTTTGTTTGCATTTGACTGTGATCCCCATCATATGTGGTCAGGTTTAGAATTTTCCGTTTGTGGTTACATGTCTACACTCAAAAATTTCAGATTTTAGAATACTTCAGATTTTGATTTTTGGAGTAGGGATGCTCAACCTGTACCTACTTCTTGCCTACTTGTTCAGGTATTTCTTTTTTTTTCTTTTCTTTTTTGAGGCAGTGTCTCACTCTATTGCCCAGGCCACAGTGCTGTGGCATCATACCTCACAGCACCCTCAAACTCTTGCACTCAAGTGATCCTCCTGCCTCAGATTCCCAAGTAGCTGGGACTACAGAAACCCACCACAATGACCAGGTAGTTTTTTCTATTTTTGTTTGTTTGTTTGTTTGTTTAAGAGAGTCTCAAGCCCTGGGTAGAGTGCCATGGCATCACAGCTCACAGCAATCTCCAACTCCTGGGCTTAAGCGATTCTCTTGCCTCAGCCTCCCAAGTAGCTGGGACTACAGGCATCTGCCACAACACTTGGCTATTTTTTGGTTGTAGTTGTCATTGTTGTTTGGCGGGTCCAGGCTGGTTTCGAACCTGCCAGCTCCAGTGTATGTGTCTGGAGCCCTAGCTGGTGAGTTACAGGCTCACAGTCATCATTTCAATTTTTTTAATCATGCATTTCAAGCTTAATATAAAATGTAACATATAGGCTTGGCACCTATGGCTCAAGCGGCTATTGCGCCAGCCACATACACCTGAGCTGGTAGGTTTGAATCCAGCCCAGACCACCAAACAACAATGACAGTTGTAACCAAAAAATAGCCAGGTATTGTGGTGGATGCCTGTAGTCCCAGCTACTACTTGGGAGGCGGAGGCAGGAGAATCGCTTGAGCACAAGAGTTGGAAGTTGCTGTGGGCTATGATAGCACAGCACTCTACCCAAGGGGACGGCTTGATGTTCTGTCTCAAAAAAAAAAAAATGTATAAAATTGACATATACTGTGATAAACAAACATTGCTCCCTGTGTTGCTTGATCTTGACCAGTAACCACTGTTAGTTACATTTGGTATGCTAAAAGAAGCTTTATCTCTACAAATCCTTTCCTATGAACATATAAATAAATAAATAGATAAATTTAATCCAAATTATAAATATAGTTAACTTTATATAATTTTATTTATTGATTGATTTTTATTTGTTTATTTTTTTGTAGAGACAGAGTCTCACTTTATCACCGTTGGTAGAGTGCCATGACATCACAGCTCACAGCAACGTCCAGCTCTTGAGCTTAGGCAATTCTCTTGCCTCAGCTTCCTCAGTAGGTGGGACTACAGGCACCCGCCACAATGCCTGGCTATATTTTTGTTTCAGTTTGGCCAGGGCCAGGTTTGAACCAGCCACCCTCAGTATATGGAGCTGGCACCCTACCCACTGAGCCACAGGTGCCACCTTATATAGCTTTTTTTTTTTTTTTTTGAGATAGAGCCTCAAGCTGTCACCCTGGGTAGAGTGCCGTGGCATCACAGCTCACAGCAACCTCCAATGCCTGGGCTCAAGTGAGTCTCCTGCCTCAGCCTCCCAAGTAGCTGGGACCACAGGCATCCACCACAACGCCCAGCTAATTTTTGGTTGCAGCCACCATTGTTGTTTGGTGGGCCTGGGCTGGATTCGAACCTGCCACCTTGGGTGTATGTGGCTGGTGCCTTAGCCACTTGAGCCACAGGCGCCGAGCCCACCTTATATAGTTTTAATTAAAATATGATCACATTGCTTTTCTGCTATTCCCCTGATCAGTCTTCCTCCTTGGATGCCCTTCCATACTGGTATATGGAGACCAGATATCATGGTTGTGTGTGTCTCAGTTTGTGGATGTTCTGCAGTGTATTTTACCATTTCCTTATTGTTTTCAGCTTTTCACTATTTTTACAGTGTTGCACTGAAAATCCTATTCATATACTTGTATGTCTATTTCCATAAAGTAGATCACAGAAATGGATTCCATTTAAAATGTTGCTAGGTGTCAATAAATCGCCTTCTAAAAATTGTGTAGTCTTGCCATAGAATGCAAAAATGACCTTTCCACCACACTCTTCCAATCCTAAATAGTACCAACTTTTTTATTATTTTTATTTTATTTGTTTATTTTTTGAGACAGAGTTTCACTATGTCGCCCTCAGTAGAGTGCTGTAACATCACAGCTCACAGCAACCTC
>NW_003852569.1:1589246-1591212 GCF_000181295.1 Otolemur garnettii
CACAGCAACCTCTAGCTCTTGGGCTTAGGCAATTCTCTTGCCTCAGCCTCCGGAGTAGCTGCGACTACAGGCGCCTGCCACAACACACAGCTATTTTTTTGTTGCAGTTTGGCTGGGGCCGGGTTTGAACTCACCACCCTTGGTATATGGGTGGTGAGCGCCTCACCCACTGAGCCACAGGCGCCACCCAATTTTTCTGTTTTTAGCAGAGACAGGGATTTGCTCTTACTCAGAATGGTCTCAAACCCCTGAGTTCAAGCAATCCACCTACCTCAGTCTCCCAGAGTGCTGGGATTACAGGTGCGAGCCACTGTGCCCGGCATAGCTTAACCCTTTTGAAACTTTTATTTCTGAGCAGTTTTTTTTTTTTTTTGGTAGAGACAGAATCTCACTTTGTCACCCTCAGTAGAGTGCCGTGGCGTCACACAGCTCATAGCAACCTCCAGCTCTCGGGCTCAGGCAATTCTCTTGCCTCAGCCTCCCGAGTAGCTGGGACTACAGGAGCTCACCACAACGCCCGGCTATTTTTTGTTGCAGTTTGGCTGGGCCGAGTTCGACTCCACCACCCTTGGTATATGAGGCTGGTGTCTTCCTCACTGAGCCATAGGCGCTGCCCTTCTGAGCAGTCTTTTGAAAGAAATTCTGGGGCCCTGTGTCCCACAAAGTTGTTTTAGCATCTCCACACTCGAATATGACCCTGGGGAGATCAGAGAGGTGAGCAGCCCATTAGATATGGTGTCTGGCAGACTGAGCCAGTCCAGAATGCGTGGTGAGGCTCCTTCCCAGTCGCCCTTTTTATCCGTGTAGAACTCAGGACAAGATTCCCAAGGTCTTTAGACACCTACCTTTTTGGGACACTGAGAGTAGGATGCCCTACCTTCTTCCCAGCCAGAATGTAGGTGCTGAGGTAAGAAAGTCAAGGCCCTGGGCTCCCCAGAGAAAAGGATTTGTTTTTGCCTGTCCTGAGCCTTAATGACTGTGACTCAAGTGTATGACTCCAAGAACCAAAGGTCCTTCCCAGCCCTAAATTGAATGCCTTTTATTTTCCTTTGGGTATTTTATTTAAAGTATTATAACATGTCCAAAATGGAAGGTTTATGAGGGCGGTTGATGGCTTAATTTGGGCCATTAACCAAGACAAGTCTTGTCTTCTCAAGGCTCAAATGAGAGGACGCCAGCCAAGCGGACCCCTGTAAGTGTGGAGATTATTGCATAAAAGCTATTTTATTGCTCCTGTCTCAGCTCTTGTGGAGCCAGGGTTGGCACAGGAGGAAAGCTGGACAGAGGCGACTGGTGATGGCAAATGTTACCTGTGTCCCTGTAACCAAAATTGCTACCTCTTCTAGACTGCATAATTGGTTTTCAAACCAATTTCACTTTTTCTTCTTGTATGTTAGATGTGTAACAAGACACATAGTTTTTGTCTAGTCAGACTGTTGTTCCCTCCCACCCTTTTTGTGACACAAGGTCTTTTCCTATCACCTGGACTAGAGTACAGTGGCATCAGCATAGCTCATTGTAACTTCCAACTCCTAGGCTCCAGTGATCCTCCTACCTTAGCCTCCCCAGCAGCTGGGACTACAGATGTCCACCACCACATATGGCTAATTTTTCTGTTGTCTTTTTTTTTTTTTGGAGACAGAGTTTTACTATGTTGCCCTTGGTGGAGTGCCTTGGCGTCATAGCTCACAGCAACCTCAAACTCTTGGGCTCAAGTGATTCTCCTGCCTAAGCCTCCCAAGTAGCTACAGGTGCCCACCACAACACCCCACTATTTTTATTTTGTAGAGACAGAGTCTCACTTTATCACCCTTGGTAGAGTGCTGTGGCGTCACTAGTCTATTGCTCAGACTAGTCTTGAACTCCTGCCCTCAAGGGATCCTTCTGTCTCAACCTCCCATTGTGATAGGATTACAGGTGTGAACCACTGCACCTGGCTTCCTTTTCCTTTTTTTTTTTTTTTTTT
>NW_003852569.1:1591340-1596538 GCF_000181295.1 Otolemur garnettii
CCACAACGCTTGGCTTTTTTTTTTTTCTTTTAGTTGCAGCCGTCATTGTTATTTGGCAGGCCGGGCTGGATTCGAACCCGCCACCTTAGGTGTGTGTGGCTGGCGCCTTAGCCACTTGAGCCACAGGCGCCAAGCCTCTTTTTCCATTTTTTTAAAGAGACAGGATGTTTCACTGTGTTGCCCAGGCTGGAGTCAATCTCCTGGACTCAAGATATCCCCCTTCCTCAGCCTCCTGAGGAGCTGGGACTACAGGTGTGAGCCACATTCCCAGTGATCCATCCTCTCTTAATGGAAAATCAGTCTTCACAGTACCTCCCTCTCTCACCTATAGATTAAAGATACTTGGGTGGTGCCTGTGGCTCAGTGGGTAGGGCACCAGCCTCATATACCAAGGGTGGCCAGTTCAAACTCGGCCCCAGCCAAACAGCAACAAAAAATAGCTGGGTGTTGTGGTGAGCGCCTGTAGTCCCAGCTACTTGGGAGGCTGAGGCAAGAGAATTGCCTAAGCCCAAGAGCTGGAGGTTGCTGTGTGCTGTGATGCCACAGCACTCTACCGAGGGTAACAAAGTGAGACTCTGTCTCTAAAAAAAATATATATAATAATGTGATATTTCAAAAAATTCAGGGTGTTCCCTAGAAGTGAGAACAATGTAACCTAAATATTGTACCCTCATATTAATTTGAATAAAGTTTAAAAAAAATAAAAATTTGGGGTGGAGTAAGGCTAAAAAGTATAGTTGAAACAAAATGAATTATGAGCTGGGTTTTTGTTTTTGTTTTTGAGACAGTCTCACCGTGTTACCCTGGTTAGATGTACTATGATGTTGTCACAGCTCACAGCATCCTCAAACTCTTGGACTCAAGCAATCCTCTTGCCTCAGCCTCCCAAGTAGCTGGGACTACAGGGGCCTGCCATAACACCCAGCTAGTTTTTCTATTTTTAGTAGAGATTGGTCTCATTCTTGCTTAGGCTGGTCTTGAACGCCTGAGCTCAAGCAGTCCACCCACCTAGGTCTCCCTGAGTGCTGGGATTACAGGAGTGAGTCACTGCACCAGCCTATGAACTGATTTTTGTTGAAGGTGGGTGACATACCTGGGGAGTCATTATATCATTCTAGTCATTATATCTTTCTAGTTTTATATATTTTCAAATTTCCACTAATGGAAAAGGGGTTGTCTATCTCAATTTCTCTGTACTCTTTTCTTCTCTTTCCTTACGAGATAGAGGCAAAATAGTCAAGAAGATAGTGGCTGCTTTTTAAACATCTCTTTCCTCCACTCTAGTGTCTCCCTGGCCAGCATTCAGCCCTTAGCCACTGCTCAGCCCTGCCCGCTGGGGGCCAATTCTGACAAAAGTGAGTGGTGGTGTTCACATTCTGTGTTTGAGTTACTTCACTTAAGAGCTCCCAGCTCCCTCCATATTGCTACAGCAGACATCATCTCGTTCTTTTTTATGGCTGGGTAGCATTCCATGGTATTATATTCTCACTTCTAAGTAGGACTAAATGATGTGCAGGTGTGGTCATGTAGCATGGAATAACATATGCTGGCCACTCTGAAGGCTGAGAGGGTGGGAAGCTGGAAGGTGAAGAATGAAAAATTACTTAATAGGGGTTTGGTGCCCACTGCTCAGTGGTTAGGGCGCCGGCCCCATACACCGAGGCTGGGTTCAAACCCACCCGGGTCTGCTAAACAACGACAACTGCAACAAAAACAATAGGCAGGTGTTTTGGCAGATGCCTGTAGTCCCAGCTACTTGGGAGGCTGAGGCAAGAGAATCGCTTTAGCCCAAGAGTTTGAGGTTGCTGTGAGCTGTGATGCACTCTACCGAGGGTGACATAGTGACACTCCATCTCAAAAAAAAAAATTGGAAAATTGTCTCCCTCTTTGCATTGCCTCTCTCCAAAGGAAACCATGGTTAGCAGCTGCTTCAGACTTCCCAGTCTTTGCAGCACACGTCTCCATCCTTCCTCCACCTCCCCCAGCAAAGAAGACTTTGCTGCTCCGGTCTTGAGGAGACAGCTGCTGCTTCATCCCTGTCCCAGGACAAAGAAGAAGTGTCTCTGTCCTAGGACTTCCAAGAAACAAAACCCCATAGCTTTCTATACGCCTTCTGGTTCCCCTGCCTTTCTATTCCCCTTTCCCCACAAACCAAACCAAAACATAATGTCCTGGAGTGACTGGAATAGCTGCAGGCTCTGGAGTCAGGTGGATCCTCTGGCCCTCTCTGAGTGTGATTTCTTCATAGGTAAGATGGGGTGTATCACCGGCAAGATCAGATGGGATGGTGCAAGTATGACCCATAAGTGGGTCACGCTCAACTGTCGGTTCTCCTTTTTCCCTAGTATCACTCCCTCTTACTGAACTTCTATTGCTTCCCTTTCATTTTGGCTTAGAAAACCAAGTTTCTTTTAATTTGATATTAAATTATTCTTAGAGATTCCAAGTTTGATATCTCCCCTCCCTTCTCTTTGCTGGAGTAGCCTGTCTTTCCTCATTTCCCCATCTCACCCATCAGTGGTCTCAGGATCTGTTTAAAGAGGCCCAAAGTAACCTGGCTAAGGGGAGGGGCAGAGGCTTTCCTTTCTGTACCTGTTGCCTGGAATCCACTTCCTGTTTGTGGAGGCTGAGGCAAAAGTTCGAGGAAGGGAGCAGCAATTATATAATCACCTGATTTTCCAAACGTCAGCCCAGTAATCTACCCCCTGCTGTATGTGCACCTAGCATGCTTTTCTGGGTTTGAAACAACAGACATGAGTGCCCACCTCACCCACCTCAGCCTTTCCTCCCGGCCTCCTGGGGTGAGGGAGCCCAGCATGGTGGGCATGCCCTGCTTTCCAAGGTTAGGCCCAGAGCTGGGTCCAACCCCCTGCCCAGGACTCAGATGAGGGACAGGAAGCTCTGCTCTCCCCAGCCAGCCTCTGTTGCCATGAAGCTCTGCTTGGCCTCCAGCTGAAGAAGGGCAGATCAAACAGAGAAGGGAGTCCTCATGCTCCTGAGAGGCAAAGCCAGGAGTGCGTAGGAGATAATGATGCTGACGTCCTGCAGTTCTCCACTACCTCTCACAGAAGCCCAAGTTCTGTCTGTCCAGAAGCAGCAAAGACGCCATGTGGTACTTCTCTGTTTTTGCCTGACCCCTCACCCTGGACCACCTCCATCTGCAGCCCAGACTGGGACATCTTTCCCCAGCCACCTTGCTGGCTGTTCAGGGAGAAAGTTGCATGCAGAGGTTGGGGGTGCCATGGAGGAGCCACAGAGACCAGTCAGGTTGGAGCACAGGGAAATGCGATAACTGTCGATAATGACAGATTCTAAAACAAACAAAATCATAGCTTTTTTGGAGTTAATGACTCAAGAACCTTTTTTTTTTTTTTTAAACAAGGTCTCTCTCCCTTGTCTAGCCCTTTAAATACTGACTTCTCAGGACGAAGGCCATTCCAGAGGGAGTTAGCAGGGATCACACCCCATCTGTTGCCCAGGGTGGAGTGCAGCATTACCAGAGCTCACTGCAGCCTCAGTCTCCTGGATTCAAGTGATCTTCCTGCTGACAAGCCCAGCCAAAAATTTTCTATTTTTTGTAGAGATGGATCTTGCTCTTGCTCAGGTTGGTCTCAAACTCCCAGACTCAAGCAATCCTGCCTTGACAACCCACAGTGCTAGAATGACAGGTGTGAGCCACTGCATTGGGCCAAGAACTTTTTTTTTTTTTTGAGACAGAGTCTACTTTGTTGCTTTCCATAGAGCGCTGTAACATCATAGTTCACAGCAACCTCAAACTGTTGGGCTCAAATGATCCCCTTGCCTCAGCCTCCTGAGTAGCTGGGACTACAAGGTGCCTTTCACAATGCCCAGGTATTTTTAGAGATGAGGTCTCTCTCTGGCTCAGGCTGATCTCGAACCTGTGATCTCAGGCAATCCACCTGCCTTGGCCTCCCAGAATGCTGAGATTATGTTCGTGAGCCATTGAGCCTGGCCTTGGGCCAAGAACTTTTGATAAAAGGGGGAGAGTTTCTTTTTCTTTTGATTCTTGGATGGTGGGCTTCCTCAAGCCAAAAAGCAGGACAGCAGAAAGAAGATAATAGATGGAGACCTCAGGAGAAGGAGGGCCAGGAAGGTCGAGGCAGGGAATAAGGAAGAAGGCTGTAGAGGCTCACTTTGATGCCTGGTGTGCTGATGGTGCAAAGGTGAGGATGGCAGACATAGGCCAGAGCCAGGAGGGCTGAGTAATAAGGAGGATAAAAGAAGACCTCTGCCCTGGTGGCCACAGAAGGTCTTCCTTGATGGGCATGTGCTCCCTCACATATGGGAACTGGGAGGACAGACACCCACATCACCGAGGCCCAGTACTGCTCCCCTTTCTTCCACTCAGGTCTGGACACCTGGTAGCTCTTTCTACTGGCCATCTCAGGCCCTAAGTCCATCTTTTTTCCTGTCCAATAAAAACTTCATCCAAGGGCGGCGCCTGTGGCTCAGTGAGTAGGGCACCAGCCCCATATACCCAGGGTGGCAGGTTCAAACCCAGCCCCGGCCAAATTGCAACCAAAAAATAGCCAGGCATTGTGGCAGGTGCCTGTAGTCCCAGCTACTCAGGAGACTGAGGCAAGAGAATCGCTTAAGCCCAGGAGTTGGAGGCTGCTGTGAGCTGTGACGCTACAGCACTCTACCAAGAGCAATAAAGTGAGACTCTGTCTCTACAAAAAAAAAAAAAAAAACAACTTCATCCAAGGAGATGAAAATGGCTTCTGCGGACACAGTCAGTAGGTTCCTAGAAGAGTATGTGTGTGTGTGGGGGGGTTCTCTAGGCAAAAAGCCAAATTTGAGGAAAGAGGGGGACCCTTATTTTCAAGATGGAGACAAATTTGGGTGATCTCTCACTTGTCCAGCCCTTTAAATACTGGCTTCTCAGGATGAAGGCCATTCCAGAGGGAGTTAGCAGGGATCACACCCCAACCCTGCCTGGAATAACTTGCTTTAAGTTCTTCAGCAAGCACTTGGCATCTACCTGAGGCCATGGCATACCCCTGGGGGAGATGATACTCCCACAGTGTTTGTCAGCCTTTCTATCTCATGGCACACTTGAACTTAAACTTTTGCAGCACCCTTCAATTATATTGATCAAAAAAAAAGAGTGGGCTCGGCGCCTGTGGCTCAAGCGGCTAAGGCGCCAGCCACATACACCTAAGGTGGCGGGTTTGAAT
>NW_003852569.1:1597872-1607775 GCF_000181295.1 Otolemur garnettii
AGCCGGGGGTTGTGGTGGGTGTCTGTGGTCCCAGCTACGTGGGAGGCTGAGGCAAGAGACTCACTTCAGCCCAGGAGTTGGAGGTTTCTGTGAGCAGTGTGATGCTATGGTACTCTACCAAAGACGATAAAGTAAGACTCGTCTCTACAAACAGGTCCCGATACACATTTGAGTATCTGGAGGCACAGAACATGGGCACACACAGGCACAGGCCCACGTGGACCCCCACACAGACACCCCCACATAGGCCCAGGCCCACCTGAACATCCCCACATAGACACAGGCCCACCTGGACACCCCACACAGGCACAGGCCCACCACCACACATGCACACAGCCACCAGAACACCCACACACATACACAGGCACATACTCACAGGCATTAGTGCCCTGGCAGGCACACACAAACATATACAGTGCCAGACACAGGCGTGCACACACAGGCACACTTGCCACTCACACAGGCACAAATTCACATGCTGGCACAGATGCACATTCATGTAGGCACACACATAGGTACACAAGAGCACCCACATACCCAAATAATCTCAAACATACTCAGGCACCCACTGAAGAGCAGAGGCTTGCACACACACACACACACACACACTCCATAACTCAAACACTGGCCGCCCAGGCCACTTGAGAGCCTCCTGGCCAGTTGCCCTGAGCAGTTTACCCTGGGCTGCAGCCCAGCCCTCCCTCCACCTCCTCCCTCCCCTAGGCCTGATTGGCTATATAAATCCCTCCCTTTGCCCCTTGCCTGCACAGCGTTCTGAAACCAGGACAGCCTCTCATCGGCTCTGCCTGCTCTTTGAAAACTCTCCGGACCAAAGTGTACCAACAGCATGGGTAAGGAGGGGGCTTGCCAGCACCACCTACCCCTAAATTGGAAGGTCTTACCTCCAGGAAAGGGCACAAAACCTGGAGGATCAGCTAGGTAAGGGAGTGGTGGACTCTGATGTACTGTCCCTATCCTGCACTCTACTCCTTGCATTTCCTAGCTTAGCCAAAGTGACCGAGGAAGGAGGACAGCAGGACTTCTGGGAAGGGTGTGCTCCCACCCAGCTCCATTCAGCAGGGGCTGGGGCCAGGGAGCCCTTCTGCAGCTGAAAAAATTAGGTGGGGGGGGGGTGTAGGTGATGTTTCTCAGAAGATGCCTCTGTGTCCCTGGCCCTGCATGTAGGAAAGAGATAACCCTGATTTCTCACACCAAGGATCAGGGAAGCCAAGCCTAAGGACCCAGTTACTCTCTAGCTAGTCCACATAACTATTCTCTTTGGAAGGGAAATCAGGGACCTTCACTCTCTTGCTGAGACCTGTTTCAGTTCTCACCCCTCAAGTCCCTCATCCTCCTACCCTTCTACCCCTTAGCTCCTGGAGCTCACTCCCAGGAGGAGTTTGAGCAGGCTGGGAAGGAGCCTGGGTTTGCTTGGGAATGTTGAGGTCTCTGCCCCCTTGGAGCTGGCTTTTCCGTGGACTGGCAGAAAGCCCAACAGCCAGCCTTGCTTGGAAACTCTACTGAAGCTGAGCACAGTGGTGTGTACCTATAGTCCCAGCTACTTGGAAGGCTGAGGAGGGAGAATCAATTGACCCCAGAAGTTTGTGACCAGCCTGGGCAACATAGCAAGACTCTCACATTCATCTCAAACCCAAAGAAGCTCAGACCTCGCTTGAGATGCTTAAGCCAGGGGGTATTTCTCAGAAAGAGGAATGCTGCTCCCTGGGACCTGAGTGGCATGGAGATGGAGTGCCTGACCCTAAGGAATGCTGGAGGTCCGGGGAGCTGGGGTGGGCAGATGCTGTGGAACTCCTTCGCCCTTTTGTTTCCTTCTTGGTCTCTTTTTGGCTGTGTAGTTAGTGTTTATATCTCTGTCTTGGTGTCTTGAAGTTGTTTTGTTTTGTTTTGTTTTGTTTTATGAGACAGAATCACACTCTGTCACCCTCGATAGAGTGGCATGCTATCAGAGTTCACAGCAACCTCAAATTCTTGGGTTTAAGTGATCCTCCTGCCTCAGCCTCCTGAGTAGCTGGGACTACAGGTGCCAGCCACAATGCTCTGCTAGTTTTTCTATTTTCAGTAGAGATGGGGGTGTCACTCTTTCTCAGGCTGGTCTTGAATTCCTAAGCTTAGGCAATCTATCCACCTTGGCCTTCCAGAGTGCTGGGAATTCAAGAGTGAGCCACTGCACCCAGCCTGTGTCTTGGAGTTTTTTAATCTCCTTTTCCCTTCTGTGTCCAACAACCTTCTTCCTCATCCTCTGACATACTGTGTGGAGCCCTGACACAGCAAGGTTGTGTACCAGAACAAGTCTCTTTAGTTCCTTTTCAGTGGACCTTTCACCCTGCCTCCTGCCCAGCCTCCTCCTGGGGTGTCAAGCACAGCCTGGCATTCTTCCCTCCTTGGCCACAGCCCTGCCCATGTTTATACGACACTCACCTCTGTGAAAGTGGTTGGGAATACATTGTCTTATTTGCCTATATTTATGTAACACTTCTCTTTCATGGAAGTACTTTCTGAATATGTTATCTTATTTGACCTTCATATTTACCTGGAGAAGTAGGTAGGATGTTATTATTACCCCCTTTTAGCAAATGAAGGAGAGAAAACAGACAGAGTGGGGGTCAAGTCTAGAACTTGAAACCGGTTTTCCAGACTTTAAAATGCTGTGGTTGCCTCCCAGCTTCCTAACTCCCTTCTATGCCACAGGTAGGAGTCCCAGGCACAAGTGGAAGCTCCACTCTGGCTGTTCCTGGTTCTGGATCTCCACTTGCAGCCCTGTTGTCAGGGCAGTGGTCAGACCAGACACCTGGGACAGGCAGGAGAACGTGCTCAGGCCTGTGTGCATCACTCTAGGATTTCTTTCAGTCTGTGGCTCCCTCTGGGCTATTCTTCAGCCCTTCCCTGCAGCAGGCCACAAACTCTGAAACTGGGTTCCTGGCAGCTGTGATGTCCTGAGGCCCTCCTCCACAGCACTGACTCTAGTCCTGTGGATTAATATGACCTTTCTTGCCAGACTCCAGGAACAGGGAGGGCTGTCCCCCTATCTTGAGTAGGTGGGCCTCTGAGCTCTCCAGAGTTGGGCCAAACTCTTACTGTACAGATAAAGAAAGTCTGTGCTGGCCACGTACACCAGGCCTGGTGGGGCTGACAGGTTTGAACCCAGCCCAAGCCTGCTAAACAACAATGATAACAACAACAACAAAAAATAGCCAGGCATGTGGTGTGCGCCTATAGTCCCAGGTACTTGGGAGGCTCAGGCGAGAGAATTACTTAAGCCCAATAGTCTGAGGTAGCTGTGAGCTGTGATCCCACAACATTCTATCTATGGCAACATAATGAAACTCTGTCTCAAAAAAAAAAAAACGAAAGCAAGAAAGTTGGGCCCACTCAGAGGTAGGAACTAGCCTAAGGACATCCAGGTGGCCCTGACTAGCAGCCAGGGATCAAGACCCAGAGGAGAGAAGTGCAGGAACGTCCCAGCCCCTGGTCTAGACAGTTGGGTGAGGGAGCTAGCAGGCCTCACCCCACTGCCCGAGAGCTGTCCCAAGCAGCTCTCCCCTTGGGGTCCACCAAGTCTGCACAACACTCTCTTGTTTATGTCTCATGAAAGTCCATTGTGGTGTTCTTACTGTCCTCTTTTTACAAAGGATGCAGAAATTGAGGCTAGGGGGGCAGGTTGAGTGCTTTGCTCAAGCACCGTGGCTGGTCCATGGTCCAATTCAGTGTCCTAACCCCTGTCCCACTCGGCCTCGGCTGCACTTGTTCTCCTCCCACCCTCCCCTGGGCCCCACCAGACTGTCTGTCCCACAGGCCATGTCTCTCCAGATCTTCCCTCCACACCCTCACATTCCTGTGGGGATGTAGGAAGGGACCTTCACCCTCCAGAATAGGGCCTGGCCAACCTGCCCATTGTTTCTGCAGCTACAAAATGTGGGAAGTGTGGACCTGGCTACCCTACCCCTCTGGAAGCCATGAAAGGTAACTGCTAAGGGTCTGAGGGCTGGCGCCCTCCTACTGAGTCCACAGCTGGTGGGGCTAGGGGTACCTCAGACCTGGCCTCCACCCTCTGGCACACCCAGTGTTGCCCCCACCATTTTTTCCCACTGTTTGCTTTCCACCCTCCAGGACCCAGAGAGGAGATTGTCTACCTGCCTTGTATTTACCGAAACACGGGCACTGAGGCCCCAGATTACCTGGCCACTGTGGATGTGGACCCCAAGTCTCCCCAGTATTGCCAGGTGAGGCGAGACTTAGGCACCAGCTACCTTGAGACCCCTGTGTCCCCAGCCCTGGGTCTGCCTTTCCCTAGCTCCATCCTTCTTGGCCCTCCCTGGATATGGTTGTGCTGGCTGTTGACTACGCCAGGGACAAGGTGAGTGCTGAATTCCACCCCTGCTGCATTGCAAAACCAAATGAGTCTAGGGGTCACCTCTTCCAAAAGCAGGGAGGCGTGGCCTAGATGAGCAGCACCCTGTCCCCTACCCTAGGTCATCCACCGGCTGCCCATGCCCAACCTGAAGGACGAGCTACATCACTCAGGGTGGAATACGTGCAGCAGCTGCTTCAGTGACAGCACCAAGTCTCGCTCCAAGCTGGTGCTGCCGGGCCTCATCTCCTCTCGAGTCTACATCATAGATGTGGGCTCTGAGCCCCGGGCACCAAAGCTGCATAAGGTATGTCCTCTGCCCTGCAGCCCTTGGCAGCCTACAGGCAGGAGCCAGCCCTGAACCAGCAGCTTCAGGCTCTTTCAGCAGCAGGGAGAGAAGTCAGACCTCAGGGGAGAGTCACCGAGGCTTACTGGGTTGTCACCATCTAGCCCCGAAGGCCAGGGCACCCAAGAAGAAGGAAAAGGCTTCCTATTTTAGTCTGGGAGAGAGAGAGGAAGCCTTTTTTCCCCACCCAGTCATGAGCTCAGGACTGCTCTTCGGCAGAAGTCTGCAGTCCTTCCTCTGAGCATTTTAGTACCCTCTGGGGGCCCTGCACTCACTGCTAGCTGCTGCTGACACTGACATCCCCAGCCCGGGAGGAGCTTATGGTCTCACCAGGCAGCCAATGCTAGGACAGACAGGGAAGAAGTCAGTGCTTTCTGCCTGGGGAATTTTTTTTTCTTTTCTTTTCTTTTTTTTTTTTTTTGAGACAGAGCCTCAAGCTGTCGCCCTGAGTGCTATGGCATCACAGCTCACAGCAACCTCCAATTCCTGGGCTCGAGCGATTCTCTTGCCTCCACCTCCCAAGTAGCTGGGATTACAGGAGCCTGCCACAACACCTAGCTATTTTTTGATTGCAGCTGTCATTGTTGTTTGGCAGGCCCAGGCTGGATTCTAACCCACCAGCTCAGGTGTATGTGGCTGGTGCCTTAGCCACTTGAGCCATAGGCGCAGAGCCAGCCTGGGGAATTATTAACAATCTCTGGCTTTCTCTTGGTGTTCCGCAGAAGTTATCAGACTGACTATTTGCTACATTCTTACAGGGAGATTTGTGTCTGTGTTTTGAAGGAAAAGAGGGCAGGTTTGACAGGTAGAAGTAGGGTAGTATGGGAGTAAGGATTCCCATCCCTGCAAGATTCTGACATCATTCCCTACCCTCCCTAGGTCATTGAGCCCAAGGACATCCATGCCAAGTGTGAGCTCGCCTATCTGCATACCAGCCACTGCCTGGCCAGCGGGGAGGTGATGATCAGCTCCCTGGGAGACCCCCAGGGCAATGGCAAAGGTGCTCACAGGCTGTGTGTTCTCATAGACACTTGCACAGCTATGAAATGTGGGAGGAGCAGATCACAAACTGGGGGCAGAACAGAATGACCTCCCAAGAAAACAAATGGGCTGGATCCTGTCCAATGTTTTAAAGTTAGCAAGTAACTTCAGTTGTTTTGATTATTTCTATGGAGATGAGCCTTGACTGTTTAATTCAGTTGAAAGTTATAGTCAGAACAGCCTGCTAAGGGGAATGTGAACACAGATTATATGATCAGAGCCAACATTTATGAAATGTCTATTGTGTGCTAGTACAATCCCTGTTTTGCATATGAGAAAGTTGGGGCACAGATTGATTAAGTAACTTACCCAAGGTCACACAGCTAATAAGTCCCAGAGCTGGAATTAGAACCCAGCAATCTGGCCCCAGAATCTATGTCCTATCCACCACTTTGTGCAGCCTCTCTCAGAGCCTCATGTGTCTCATCAGAACCTGCCCACCATCGGCTTGTCATCAGTTAAGGTCAGCCAGCTCAGATTGTCGCACCAGACTCCATTAGATTGTCTTTTCCAGGAGATGGGAAGAAGGTGATAGTCCTAGATTTAAGAACAGCCAGGAGTAGACATCTGGTTGTATTTGCAAGGATGTAGTAAGTTGCCCTAACATACTAAGCAAGGCAGCCACATATTGGGCATTGTATTGAATTACAAATAAATACACATTAACTGTTTCATTAAAAAGAAAAAAAAAAACACAAACCTGAGCAAGAGTGAGAACTTGTCTCTAGCTGGGCGTTGTGGCGGGCGTCTGTAGTTCCAGCTACTTGGGAGGCTGAGGCAACAGAATTGCTTAAGCCCAGGAGTTTGAGGTTGCCGTGAGCTGTGATGTCACAGCACTCTACCAAGGGTGACATAGTGAGATTCTGTCTCAAAAACAAACAAATAAACAACAACAACAAAAACAAAAACATGGTGGGCAGAACGGGCTTAGACTGTGGGAAATCTCCAAAAGTGAGAGGCAGGGTAAGGGTGGCTGAGAACCACATCTCTTGGCTCAAGGTGAGAAAAATGTCCCCTGTGGTCTGGGAAAGGGAGGAGGTTGATGGGTTCTAGAGTAGAAGCCCCCGCCTCCCACCTGGCCCCCTGGGTGGGACCCTTTGGACACTTGAATATAAGGAGCTGGCAAACCCAGTGTGGGGAGGGGCAGGCGACAGCCAAGAGGTTCCTGGATGTCCTGGGGTGGGCCTGGGTGGGGCTGTGTCTCTGGTGCCTCTACCTGTCCCTACTTCCTTTTTTGCTCAGGGGGCTTTGTGCTGCTGGATGGGGAGACTTTTGAAGTAAAGGGGACATGGGAGCGGCCTGGGGGTGCTGCCCCACTGGGCTATGACTACTGGTACCAGCCTCGACACAATGTCATGGTCAGCACCGAGTGGGCAGCCCCCAGAGTCTTACGAGATGGCTTCAACCCCGCTGATGTGGAGGCAGGTGAGAATCCCCCGTGCACAGGCAGGAACCTTGGACCCATACCCACTGCTTGCTGCTCTAAAACCCACTCCAAACCAGCCTCTCACTTTCCCATGTGGCCCGGACTCTCAGGGTGATGACCAGGATGTGCTGCACACCCAGACTTGCCCCAGTGTCTCTGGTCCCTCTAACCCGTTTCTCAACCTCCTGTCCCAGCTGCTGCCCCTATCCTCCTGCCCTGATCCTGAGCCCATCCTCGGCTTCACCCCATCCCAGGGCTATATGGGAACCACTTACATGTGTGGGACTGGCAGCGCCATGAGATCGTGCAGACCTTGCCTCTGAAGGATGGGCTCATCCCCCTGGAGGTCCGCTTCCTGCACAACCCAGATGCTGCCCAGGGGTTTGTGGGCTGTGCCCTCAGCTCCACTGTCCAGCGCTTCTACAAGAATGAGGTGACATGTGTCCTCTGTGCCTCTGCTCCTACCAGTCATGTCAGCACCCTGTCTTCACTTCCATAACAGGGCTCCCAGCCTCCATCAGGCCAGGATTCTCCAGCAACAAAAAGCAAGGCCACACACTCTGCCTCTCTTCTCTCAGTGCCAGGCCAGTTTCCACTTGCATCCTAACTGGTCAATGTCTATTTGATCATTGAAAAACTAGAGAGCTGCTTTCTCTGTTGGCCACTGCACTGTATGGGGTGCAGTGGGGGAGCAGACACCATCCCTGCCTTATGGGGCTTGCACAGAGTTAGACCCTAGTGGCAAGAAGACCCTATTTGACCCCCCAGCCCCCAACTCGGAGAATCTCACCTCTCTGCCTCCTGTCCTTGCCCTACCTCCCTCCTCCCCCCAATGTAGGGAGGTACTTGGTCAGTGGAGAAGGTGATCCAGGTGCCCCCCAAAAAAGTGAAGGGCTGGATGTTGCCTGAGATGCCCGGTGAGTACCTAGAGACTCAGGGGTTGGATTCCTGGCCCGAGAAACAAGTCCATAAAGGCTCTGAACTCATACGTCCCACTCCCCAAGGTCTGATCACTGACATCCTGCTATCCCTGGATGACCGCTTCCTCTACTTCAGCAACTGGCTGCATGGGGATCTGCGGCAGTATGACGTGTCAGATCCACAGAGCCCTCGCCTCGCTGGACAGGTGGGCATAGAACTAGGGGAGGAAGGAAAGAGAAGAGTCTGAGACTGGGATGGAGGGTATGAACGAGGTGGGGTATGATAGAGGAGGTTCAGGAAAAACAAAAATAAGGGCAGAGGATGGTGCAGGCCCAGGACTGTGAGTGAGCCCCGTGGGTATGCACAGAGAAGGTGTCAGAATGGAGGGAGGGACCCCAGGAAATTGCTCTCATTTCCACACTGTCTCTATACTCTTCACCTCCCTACCCAGATCTTCCTTGGGGGCAGCATTGTCAAGGGAGGCCCTGTGCAAGTGCTGGAGGACCAGGAACTAAAGTCCCAGCCAGAACCCCTAGTGGTCAAGGTAAGGGCCTTGCCTCTACTTCTAGGACGCCTCAAACCCTTGCTTAAGGAATAAGGGGGCAGCATGTGCACATACTCTGGGGGTTGGGGTTGTTCCTGGGCTCCTAGGATCTGTGTGTCACCCTGGGGTCTGACCCCTGTTTTTTTCAAGGGGAAACGGGTGGCTGGAGGCCCTCAGATGATCCAGCTCAGCCTAGACGGGAAGCGTCTCTATGTCACCACTTCGCTGTACAGTGCCTGGGACAAACAGTTCTATCCTGATCTCATCAGGTGAGAGGCAGCTGCCTGGGCTCACCTTCCCAGCCCTGCTCTCCCAGAGGGGTCATCCTCAGGGACCCCATCTGCACCTCACCTGACAGACAGCCCCTTTAGACCCTGTTCCTACCCTGGGAACCCACCTCCTACTCTAATAAATCAGGAAGGAAGGAGGATGGTCACCTCTGACTTTTCCCTTAGCCCAGTGTTCTCAACCTTCCTAATGCTGCAAACCTTTAATACAGTCCACAGGGGTCGCGACCCACAGGTTGAGAACCACTGCCTTAGCCCCTTCTCCTTTCCCACCAGGGAAGGCTCTGTGATGCTGCAAATTGATGTAGACACAGTAAAGGGAGGGCTGAAGCTGAACCCCAACTTCTTGGTGGACTTCGGAAAGGAGCCCCTCGGCCCAGCCTTGGCCCATGAGCTCCGTTACCCTGGAGGCGACTGCAGCTCTGACATCTGGATCTGAAGTCCACCCTTCATGAGCCAGGCTCACAGTCAGAGTCCCCACTTCCACAGGGACCTGGCTTCACACTACTCTCTCTCGGCCCTTGACTCTTGGCAGCTTGTCCCACTATGGCCACTGAGTCTCTAGAAATATACTGAGCGGCATCTTCATGTACTCACCATAGCTGCTTCTTGCTCCTTGAGCACCAAGGAATAAACAGGTGAAACTACTCCTCAGATTGCCTTATCTCTGGGGCTTGGGGCCCACGCTTCCGCTCTTGTGTGTGAAAGGTTGAAGAGGACACTGGGCAGATCATAGCAACTAGTTCACACCAGTGATTCCAACATGATCCTCATGATGCCAGAATCTCACTGGCACGAACAGGCGGAACCTGAAGATTCTAGGGTAACTGTCATAAGGAGACATGGAAGGGAGACTGTAAAGCAGTGTTTTTAAACCTTTTTTTTTTTTTTTGAGACAGAGCCTCAAGCTGTCCCCCTGGGTAGAATGCCGTGGCATTACAGCTCACAGCAACCTCCAACTCCTGGGCT
>NW_003852569.1:1608008-1610254 GCF_000181295.1 Otolemur garnettii
TTTTTTTTTTCCCTTTTTTAATTGAGACAGGGTCTTGCTATGTTGGCTAGGCTAGTCTCAAACTCCTAGGCTCAAGAGATCCTCCTGCCGACCGGGTACAGTGGCTCACACCTATAATTTCAGCACCTGGGAGGCTGAGGCAGGTGGCTCACCTAAGCTCAGAAGTTCAAGAGCAGCTTGAGCAAGACCCTGACTCTAAAAATAGCCAGGTGTTGTGGCAAGCACCTGTAGTCCCAGCTACTCAGCAGACTCAGAGGCAAGAAGATCACTTGAGCCCAAGAGTTTAAGGTTGCTGTGAGCTATGACACCACACCACTCTACTGAGGATGACAAAGTGAGACTCTGTCTCAAAAAAAAAATTAATTTTGTTGTGTATATATAAGAAATACATGATATTACTATAGTGAAGCAAATTAACATATACCTCATCTCATATAGTTACTCATTTTGTTTGTTTGTTTTTGTGGCAAGAGCAGCTACAATCTATGGAAAAACTTTAAACATACAGGAGGAGAAGGAAGACTATAATAACCCCCACATACACATACACATACACATCCTCCTGCTTTAACAATTATCAATATCCAATCTTATTTTATCTGCAGCTTCCTTACTCTCCAGCAAGCCCCAATGTCATTATTACACCTACAAAATGAATTTTTTTCTTAATATTCCCACAAGTTCGGTAGTATTTAAATTTCTCCAGTTTTCCTAAAAATATATATTTTTCCATTGACATGTTCAAGTCAGGATCAGCAAAGGCTAAAAAATGCATTGCATTTCATATGTATATATATATATATATATATACACACATACACATACATACATATAGAGAGAGAGACAGACAGACAGAGCCTCAAGCTGTTGCCCTGGGTAGAGCGCTGTGGCATCACAGCTCACAGCAACCTCCAACTCCTGGCTTAAGCAATTCTCTTGCCTCAACCTCCCAAGTAGCTGGGACTACAGGTGCCCACCAGAACGCCCGGCTATTTTTTTGTTGTCATCGTCACTGTTGTTTGGCAGGCCCAGGGTGGATTTGAACCTGCCAGCTCTGGTGTATGTGGCTGGCTCCTTAACCACTTGAGCTATAGGCACCAAGCCTGCATTTCATTTCTTAGTTCTTTTTGTGGTTGAGACAGAGTCTCACTATGTCACCCTTGGTAGAGTGCGGTGGCATCACAGCTTACAGCAACCTCAAACTCTTGGGCTCAAGTGCTTCTCTTGCCTCAGCCTCCCAAGTAGCTGGAACTATAGGCACCCTATTCCTGGCTATTTTCTTTTTGGCCGGGGCTGGGTTTGAACCCACCACTTCTGGCATATGAGGCCAGTGCCCTACTCCTTAAGCCACAGGTACCACCCACTGGCTATTTTTTTGTTGTAATTGTCATTGCTGTTTAGCAGGCCTGGGCCGGGTTCACACTCACCAGCCCCAGTGTATGTGGCTGGAGCCCTAACAACTGAGCTACAGTTGCCCAGCCCACCCTGCTATTTTTAGAGGTGAGTTCTCACTCTTGCTCAGGCTGGTGATTAACCTGTGGGCTCAGGCAATCCACCTGCTTCGGCCTCCCACAGTGCTAGGATTACAGGCGGCATGAGCCACCATGCCCAGCTTTATAGTATTTTTAAACCTGTTCTTCAGTTCCTTATATTTCTTTTTTCTTTTTTTTTTTTTTTTTTTGAGACAAAGTCTCACTTGGTGGCCCAGGCTAGAGTACAATGGCATCATCATAGCTCACAGAAACCTCAAACTCTTGGGCTCAAGTGATCCTCTTGTCTCACCCTCCCCATAGTTGGGACTACAGACATCAACCACAACATCCAGCTAGTTTTTCTGTTTTGAGTAGAGATGGGTCTCCTTCTTGCTCAGGCTGGTCTCAAACTCATGAGCTATCTGCCTGCTGCGACCTCCCAGAGTGCTAAGATCACAGATGTGAGCCATTGTGCCTGGCCCCTTATATTTCCTTTAAATTGACGTGAGATCTAGAGATTTGATGAGATTCATTTTGATTTTTTTTTTTTTTTGAGATAAGGTCTCACTATGTCACCTGAACTAGAGTGCTGAGGTGTCATAGCTCTGAGCAAACTCAAACTCCTGAGCTCAAGAGATTCTCCTGCCTCAGCCTCCCAAGTAGCTGAAATTCAGGACACTTTTTTTTTTTTTTTTTGAGACAGAGCCTCAAGCTATCCCCTTGGGTAGAGTGCTGTGACATCACAGCTCACAGCAACCTCCAACTCCTATGCTC
>NW_003852569.1:1610318-1615779 GCF_000181295.1 Otolemur garnettii
TTTTTTTTTTTGGTTGCAGCCATCATTGTTGTTTGGTGGCCTGGGCTGGATTCAAACCCGCCACCTTAGGTGTATGTGGCTGGTGCCTTAGCCACTTGAGCCACAGGTGCTGAGCCCAAGACAATTTTTCTTTCTTTCTGTCTTTCTTTTTTAGAGACGGAGTCTATGTGGCCCTTGGTAGAGTGCCATAGGGTCACAGCTCACAGCAACCTCCAATTCCTGGGCTTAGGCGATTCTCTTGCCTCAGCCTCCCAAGTAACTGGGACTACAGGCGCCCTCCACAATGCCTAGCTATTTTTTTTTCTTGCAGTTTGGCTTGGGGCCAAGTTTGAACCTGCCACCCTTGGTATACAGTGCCAGCGCCCTACTCATTGAGCCACAGGCGCCGCCCAGGACAATTTTTCTTATTCTTTTCTTTTCTTTTTTTTTTTTTTTAGATACAGTGTCCCACCTTATCACCCTTTGCAGAGTCCTGTGGCGTCACAGCTCACAACAACCTCCAACTCCTGGGTTTAGGCAATTCTCCTGCCTCAGCCTCCCGAGTAGCTGGGACTACAGGTGCCTACCAGAACACTGGGCTATTTTCTTTGTTGCAGTTTGGCCAGGGCCTGGGGCCAGCACCCTACCCACTGAGCACAGGCACTGCCTTTTTCCTCTCCTCTTCCCTCCCTGTCCTCTTCCTCTCCTCTCCTCCCCTCTCCTTTCCTTTTCTTTCCTTTTCTTTTTTTTTTTTGAGACAGAGCCTCGAGCTGCCATCCTGGGTAGAGTGCTATGGCATCAGAGCTCACTGCAACCTCCAACTCCTGGGCTCAAGCAAGTCTCCTGCCTCCTCCTCCCAAGTAGCTGGGACCACAGGCGTCTGCCACAATGCCCAGCTATTTTTTGGTTGTAGCTGGCATTGTTGTTTGGCGGGCCCGGGCTGGATTCAAACCCGCCACCTTAGGTGTATGTGGCTGGAGCCTTAGCCACTTGAGCCAAAGGCGCCTAGCCTCCTTTCCTTTTCTTTCTTGAGACAGAGTTTCACTTTGTTGCCTTAGGTAGGGTGCTGTGGCTTCACAGGTCACAGCAATCTCAAACTTCTGGGCTCAAGCGATTCACTTGCCTTAGCTTCCTGAGTAGCTGGAACTATAGGCGCCTGCCACAACACCCAGCTATTTTTTAGAGATGGGGTCTCCCTCTTCCTCAGGCTGGTCTTGAACCCATGAACTCAGGCAATCCACCCACCTTGGCACCCCAGAGTGCTAGGATTACAGGTGTGAGGCCCCACACCCAGCCCTAATGTTTGTTTGTTTCTTTCTTTTTTTTTAAGAGACAGGGTCTTGCTGTTGCTCAGGCTGGTCATTCTGATTTTGTGACAAAAATACCTCATAGGTGGCATCATGTATTTCCTGTTGAAGCACAGAATATCTGGCCATCTCTCCTTTTGTGTTGAAATGATTGATTAGTGGGTTAAATTTCTATCAGTCTAATCTATCTATTGTCAAGTTTTTTTTTGAGACAGAGCCTCAAGCTGTCACCCTGGGTAGAGTGCTATGGCATCACAGCTCACAGCAACCTCCAATCCCTGGGCTTAAGCGATTCTCCTGCCTCCGCCTCCTAAGTAGCTGGAATTACAGGCGCCCGCCACAACACCTGGCTATTTTTTGGTTGCAGCTGTCATTGTTGTTTGGCAGGCCCATGCTGGATTCGAACCTGCCAGCTCAGGTGTATGTGGCTGGCGCCTTAGCTGCTTGAATCACAGGCGCCAAGCCCTATTGTGAAGTTTTTTTAAGTCTCATTTAATGATTTTAGCAGCCATTGATCATAGCTTAAGTCATTTGTCATTGTAGGTTACAAATTGGTATTATTCCAATTTTATCATTCTTTCTGAATTTACTGGCTGGAATTCTATACGGTTTTATTCATCAACTATTTTATTATCCTGAAGCAAATTCCTAAGGAAAAGCAAGATAAATACTTGACTCTCTTCTTTTATTTTCCAGTTTTCAGAATAATGAGATGGTATCCTAGCATCTTCCAAACATGACTGGTGAAAGTTGTATGTGTATGTTATCACAAATGTTCAGATTTCAACATGTTTGGCATATTTTAATTCATTTCAATTACTGCTCCTTTTGTTACTCAAATTGTTCCATCTTTGGCCAAAGGATGCTTCTTGACACTATATTACTTTTTTTTTTTTTCTGCAGTTTTTGGCTGGAGCTGGGTTTGAACCCACTGCCTCTGGCATATGGGGTCAGCACCCTACTCCTTTGAGCCATTGGCACCGCCCGGCACTATATTACTTTTTATTCTGAGGTAATTGTATATTCATATACAGTTACAAGAAATAATACAGACAAATCTCATGTACCCTCCACCCATATCCCTCCAGTGGCACATCTTGCTTAATCATGGCACAACAGCACCAGGAGATTGACATTGATAAAGTCCACCAATTCTATAATCCTGTCATTTCAAGAATATTATGTAAATGGAATCATACTATACGTAATCCTTTGAGACTGACTTTTTTTTTTTTGAGACAGAGTCTTACTTTGTCATCCTCAGTAGAGTGCTATGGTATCATAGCTCACAGCAACCTCAAACTCTTGGACTCAAGCGATTCTCTTGCCTCTGCTTCCCCAATAGTTGGAACTACAGGTGACCACCACAACACCCAGCTATTTTTTTAGAGATGAGGGCTCACTCTGGCTCAGGCTGGTCTTGAACCCGTGAGCTCAGGCAATCTACCCACCGTGGCCTCCCAAGTGCTAGGATTATAGGCATGAGCCACTATGCTTGGCCTCTGAGACTGACTTTTTTTTTTTTTTTTTTTTGAGACAGAGCCTCAAGCTGTCCCCCTGGGCAGAGTGCCGTGGCATTACAGCTCACAGCAACCTCCAACTCCTGGGCTCAAGCGAGTCTCCTGCCTCCGCCTCCCAAGTAGCTGGGACCACAGGCACCCGCCACAACGCCCGGCCATTTTTTGGTTGCAGCCGTCATTGTTGTTTGGCGGGTCCAGGCTGGGGATTCAAACCTGCCACCTTAGGTGTACGTGGCTGGCGCCCTAGCCTGTTGAGCTATAGGCGCCGAGCCAGACTGACTTTTTTCATTTGGAATAATTCCCTTCAGATCCATCCAAATTGTGTGTACCAATGACTAATGCCCATTCCTTTTTTTTGCAGTTTTTGGCCGGAGCTGGGTTTGAACCTGCCACCTCAGCCTATGGGGCTGGGACCTTACTCCTTCGAGCCACAGGCACCGCCCTGCCCATTCCTTTTTATTGCTGAGTAGTATTCTATGGTGTGGACACACCCACAGTTTGTTTAATCACTCACCCACTGAGGGACATTTGGGCTGCTTCCAATTTTTGGCTATTTCCAGTAAAGCTTCTATGAATAACTGTGTACATGTTTTCATGTGAACGTACATTTTCAGTTGTCCAGGATAGAAGACCAAGAGTGTAACTGTACAAAGAACTACCTAACTATTTTCCACAGTGGCTGTTCCATTTTACATTCACCAGCAATCTAGGAATAATCTGTCTCTCTGCATTCTTGCCATCTCATGTTACCACTATTTTTTATTTTAGTCATTTTGATAGGTATGTAGTGATAATCACGTTATGATAATGTTGGCCATCTTTTCATGTATTTACCTTTATATAAACTCTTTGATAAAATGCCTGTTTGTGTCCTTTGCCCTTTTGCTTTTCTTTCTTTTTTTTGAGACAGAGGCTCACTATGTCACTCCTGGTAGAGTGCCGTGGCATCACAGCTCACAAGAACCTCCAACTCTTGGGCTTACGCGATTCTCTTGCCTCAGCCTCCCAAGTAGCTGGGACTACAGGTGCCCACCACAATGCCCGGCTACTTGTTGTTGTTGTTGTTGTTGTTATCATTATTGTTGTTTAGCAGGTCTTGGCTGGTTTTTTGTTTTTGTTTTTGTTTTGAGACAAAGCCTCAAGCTGTCACCCTGGGTAGAGTGCCACAGCATCACCACTCATAGCAACCTCCACCTCCTGTGCTTAAGCGATTCTCTTGCCTCAGCCTCCCAAGTAGCTGGGACCACAGGAGCCTGCCACAATGCCTGGTTACTTTTTGGTTGCAGTTGTTATTGTTGTTTGGCAGGCCTGGGCTGGATTTGAACCTGCCAGCTCAGGTGTATGTGGTTGGCACCTTAGCCACTTGAGCCACAGGCGCTGAGCCCCAAAATTAATTTGCTAAGAAATGATTTTTTTTTTTGAGACAAAGTCTCACTTTGTCATCCTTGGTAGAGTGCCCTGGCGTCATAGCTCACAGCAACGTCAACTCTTAGGCTTAAGCGATTCTCTTGCCTCAGCCTCCCACTTAGCTAGGACTATGGGCGCCCACACAATACCTTGCTATTTTTAGAGATGGGCTCTCACTCTTGCTCAGGCTGGTCTCAAACCCTTAAGCTGAGGAAATTCACCTGCCTCGGCCTCCCAGAGTGCTGGGATTACAGGCGTGAGCCAATGCACCTGGCAGTTTCTCTATTTTTAATAGAGATGGGGGGTCTCAATCTTGCTCAGGTTGGTCTTGAACCCCTGACCTCAAGAAATCCTCCCTCCTCAGGCGTCCAGAGTGCTAGGATTACAGGCATGAGCCACCACACCGGCCTGCACACTGTATATTTTCTTCTTTTAGCTCTTTTAGCTTCTAAAGTTCATCCATGTGGCTGTGCAGCTGCAACCCTCTCCCCTGCTCTATGACATTCCATCAAATGAGTATATCACAACTCTTACTCTACTGTTGCTGGAAAAAGGGTTGTCCCCAGTTTTTGTTAACACAAGCAGGGAGACTATGAACTGTGCTGCCTATGTCTTTAGGACATATGCCTCGGAATAAGATTGCTCAGGTATTAAGCTTATGCTGAGATAGTCACCTTTCAACTTCAACTGGTAAAAAATTATTTTCCAAAACAGTCTACTAAAAGTAGACCTTCCATTTGATCCTATAATCCCATAACTAGGTATCTATCCAGAAGAAAAAAAAATAAGCTGAGTTCAGTAGTTCATTCCTGCAATCCTAGCACTATGGGAGGCCAAGACAGGTGGATCTCTTGAGTTCAAGACAAGCCTGAGCAAAATTATGACCCTATCTCTACTAGAAAAACTAGCTGAGTATTGTGGCAAGCACCTGTAGTCCCAGCTACTTGGGAAGCTGAGGCAAGGGGATCATTTGAGCCCAAGAGTTCGAGGTTGCTGTGAGCTAGGATGCCATAGCACTCTTCCCTGGGCATAGAGTGAGACTCTGTCTCAAAGAATAAAAAAAAGAAGAAGAAGAAAAAAATCATTTTAACACAACAACATTTGTACTAGATTGTTTATCAGAGCTCAGTTTACAATTATCAAATGTAGAAACAACCCAAGTGTCCATCAACACATGAATGGATTAACAACCTGTGGTATATGTATATCATGGAATAATATTCAGCCATAAAAAGATGGAGACTTTAC
>NW_003852569.1:1617011-1632946 GCF_000181295.1 Otolemur garnettii
GCCGTCATTGTTGTTTGGCAGGTCCGGGCTGGGGATTCAAACCCGCCACCTTAGGTGTACGTGGCTGGCGCCTTAGCCGGTTGAGCTATAGGCGCCAAGCCTGTTTCCCCCCTTCTTACAACCGCACCTGACTAGTCTAAAAAAAATAAAAATAAAAATAATTTAAAAAAAATTTTTTTAAACGAAACAGAGTCTATGTCGCCCTCAGTAGAGTGCCATGGCATCCCAAAGAATCCATACTTCTTCCCAGAGAACCTCTATTAGTTTGGAATTCCACCAACAGCTCACAGCAACCTCAAACTCTTGAGCTTAAGTGAGTCTCCTGCCTCAGCCTCCCAAGTAGCTGGGACTACAGGCACCCACCACAATGCCTGGCCAATTTTTTGTTGTAGTTGTCAGTATTGTTTAGCTGGCCCAAGCTGGGTTCAAACATGCCAGCCTTTGTGTATGCAGCTGGGACCCTAACCACTGAGCTATAGGCGCTGAGCCAAGTCTTTTTTTTTTCTTTTAACAGAGTCTTGCTCTGTAACCCCAGCTGGAGTATAGTGGCACTGTTATAGCTCTGGGCTCATGAAATCATCCTGCCTCCTCCACCTCCTGAGTAGCTGGGACTGCAGGTGCCCCCACAATTCCTGGTTGTATAAATAGGGTCTCACTCTTGCTCAGACTGATCTCATGACCTCAGGGATCCTCCGGCCTACATTTCCCAGAGTGCTAGCATAGAAGTGTGAGCCACTGGGCCTGGGTCTTTTTTTCCCCCCCCTTTTTATTTATTTATTTATTTATTTATTTTTTGAGACAGAGCCTCAAGCTGTCCCCCTGGGTAGTGTCGTGGCATTACAGCTCACAGCAACCTCCAACTCCTGGGCTCAAGCGAGTCTCCTGCCTCCGTCTCCCAAGTAGCTGGGACCACAGGCGCTCGCCACAACGCCTGGCTATTTTTTGGTTGCAGCCGTCATTGTTGTTTGGCGGGTCCAGGCTGGGGATTCGAACCCACCACCTTAGGTGTACGTGGCTGGCGCCTTAGCCGGTTGAGCTATAGGCGCCGATCCTTTTCCCCCTTTTTAATTATTGTTATTATTATTTTGAGACAGCATCTCACTCTGTCATCCTGGGTAGAATACCATAGTGTCAGAGCTCACAGCAACCTGAAATTCCTGGGCTCAAGCGATCCTCTTGCCTCAGCTTCTGGAGTACCTGCCACAATGCTCAGCTAGTTTTTCTGTCTCCCAGTGTGCTAGGATTACAGGCATGAGCCGCCACCTCCAGCTACTTTTAATTTTTTATTTGTAGGAGATATTTATAAATTCCTTTGTCAGTTATGTCTTGAAAATATCATCTCCCAATTTGTAGCTTGTCTTTGCATTCCTTTTATATTCCTTTTTAAGGTAAACTTAAGTTTTTAGTATTAATGTCTCTGAATTTATCAACATTTTCCTTAATAATTTGCATTTTTGTGTTTGGTTAAGAACTTTACTCCCAACGTTAGTAGGCCTAAGAACAAATTTTTTTTTTGTGACAGAATCTCACTATGTCACCCTCTGTAGCATCACAGCTCACAGTGACCTCAAACTCTTTGCTTAAGCAATTCTCTTGCCTCAGCCTCCTAAGTAGCTGGGACTACAAGCACCTGCCCCAATGCCCAGCTATTTTTCTGTCGCAGTTGTCATTGTTTAGCAGGCCCAGGCTGGGTTCAAACTCACCAGCCTCAGTATATGCAGCCAGCACCCTAACCATTGTGCTACGGGCACTGTCCTAAGAACAAATTCTGAATGCAGAGAGCCTAGATTCAGATCCTGGTTCTATCACCTACTAATTGTGTAATCTTGAGCAATTTTTTTTTTTTTTTTGCAGTTTTTGGCCGGGCTGGGTTTGAACCTGCTACCTCCAGTATATGAGGCCAGCGCCCTACTCCTTAAGAAGCAGGTGCCACCCACCTTGAGCAAGTTATTAACCTTTGAATTCTTCAGTCTTCTCATCTGCAAAATGGGGATATTCATAGCATTTATCTGATAGAGTTGTATGAGATAAATAGGTAACATATGTGAGACTCTCAGAAGCAGCCTGTAGCATATATTAAGCACTATGTAAATATTTGCTGTTGTCAGTAATTGTCAGTATTTCTCAATAATGATACCTTCTCTTAAGGTAGGGCTAGGACCATACCTTATTCAGCTTTATATCCCCAGCTCTTAGCACAATGCCTAATAGTTAGTTTGCCGTTTTCCCACATCTCTAGCCTTTCATCCCACTCAAACTCACCTTCTACGGTGTTACAGTTATGTATCTCCTTTACATAGCGATGATGCTTTTTCTCCCCTTACCAAAATTTCCCATTATTTCCAGCTACTCGCACTTTTTAAAGCCGGCATACCTGGGTACAGTGGCTCACACCTGTAATCCTAGCACTCTGAAAGCCCGAGGTGGGTAGATTGCTTGAGCTTAGGAGTTGGAGACCAGCCTGAGCAAGAGTGAGACCCTGTCTCTACTAAAAATAGAAAAATTGGCTGGATGCCTATAGCTCAGCAGCTAGGGCACCGGCCACATATACCCAGCCCTGGCCTGCCAAACAACAATGACAACTACAACCAAAAAATAGCCAGGTATTGTGGTGGGTGCCTGTAGTCCCCGCTACTTGGGAGGCCAAGGCAAGAGAATTGCTTAAGCCCAGGAGCTTGAGGTTGCTGTGAGCTGTGATGCCACGGCTCTCTACCCAGGGCAACATAGTGAGACTCTGTTTAAAAAATAAATAAAATAGGGGTGGTGCCTGTGGCTCCAAGGAGTAGGGCACCGGCCCCATATGCCAGAGGTGGTGGGTTCAAACCCAGCCCTGGCCAAAAAATAAATAAATGAATAAATAAAATAAAAATAGAAAAATTGATCTGGTGTGGAGGTGAATGTCTGTAGTCCCAGCTCCTTGGGAGCCTAAGGAAAGAGCGTGGCTAAGCCCAGGAGTTTGAGGTTGCCATAACCTGGGCAACAGAGTAAGACTCCGTCTCAAAAAATAAACAAACAAAGCCAGTATAATTCACCCAAAACTCTATTTCCCATCAAAGTTCACTAGAATTCCCTTTATACCAAATGATGGCATTTGGGTATCTATCCACCAGTCTATACCCACAAGCATCTCCAACTATGTACCCATGCAGTCCAGGGCACTACTCAAGAGAATGGGCTCTGAAGGCAGACTGCCTACCTTTGAATCAATTGTGATTCCAGCACTTTCTACAGATGTGACTGTGGATTAGTCCCTTCACCTCTCCAAATCTGTTTCCTCATCTGTAAAATGGAGACAGTCATAATACCTATCCCAGAGAGTTGCTGTGAGCATTACATGACGTGTCTGACACACAATAAAACATCGAGTAAATTTTAGCTGTTATTAGAAAACCTCCTTGCCAATATAGTTACATTCCCCAAAAGCCACATCCATTGGTTCCCCCAGTGCTCAGAGGCAGTAAAATGCAAAACGGGCGCCATAAGGCAGCACTGCAGTCTTCTTCACAATGAACCTAGAGGACTTACAGAAAGACAAGACAGCAAAAACAGTTTCGCACATAACATGTGCTGTGCAAAACAAAACGCATCCATTAAAGAGCCTGTCAACTTATACAGTCCATTTCCATCTTTATAAAACTAGATGCAAAACTTGTCCTGTATGTGCATTTTTCATGGCAGAGGGTCTATATTACTTTTATCTGATTCGTGACCTAAAAATCAGATGATTCAGAACCCATGCCCTGTTCAGTTATGTTCTCTGAGGGCAAAAATTTCCCGGGGGGCATCCAGCACCCCGCGTGGGATACGGTCAAAATTCCATTGTCCTCTGAGTGGAGAACCAGGGGGTGAAAATGCATCCCCAACCCTTCGGAAGAAAAGTACATACAGGAAACTAAGGAACACTAAGAGGAGAAAAAAGCATTTGTAGCTTAACGTGGCGCGATTGTTGAGGTTTTGAGGCCTCTAGTAAGGATAAACGAAAGCCCCGTGACTGCAGGTTTGTCCCCAGCGTGTCTGCAGGTTGTATTGCCTGCCGTTGGAGCTTCCAGCGAACTTCCATCACTACAAAATGTAATTTTCTGGTTATTTTATCATGCATTGATTCTTTTCTTCCGGCAGCTCTGAAGACAAAACAGAAACACAAAAGGACAAGGCAAAAGAAAAGAAAGCTCCAAAGGGGCCGTGCGCCTGGTCTTTCGTCCTGCGGTCCCTTTAAGAGAAGAATCTCTTGAGACCTGCAGTCCCAACCGACCCCAGTTTTAACCGAAACCCAACCCGGACTTCCCCCCTCTTGACTCAAATAAGACCAACTTTGGATTTTCTCTCCCCTATTGACCAATCAGATTCTGTTACCAGGCAGAGTTTAGCTGCCGCCGGAGCACGCCTGGCGCTTTCTGTCTCCGGGTGGCAGCAACGACCAATCACAGAGCAGGCCGTCCGTGTATCTAGGCAGATCACGGCTGCTGCAACCATTCAGAAAAAGGAAAATAAAGCAACGCACGAGCCGCGGGGCTGGGTTGGAGCGAAGGTGGCTGCGAGGTAGTTTCTCTTTCTCCCTTACCTTTATTGTTGTTTGTGTTGGAAGGCGACTGTTCAGAGGTAGGGAGGGGGCAATATTAGTTGGGAGGAAGATTCTGGGTGTATTTCAACAGCTTCTTCACCCATGTGCACGTGCCCCGAATCTGGGACCCCATTCCGCTTACCGGGTGTCCTAAGCCCAGCCCATGAGTTCCGCTACCCTGAGCCCCCCAGTTTGCAGCAACCAGGGATTGAATGGAGGGGGCAGGGAGGGATGTGGGGGGCGCGCATCGGGATGGGTTGTTGTGGGAGATGACGTAGGGGCCGGCGACGTGGGGAGGGGGAGCGGCGGGGGAAGTCGTGGCGAGATTTAAGTGTTTTTTCCAGTCTGGCAGGGCACACAATATGTGCATATCCTTCTGACCTCCCTGGCACATCCAGTGGTGAGGCGTATATTAGAGAATTAGAGAACTTTGTTTTGTGGCTTGTTATTGTTGTTTTTGAAAGGGGGAGGGCAGTATGGGGTCAGAGGCAGAAATGAACGTTTCTTTCTAACTTGGATTCCCAATCCCCTATCTCTTCCTTTACAGTTTTCCAGATTTAGGAGACTTCAGAAAGGTGGGGCAGATAGAATGGAGATGGCAAAGATCTCTTTGGGTATAGATGGGCCTGGCGAAGTAATGGAATAATTTCTAATTTTTGGAGAAGGCAAGTGGTGAGAAAAAGACCACTGGGGAAATTCAGAGGCTTTATTTCTGTTTCTCTGCCTTCTTGGTAGAGAGATGAAGAGTGCTCTGGGGTCTCAGGGGGAAGGAGAGGCCAGTGTGAGTTATATTTTCCTACCCTATCCCTTCTCAACTGTAGCCCTCATGCTGGGATGGCAGAAGATGAGCCTGATGCTAAGAGCCCCAAGACTGGGGGAAGGGTACCTCCAGGTGGTGCAGAGGCAGGGGAACCTACCACCCTTCTTCAAAAGCTTCGAGGTACCATTTCGTAAGTACTCATCACTGTTTCCAAAACCCTGTTCCAGACCTGGGCTTAGATCCCTGTGGCACTTCGCATCTGAGCAGGAGGGGATTTTTGGTCATGGTAGCCATTCTTGAACACCTGCTAGGCATTTCAGTTCTTTTGTCTCCTTAGCAGTCAGCCAAAGGGATGGGGAAAATCTTTTGTATGATCTCTAGCTTTTTCCTCTTCCCACAGCAAGGCCGTGCAGAACAAAGTAGAGGGAATCCTGGTAAGTATGTTGGGGAAGAGGGAAATAGAGAGTTGGAATTGGTGGGAATGAGGATGGTGGGGATGGTATGGGTAAACAAAAGGTTTATGTAAGAGAGGCAATGTTGTCTGCTTTGTCAGAAGATAATTTGCAGCTTGCTCTCAGTTTGTGCATCTCACTTCTCCCTGTGGCTTCCTGTATAGAAGCCCAGTAGAGATAAAATCAGAACTGATCTCTCTTCCCCCCAAAAGTCAGAGTTAATTCTTTCTGTTCCCCTTCTGGCTTTTCAGAACACAGTGAACACCTAGCCTCAAGTAATTTCTAGGTCCCTTTCAGTCTGATGACCACTAAGCCAGCTAGATTTTGTGGTAAGGATCAGAGAGGCCTATGGTAGATGCTTCTTGGCCTTATTATTTTTTCTGTCTCTGCTCCCCATGACCTCAGCAAGATGTACAGAAGTTCTCAGACAACGACAAACTGTATCTTTACCTTCAGCTCCCTTCAGGGCCCAGCACTGGAGATAAGAGGTAGGTTTGATGTTGCAGATTTAGATGTCAGAGGTTCACATTCTTAGAGAAAGGCTTCCTGGGGAGGGGCAGGTGAACAGGAAGACTCAGGACTACTGGTCTTGACCAAGAAGAAAGGTCCTTGGTGTGCTGATACCAGGGAAGGGTAGATTCTGGATGAACTAATTTGGCCGAGAACTATTGAAGTGATAGTCAGGACAGCTGTTAGGGTGTTAGTTAATGCTTGTTCCTTTTACTTTTCCTGCAGCTCGGAGCCAAGTACACTCAGCAATGAGGAGTACATGTATGCCTACAGGTGGATCCGAAACCACCTGGAAGAACACACAGACACCTGTCTGCCAAAGCAAAGCGTTTATGATGCCTATAGGTGGGTGGACAGGTGAATGGGTGGGTGAATGGGTTGGCAGACACAGGACTATCCCCCCCATGGCTGGAGAGATCCTTGCCTTGATAGAGTCTGCCTTAGTAAAGGGTTCCTCACACCTGATCTGTAGAAGCCCTCTAAAAACCTAGCCAGCCTACTTCTCTGAGCTACCTTCCTATTCTGCCCCTGCTTACTCAGAAAGTACTGCGAGAGTCTCGCCTGTTGCCGCCCACTCAGCACTGCCAACTTTGGCAAAATCATTAGAGAGATCTTCCCTGACATCAAAGCAAGAAGGCTTGGAGGCCGGGGTCAGTCCAAGTATCCTTGACTAGAGAGGTTGGGGCTGGAGGACCAGGGAGAGAAACAGCTTAACTTGCCTGTGTAATGTGGAGATCACCTTGTGTTGGCTGCTCCTTAACTTGCATCAGATACTGCTACAGTGGCATACGAAGGAAGACCTTGGTGTCTATGCCACCCCTGCCTGGACTTGACCTTAAGGGTTCTGAGAGTGTAAGTAACAACCCTCCACTCTTCTCTCCGAGGTAAAAGTCAGAGGTCTTTGGGACATGACAGCGGTGCAGACTCCATTGCTATGCCCTTCTGCCAAGCGATGGCTGACACAAAGGATGAAGGAAATTTGTGGGTTTTGGGGACTAGATAGTTAAAGTTTACTCCCATCAGCAGTTTGGTCTCAGTTCTAGTTAATGGTAGCATCAGAGAGGGGGAGGAATCCTTTAGTTTGGAGTGTGATTGGGCATGTCCTTCCCCACTATAGCCAGAAATGGGCCCAGAAGTAACCCCAGCACCTCGGAATGAACTGGTGGAGGCAGCCTGTGCCCTGACCTGCGACTGGGCAGAGAGAATCCTGAAACGGTCCTTCAGTTCCATTGTTGAGGTTGCCCGCTTCCTGCTGCAGCAGCACCTCATCTCTGCCCGGTCAGCACACGCCCATGTACTTAAGGCCATGGGCCTTGCTGGTGAGTGGACCTGCTCAGATGTCTGAGAAACCCTTGTCTGCTTTCAACTTCAAAGCTCTCCCTCCCCCCCCATGCTACAACAAAGACACCCTATACTTGCCTTCTGTTCATGAAGACCCTCCTAAGACATGCTCTAGAAAGGCCTCTTTCTCTGTCCCTACCTGTCAGTCAGTCAGAATTACCTCACAGCGCTATTCCTCAGTTTCCTCCTCATTCTCTGTCTGTCACTTTATTACCTGTCTGTCACTTCTGCAGAAGAGGATGAACATGCCCCTCGGGGACGGTCGTCTAAATCTAAGAATGGCGTGGACAGCCTAGAGGGTGGAGCCCTTAAGAAACCAGAGAGACCGGCCCAGGTAAGAACGTCAATATCTGGCTCGGTGCCTGTGGCTCAACTGGCTAAGGCGCCAGCCACATACACCCAAGGTGGCGGGTTCGAATCCAGCCCAGGCCTGCCAAACAACAATGATGGCTGCAACCAAAAAAAAAAAATAGCCAGGTGTTGTGGCGGGCGCCTGTGGTCCCAGCTACTTGGGAGGCAGAGGCAGGAGACTCACTTGAGCCCAGGAGTTGGAGGTTGCTATGAGCTGTGATGCCACGGCACTCCACCCAGGGGGACAGCTTGCGGCTCTGTCTCCAAAAAAAAAAAAAAGAACGTCAATATCCCTGATTTTGACGACCTGAGCCAGGAGTTTATATAGTGTGCCCTTCTGTTGGGTCCCATGCTTTTCACTTCCCCGGCCTCTGGTGTTTATGCTTCCTCCAAAATTTAGTCTTCATGCCTTACTATGTTCTTTTTACCTTTTAGCCTCCTAAGGAGCTGGAATCCCGGCCTGGGGCTGGGCCTCTAGGGCGTGGAGAGCGGAAGAAGAATGTAGTTGAGAGCTCTGCCCCAACAGCCAGTAACCTGCAGGTTAATGCTCTAGTGGCCCGACTGCCTCTGCTCCTTCCCCGGGCCCCTCGCTGTCTTGCTCCACCAATCCCAGTCTCTCCACCTATCCTGGCTCCCAAGCTTTCTTCAGGTGCCCTAAAAGTAGCTACTCTGCCTCTGTCCAGTAGGGCTGGGGGACCTCAGGGAGCTGTCCCCATCATTAACATGATCTTACCAACTGTTCCTGCTCTGCCTGGGCATGGGCCTGGGCGAGCTCCACCTGGGGGGCTTACTCAGCCACAGGGCACAGAGAACAGGGAGGTAGGCATAGGTGGTGACCCAGGACCCTATCAGAAGGGTGTCAAGAGGACAGCTGAAGTACCTATGGGTGAGGCCAGTGGGCAGGACCCACCAGCTAAAGCAACAAAGCAAGATATAGAGGATACAGCAAGTGACACCAAAAGAAAACGGGGGCGCCCTCGAAAAAAGTCAGGTGGAAGTGGGGAAATGAATTCTACCCCTGAGAAGTCAGCAGCTGCCATGGAGTCTGGCCAGTCCTCAAGGTTACCAGGGGAGTTGTGGGGCTGTGGAAGGGAAAACAGTTTAGTGGGAGGGCCAAAGAGGCCAGTGGGAGAGGCTGAGAAGGGGCCAGTGCTTACCCAAGATCAGGAAGATGGTGCTGTTTCCAAAGGAGGAAGGGACCCCCGTTCCCGGCATGCCAAAGAAGCAGAAGATAAAATTCCTCTTGTCCCCTCAAAAGTGAGTGTTATCAAGGGTAGTAGAAGCCAAAAGGAGGCTCTGCAGTTGGTAAAGGAAGAGGTAGGCCCCACAGTGCAGGGTGATAAAGACTTAAAGGGGCACATGCTTCAAAGTTCCCATGAGCGTAAAGACCCCAAAGCAACACCCCCATGACAGGTCTGTTGGGAAGAGTGTTTATATCCATATGTTAACTCTACCTGTCTGCCTTGCAGAGGCCCTTCTCTGCACTTGCTTCTTATTTGACTATTCTTTTTCTAAGAGAGTCCATTCTCCACTGCATACACAGCTGAGTCACCCAGTCTCACAAGTGCCTAGCTGCTGCCTCTGACCTTTTCAGCTTGATACCCTTGTCTTTAGTGTAAACCAATAAATCTGTAGTGCCCTTCTTTCCTGGATCCTTGTGCTAGCCTGTGAGAAGATAGGGATGGGGTAAGTATGATGAATGTATAGAATAGGGGTCTTTTGGGTTTAAATCATAGAAAACCTAACTCTGGCTTGAGTTAAAGATGCTTTATTGGCTCATGTACATGTAACTGGAAAGTCCAGAGGTAGGGCTGGCTCCAGGTGAAGCTTGATACAGTGGCTCAGTGCATCTCCAAATACCTGATTGATTTTTCTTTCTCATGCTCCTCCTTCTGTAGAACCATCATAAGCCTGGACCACCTCATGGCTGCAACCATTCCTAGGGTTACATGTGTCCCCAATTCTGTCCAACCAGACTCTGCACCAGGAATCCCAGCATCCGTCCCAGGTTCACTCTGGCTAGGCAGCCTAGGTCACATGTTCACTCCTGACCAATCACTATGGCCAGGAGGATGGTCCATGCTAATTTGGTTATTCTACATCACAGACTACACCGGTGCCGACCAGGGTAGGATTGGCCTCCTTGGAATCACAGATTCCCCAGACGGAAACCGGGCGGGGTGGGGGGGTGGGGGGGGTGGGCACGGTTTCTAACACCCAGCCAATGCTGTCGTGGGCATGTACTTCTAACTTCTTAAGACTGTGATCAGCTCTCCCTGCTTCCTTTTCCCCTCAGTCATGCATTTCTTTTGCTGCAACTGTTACCTCTTGATCTCAGAAGGAAAGAGAGAGGTCACTCTCCTGTGGGGACTCACTCATCAGTCTAATTTAGAGGACAGTCCTTTTTTCTTCTGCTTATATTTCAGAGAAGGAGCTCCTCCTTTTCCTGTCTCTTAATTTTCGTTTTTTCCTCATTCTTGCTTCCTTATCCCTCACTTTGTTGCCATTTTCACCAACTAAGGAGAAATTCTCTTCCTAGTCATTTCATTAAATTTATTTTGTATCCACCAGGTGTCCATCTCTTGTCACATGTGTCAGGACTTAGGCAGCACTGTGGGGCTTAGGCTGGAAGTACTGAGGGAGGTACTCAGGAGGTGTCAGGGAGCACCAAAGGGAAGGGAATCCAGGCTGTCGGGTTGTGTCCTTGGGAAAAGCCGTGAACAAAGCAGTATTTATTGAGGACTTAAACTTTGTCCTACATAGGGTAGCTTCTGTCAGGGATTCTTGGTTCTTCCCCAAGAAACACAGATCTTTCAGGGAGACTTCATTCATTTGTTCCTTTTTTCCATCATAGCAGATTTTAAGAAATTATAATATGTAATATTTGATATCTATAAAGTATATGTAATGAATAAATTATGAATATAATGAGTACCTATGACCCATCACTCAATGTACACATTAAAACATTTAAAAATACTGAGTTTGTGTTCCTCCCTATCCTGTCCCCCTTCTTAGAGGTAACCACTGTCCTTAATCTTGTGTTTATTATCTGCTGTATATATATATATATATATTTAGCCATATATGTATGTATGCTTGAAAAATGTATTTAGTTCTGCCTGCTTTTAAATTTTTTTTTTTTTTTTTTTTTTTTTGAGACAGAGCCTCAAGCTGTCCCCCTGGGTAGAGTGCCGTGGCATTACAGCTCACAGCAACCTCCAACTCCTGGGCTCAAGCGAGTCTCTTGCCTCTGCCTCCCAAGTAGCTGGGACCACAGGCGCCCGCCACAATGCCCGGCTATTTTTTGGTTGCAGCCATCATTGTTGTTTGGCGGGTCCAGGCTGGGGATTCGAACCTGCCACCTTAGGTGTACGTGGCTGGCGCCTTAGCCGGTTGAGCTATAGGCGCTGAGCCCCTGCTTTTAAATTTTACAAAATGTTACCCTCTAATAGCCCCCTGCAATTTGCTTTTTTCACTTACATTGTTCATAAGATTTATCCATGTTCTTAATAGCTATGATTCATTCATTTTCATCTGTATAATACTCCATCAAGTGCATATTTATGTCTTCACCTATCAGTGGATATTTGGGCTGTTTCCAGTTCCTTGCTATTACAAACAATGCTGCTGTGAACATTGTTGCATATGTTAGTGCCTTTGTTTTTAGAAGATTTCTAAAGAGGCTTCTAAAATGTTCCTTTGGTTTTTTCACCCTCCAAGCTGGGGTTGTTCCCTCTTATTCTCTAGGAGAGTTCCGTCAGATTGGAATGAATTGTTCCTTGAAAGTTTGGTAAAACTCTCCTCAAAAGCTTTTGCTTTTTCTTTTTTTAGACATAGGGTCTTGCTCTGTTGCCCAGACTAGAATGCAATGGCATGATGATGGCTCACTGTGGCCTCAAACTCCTGGGCTGAAGCCATCCTGCCACAGCCTCCAGTGTAGCTGGGATTACTGACGCATGCTACTATGCCCAGCTCATTTTTCTATTCTTAGTAGAGATAGGGTCTTGCTCTAGCTTAGGCTGGTCTGGAACTCCTGGCTTCAAGCAATCCTCCTGCTTCAGCCTCCCGGAGTGCTAGCATTAGTGGTGTGAGCCCCGGCTCCAGCCCTCTATTTATTCTTACAGTGTTTTTTTATGATTTTGTGCATTTCGTGTCTTTTATTATATGAAGTTCATATGTTTCTTCTTTTTTTTTGAGACAGAGTCTCACTATGTCACCCTCGATAGAATTCTGTGGTGTCAGCAACCTTCAACTCTTAGGCTTTAAGCAATTGTCTTGCCTCAGCCTCCCAAGTAGCAGGGACTACAGGTGCTTGGCTATTGTTTGTTGCAGTTGTCATTGTTTAGCTGGCCCAGACCAGGTTCAAACCCTCCAGCCTCGGTGTGCGTGGCCCGTGCTGTAACCGCTGTGCTGTGCATTTCTTGTTTGTTTGCAGTTTTGGGCCGGGGCTGGGTTTGAACCCGCCACCTCCAGCATATGGGGCAGGTGCCTTACTCCTTTGAGCCATAGGAACTGCCCTATGTGTGACTTGATTTTTTTTTTTTTTGGCCTCTCTTCTGTGGGTAGGTATATTCTCTTTTTAATTTCTTTTGTTTACCTGTCCCTTCTCTCTTTTTGTTCCTTGATCAGTTGCGGGAGAAATTTATTTTACTTGTTTGTCTTCAGATACTTTGGGTTTTGTTGATCCTCCCCCTACATACTTGTTTTCCATTTCATCATTTTTTTTTTTAAGAGACAGAGTCACTTTATCACCCTCCGTAGAGTGCCATGGCATTGCAGCTCACAGTGTGTCACAGCTCACAGCAACCTCTAGCTCTTGGGCTTAGGCAATTCTCTTGTCTCAGCCTCCCAAGTAGCTGGGACTACAGGCGCCTGCCACAACACCCCACTGTTTTTTTTTCATTATGTTTTTTTTAAGGATGTACAAATGTTTTTCTTACATGGTTTAAGTCAGGGCTATAAGTATACCCATCATCGGAATAGTGTTCATTGTACCCAAATATTTTGCTCCTGCTTTTTGCCCCCCTGCCCTGACTGATTTCCAGTGACTTTTACTAATATTTACTGCTGTGCACATGTGTACACATTGGTTAGTTTCAATTTTATTAGAATATATGTAATGTTTTTAGGTTTTTTTGAGTCAGGATCTTGCTATGTTGCCCACAATGGTCTTGAACCCCTGGGCTCAGGTGCTACCATGTTCACTAATTTTTTCTATTTTTATCAGAGATGCAGTTTTGCTCTTACCAACTCCCAACCCCAAATGATCCTTCTACCTTCACCTCCCAGAGTGCTAGGATTACAGGTGTGAGCCATGGTGCCCAGCCTCCCTCACTTTCTAAAGAACCCAGAAATGGCTCAATGCCTGTAGCTCAAGTGGCTAAGGCACCAGCCACATACACCTAAGGTGGCAGGTTCGAATACAGCCCAGGCCCACCAAACAACGATGACGGCTGCAACCAAAAAATAGCCGGGCGTTGTGGTGGACGCCTGTGCTCCCAGCTACTTGGGAGGCTGAGCCCAGGAGTTGGAGGTTGCTGTGAGCTGTGATGCCACAGCACTCTACCCAGGGGGACAGCTTGAGGCTCTGTCTCAAAAAAAGAACCCAGAAATATGCTAAAAGTATGTTTGCTGTAATTTATCCAAGATTCAGTTGTATTTTAATGGGAGAGCCCTTTTACTTATCTCTGCCGCCAGAAGTAAAGAGTTCATCGCTATGGTTTTGATACTTTCTTTTTTTTTTTTTCTTAAGACAGAGTCTCCTTATGTCACCCTCGGTAGAGTGCCATGGTGTCACAGTTCATGGCAACCTCCAACTCTTAGGCTTAAGCAATTCTCTTGCCTCAGCCTCCCAGGTAGCTGAAACTACAGGTGCCGCCACACCTGGCTATTTTTTGTTGCCGTTGTCATTGTTGTTTAGCTGGCCTAGGCCGGGTTTGAACCCACCAACCTCGGTGTATATGGTTGGCCCCTTAACCACTGTGTTACGGACACCGAGGCTCTTGATTTTTTTGTTTGTATTGTTCTTTTTTTTTTTTTTTCTTTTGAGACAGAGCCTCAAGCTATCCCCCTGGGTAGAGTGCTGTGGCCTCACAGCTCACAGCAACCTCCAACTCCTGGGCTCAAGCGAGTCTCCTGCCTCAGCCTCCCAAGTAGCTGAGACCACAGGTGCCTGCCACAATGCCCAGCCATTTTTTGGTTGCAGCCGTCGTCGTTTGGCAGGCTGGGCTGGATTCGAACCTGCCACCTTAGGTGTATGTGGCTGGCACCTTAGCCACTTAAGCCACAGGCGCCGAGCCTGTATTGTTCTTTTTGAGAGAGAGTCTCACTATGTCAACCTCAGTAGAGAGCTGTGGCATCACAGGTCACAGCAACTTCAAACTCTTGGGCTTAAGCGATTCTCTTGCCTCAGCTTCCCAAGTAGATGGGACTACAGGTGCCTGCCATAACGCCCAGCTATTTTTGGTTGCAGTTGTCATTGGTGTTTAGCAGTCTGGGGCTGGGTTTGAACCTGCCACCATCGGTACATGTGGCTGGCACTGTAACCACTATGCTATGGGTGCCAAGCGGAGCGGAACCTCTTGTTTTTTAAGTGTTAGACATTTGTTACAAGTTGACATACTTAGATACTATCTTCAAACATGCTAGTTGGAGAGATAGACAAGTAAATAATGATCACTGAACAGTATGAATTATATGCATAGTAAGCACATATAGGTCAGATGGGGATGAGAGATGATTTCCCTATAGACATGAGTAGAAGAGGAGGAGCAGGGTGGCTCACACCTGTAATCTCAGCACTCTGGGAGGCCGGGGAGGTGAGTGGAGTGCTTTAGCGTAGGAGTTGGAGACCAGCCTGAGCAAGAACAAGAGCTCATCTCTAAAAATAGCTGGGCATTGTGGCGGGCACCTGCATTCCCAGCTATTTAGGAGGCTGAGGCAAGAGAATCACTTGAGCCCAAGAGTCTGAGGTTGCTGGGGGCTGTGATGCCACAGCATTCTACTCAGGGTGACAAAGTAAGACTGTCTCAAAAAAAGAAGAGGAGGAGGAGGAGGAGAATGAAGAGGAAGAAGTAAGAGGCCTATGGAAAAGTAAACCACTAGTGATAGGACAGATAGAATCATCCAAGGAAATACTGTCCCAGACATTGGGGATACATCCATCCACCAGATGATTTTGAGATTTACATGTTTTAAAAATGTAACATGAAACAAATTATTCTGTAGTTCCAGCCATCTTCATTTGATTAGGTGAAGGGCTAACCTGAGATTCACTGGAGTACCTGCTGCTCTCTATCCACACTCCTCACTCTCCCCTTTCTCTACAGTCCCCTGTTCTCCACTCCCATTACCTTTCTCAGGGTGTTGTCTTTTCTGAGCTTTTTTTTTTTTTTGAGACAGAGTCTCACTTTGTCGCCCTTGGTAGAGTCCACAACGCCCAACTATTTTTTGGCCAGGGCCAGGTTTGAACCCACCACCCTTGGTATATGGGCTGGTGCCCTACCCAGCCTCAGGCGCCGCCCATTGTTGTCTTTTCTCATTTCAGCTCCATCATAAAAATAAATTTACTAAACTTTGAAATAATCTTTTGCTTTTAAACTAAGACTCTAAATATATAGCCTATGGCTCCAAGTGAATGAATCTGTTGTTTATTTTTGTGGTCGACAATTAGCTTTCTTGGCTCGATGACTGTAACTCAGTGGTTAGGGTGCCGGCAGGTTCAAACCCGGACCTGACCTGCCAAACAACAATGACAACTGCAACCAAAAAATAGCCAGGCATTGTGGTGGGTGCCTGTAGTCCGGGCTCATACTTGTGGATTGCTTGAGCTGGGGAGTTCAAGACCAGCCTGAGTAAGAGCAAGAGCTCATCTCTAAAAATAGCCAAGTGTTAGGTGGCGCCTGTGGCTCAGTGAGTAGGGCACCAGCCCCATATACCAAGGGTTGTGGGTTCAAAC
>NW_003852569.1:1635716-1642157 GCF_000181295.1 Otolemur garnettii
GCCACAACGCCCGGCTATTTTTTGGTTGCAGCCATCATTGTTGTTTGGCGGGTCCGGGCTGGGGATTCGAACCCGCCACCCTAGGTGTACGTGGCTGGCGCCTTAGCCGGTCGAGCTATAGGCGCCGAGCCGCAAAACAGCATTTTTAAAAAGTGAAACAAAATAGAATGAAAAATACCAGAATATTGCACATAGTAAGGCTAAGTATTGTTTCATGAAATATTTCTGTTGACACATGTATATCTGTTCTTCAGCAGTCATGATAGAAAATGCATTTCTTACTGTGGGTTGAAATAAAACAATTTGGAAAAACAATAACTTAACCATTCTAATATTATTTATTTATTTATCTATTTGTCTGGGGCTGGGTTTGAACCCACCACCCTCAGCATATGGGGCCAGTGCCCTACTCCTTTGAGCCACAGGCACCGCCCAACTTAACCATTCTAAAGCTCAGTTTCCATACAGTGGAATAAAATCTCTTTCATAGGATTGCAGTGACAAATAAACAAGGTAATGTTTGTATTCATACACGTAGGGAGCTCAAGCAATAACTTTCTTTCTTTCTTTTTTTTTTTTTTTTTTTTTTGAGGTAAAGTCTAACTCTTTTGCCCTGGGTAAAGTGCTATGCTGTCATAGCTCACAGCAACCTCAAACTCTTACCTGTCTCCCAAGTAGCTTGGACTACCTGCACCAGCCACAATGCCCAGCTAGTTTTCTACTTTTAGTAAAGATGGGATCTCACCCTTCCTCAGGTTGGTCTTTGGCTCCTGAACTCAAGCAATCCACCAACTTCAACCTCCCAAAGTGTAAGGATTACAAATGTGAATCACTGCACCCTGCTAGTGTAATTTTTTAAAAATCATCCCAAGTATAAATTCTGTGCCTATTTTTTATTTTGTTTGTCTACTTATTTGTTTTTAGAGGTGAGGTCTTCTTCTGTTGGGCAGGCTGGAGCGCAGTGGTGTGATCAAAACTCACTGCAGCCTCCAATTACTGGGCTCAAGTAAACCTCCTGCCTCAGCCTCCCTAGTAACTGGGACTATAGGTGCCCACCACAATGCCTGGTTAGTTTTTCTATTTTTAGTAGAGAAAGGGTCTAGCTCTTCCTCAGGCTGCTCTGGAGCTCCTCAGCTCAGGTCATCTATAGGTCTTAGCCTCCCAGAGTGCTAGGATTATAGGCATGAGCCACCTGGCACAGCCACAAGCAATAATTATTAGCTTCTTTTTCCACAGGGAAGATGGCATCCAACACCTGGGTTCACATAACTAGCCTCAGTGAAGAACATTAAGTAAGGGCCTTAGGAAGGCCTTTGAATATTAAGCCCTAGTTAAGACCTTAGGAGAAAGGTTATGAGGAGGAAGAGGGCTCTCAATCAGTATGTCAACTGAAAAATACACTAAACTGGGGCGGTGCCTGTGGCTCTATGGGTAGGGCGCTGGCCCCATGTACCAAGGGTGGCGGCTTCAAACCCGGCCTCGGCCAAACTGCAAAAAAAATAGCCGGGCGTTGTGGCGGGCGCCTGTAGTCCCAGCTACTTGGGAGGCTGAGGCCAGAGAATTGCCTTAAACCCAGGAGTTGGAGGTTGCTGTGAACTGTGACGCTACAGCACTCTACTGAGGGCGATAAAGTGAGACTCTGTCTCTAAAAAGAAAAAGAAAAATACACTAAACTAACTAATAACCTTTGCCCTGCTGGTCGTGGTGGTGGGCTTCTCCTACCCTGTCCTGCACAGCCTCCCCCAACCTGGGTTCTACTGGGACCCCTTTGCAAGGTTTATTTTTGTTTATTTGTTTAGTCACATCTCACTCACTTCTCCCAGCCTGAACCTGCCCATACCTTCCCTGGAGGGTTGGGCGTCTGGATGTTGGAGGTCAAAGGCTGCCCACGCCGGTAATCTTGGAGGCAGAACTGCCGCCTGGAGTAGGGTGGCTAACCTAGGCTGGCTAAGGAAATGGACCGTTTCACAGCGAAGCGAGAAGGAGCGTAATTTTGGCATTGTCCTTAAAGATGTGTAGGAAAAGGGCATTGAGGGTGACTGTCTTCTCCGCCGGTCCTCTCTCCCTTCCGCCTTCTGGGCCCCCAAAGTCCATCACAGGGCCTGATTTACTAAGAGAGTCAGGTTGCAATGGGGAGGGGGTAAAGCCTGTGATTTGCAATTAGGGTAACTCGGTGGCTTAGTCAAATACCTCATTTACATATGAATCGCATGTTAACGTACTCCTGGAAGTACGCTATACGTCCATATTTATTGAACGGGGAACCCACTACAGCCCTGACACTAATCTAGCCAAGTTTACTTCCTTCTTGGCTCTCTTAGCTCGCCAACGCTCTCTCGTAGGTCCGCCCCTCAAAGATTGGCTCCTCCTCCCACCCGTAAGCTCCTCCCCTTGCCCTCCACGCTCCAAGCCACAGCTTCCAAATACTGTATCTCTTCCCCGCCCCCTTTTCTATTTCTGAACAGGCATGTTCCGGGCAGCTCACTTGACTCCTTAGATTACTATGGGATCGGTAGGGTCCTGAGCGTCCAGGACGGAGGAAAGGGTATCCCAAGAAAAAAGGCTTGGATTCCGCAGAATAATTTTACATCTAGATCTGCTGGACAATTTGTTTACTTTTGGTCTTGGTATACCAAGGGAGGAAGCGAGAGTGCGTGGGCCAGTCGAACCTGAGGCAGCTTGAAGGCCCCATCAGGCGGCGCCGCGGGCAGCCGCGCAGCCGGGGCCTGGTGCAGCCGCCGCGGCCGCTGTCAGGGAAGCGCAAGCGGCCAATGGAACCCGGCAGCGGTCGCTGCTGCTGAGGCGGCGGTGTCGGCAGTCCGACCCCGACCGCCCGCACCCCCTCTGCGAGGGTCCCCCAGAGGTAAGCTACCCCTCCCCCTTGAGTCACCTTTGCCCTGCTGGTCGTGGTGGGCTTCTCCTACCCTGTCCCGCACAGCCTCCCCCCAACCTGGGTTCGACTACAAAACTGCCCTCCCGGGGGCAGCTGCACCCGGCGCTCCTTCCCCTCCCTTTCCTCTCAGGCCTGGGGTCCTCCTCTGCTTTTTGGCTTCCTCTTCTGTTTAGCTCTTCCCTCTGCCCCGGGCATTCCCCCCTCCCTCACGGTTATCCCTGTAGCCTCCGTCTCGAATTATTACTCTTAAGTCATGAACCTTTTCCACATCAGACGACTTCCATAGTGTTCATTCTTGCTTGTCCTTGTCGTCTGAGTTGCTCCATCTTTATCCCTTTTCTTATTTTGCCTCTTTCCTCAGGTCTCAGTGCATCCCCAGCACGGGGGTTCCAGTTCCCTGAGCTAAGGATTGTATCCCTCCCTTCCTTTGCTGCTTCTGAGTCCATTACTTCACCGTCACCCACCCGCCTACCTAGCTCCTGGCTTCCAAGAATAGCCTAGTCCCTTCTCTTTAAGGGATCTCAGACCCTTTCCATCATTCTGAAGTTACATTCTACTTGGACTCTAGCCCTCACTCTTCTTCTCTAGGGTGCTTTATGATTCCCTATAACAGTTTTAAGCTTCTCTTACCCCTTCCTCAATTCCCCACCCCTCTGGATGTTTGTTTCTGTAGGAGAGACAAGATCTGACAGTGTCCCTTCCCATTCAGGATGTCCAACTTTGACACCTCCTTCACGTTTCAAGGATTTCCCTGATCTTTGTGACACTTGGTTCTGTTTCCCCTATGGTCTTTATGTGTTCTCGTTCATGCTCTTTTATCTCCTCACACCACTTATTTCAGGATCAGCTAAACTTTGAACTAAAAGAAGAAAAATGTGTTCAAAGGAGGGGGAGCCTCAGCTGTCTAAGGCTCTTAGGGATAAAAGGGTGTTTCTAAAGGATGGAGCAAGTTTTGAAGAAGTCCCCATCAGATTACACTTTGCTGACTCCTTGAGAGCACCCACTAGCAGGGATGAACAGGCCTGCATGGAAACTGAGGTTGTGAGAAATTTTGTTTCAGATTATTTAATTTTAGGCTTATGTTGAAGGAATCATAGAATAAAATGTCTTCCCACCCTTGTCCAGATCCAGAAGAGTCAGTTTACACTCTTTGGCTTACTGGAACAGTTTTGGTAGGTTCCATAAGAGATCAGGCCTTGGGTAGGTGTGCGTGAGTGGGTGGGGGTTAACTGGGAAAAAGAACATGAGACAGCGGAAAGAGCTTGTACATTCAGAATCAGGACTTCTGGGTTCAGCATGTAACTTCCTCGCTTGACCTCTAGAGTAATCTTCTTGGGAAAATGGTCCACTCTGTAGGCATCAGTGCAGTAATAGGCTATTAGGAGGATGTAGGTGGAAGGAAAAATTAGATTTGCTTTATTTGTTTACAGAACATTCTGGGTTTCCTCTGACAAAAGGTATTTATTAGTAGTGGTTTAGTCATCATGGGAATTCTTGATCTTGGTCTTTCTGTCAGATTTTTCTGGTCTACAGCCATTGATGTAAGTCATTGGAAAGCCAAGCTTCAAGCTGGCTTCTATTATCTGCCCGTTTTTTCCCCCCAGTGCATTAATTGGTCACCTGTGCTGTTCCTCTGTACTTGACCTATAACTCCATATCCTATAGAGGGGAAGTGTGTTTATGGGAAAGCCCTTTGAGGAAGCTGGCTGGAAAAGAGAACTAAGAGTGAGCTGGGACTCAGGACTTAGTTGTTGCCTTGTCTTCCATGGCTCCTTCTTGGCCTGTGATAGCAAAGAAAGCACATGAAGTTCCATTCACATTCTGACTCTAGGCCTGTTTGGAAGTAGTTGTTCCACCTCATCCCATTTCCCCCTTCTCTCTCTCTTATCATTAGCCAGAGTGCAGCTTCCACATAATCCTCCTTTTAGGAGAAGCTTCACTCCTTGGTTGCATCCCCAACCAGAAGTCATATTTCCCCTAGTTTCCCTGTTTCCTTCTCAGAGCTGGGTCCACACTGAATGGAAATAATTTTGCTGAGTGCCATCCGAAGCAGCAAATTGAGATTCTTTGATTTGGGGAAGAGGTTTGGGAGGAAGAACCTTTCAATAATTGTCATGAGACAAAAGAAGGCCTAGTTTAAGCACATTTGGGACTTGCAGCGGGGAGGAACAGTTCAGAGAGGAGTGAACATACAGGTTGCTTGCTTTGCCATCTGTCTGTTTCAGCAGGGGCTCCCAGAGCTGGCTTGGGCTGTCTGTCTGGAATCTGCTTATACCAGCTCCATAACTCTGCCCAGAGTTCTCAGCTTGTTTCAATATTGACTTAACTATCTTGAGACCACTGCCTTTACTACTCTCCTTCTGATAGATTGAGAATGCCTTCTCCCCTGATGCCACCACCCTCTGGGGCCTTGGCATTTACCTGGTTTTGATGGGACTTGAGCCTGCTTGACTACTCAGCCCTAAATTTCTACAAGGAAAAAGGAGTATTCAATCTCCACCTTTATCACTGAGGTCAAAGGGGAAAGATAAGTTGAGACCTTCTTAAAGAAAGATTTGAGTTAGACTGTAAGACATAAGAAAGAACTTTTTTTTTTTATTTTGCGACAGAATCTCACTATGTCACCCGCAGTAGAGTGCCATGGTGTCACAGCTCACAGCAACCTCAAACTCTTGGGCTTAAGAGATTCTCTTGCCTCAGCTTCACAAGTAGCCAGGACTACAGGCGCCTGCCCTAACACCTGGCTATTTTTTGGTTGTAGTTGTCATTGTTGTTCAGCAGGCCCAAGCTGGATTCAAACCCACCAGCCTTGGTGTATGTGGCCAGCACCCTAGCCACTGAGCTACAGGCCCCAAGCGAGAAGAGCATTCTCTTTAATAATTATTATTTTTAGTCACAGGGTCTTGCTCTGTTACCTAGGCTGGTGTAATCATAGGTCACTGCAGCCTCAAACTCCTGGGGCTCAAGTGATCCTCCTGCCTCAGCCTCCTGAATAGAACTGCAGGCATCCACTACAATGCCTGGTTAGATTTTAAGTTGGAGAGACAGAGTCTTGCAATGTTCATCAAGCTGATCTTGAACTCCTGGCCTTAAGTAACCCTCCTGCCTCAGCTTCCCAAAGTGCTGGGATTACAGGAGTGAGCCACCAGGCCTGGCTGTAAAACTTAACTACTAAAGGAATATATGTACTTGGTAGCTAACCCAATGATACTAAAAGAATTTATAATGAAAAATGGCAGTCTCTTTCTATTCATCCCTATTCCTCCAGAATTAATCTCTTTAATTATCTCAGTGTTTAGTTCTGAAGGTTATCCCTTAGCTTTAGATAAAATGCTTTTGCCTGTATCTCTTGACTTACTGTTACAAAAGAGAATTTAGTTTTAGAGAATTTATACCTCTTGTTTATGTAATTATGTCATTTTTATTTCTTCTAATAGAGACCTTGTAACTTTATTTTTTTTTTTTTTGAGACAGAGCCTCAAGCTGTCCCCTGGGTAGAGTGCCATGGCATTACAGCTCATAGCAACCTCCAACTCCTGGGCTCAAGC
>NW_003852569.1:1642462-1656829 GCF_000181295.1 Otolemur garnettii
TCTCGTGCCTCAGCCTCCCAAGTAGCTGGGACCACAGGCGCCCGCCACAACGCCTGGCTATTTTTTGGTTGTAGCCATTATTGTTGTTTGGCGGGCCCGGGCTGGATTCAAACCCGCCACCTTAGGTGTATGTGGCTGGCGCCTTAGCCGCTTGAGCCACCATTAACTTTTAACAAGCTCTCATAACCTACTTTGCAGGGTGAAGATATTGGCTCTCTTGCCCCACCTCTCATATATCCATCTCAAAGGATCATGAGAGGTGGAAAAAGGGTAGAGGAGTAAAGGATTCTTTTAAAGAAGGAGGAATGTTGAGCCTGCCTTCCTGTCTGCTTGGAGGCAGATGGTCCCTTAAAGGACATTCCATGAAAATAGAAAAACAGATAAAAACATCAGCATCAGGCTTGGTCTGAACCAGTCCATATATATCTAATCCATGGAGAAAGATTTGAGAAAGGGAATGTTGATTAACTGGGGATTGATTTGGAGTTCTTTACCATTCTGTCCTAGTAGAGATGAGTCCAATAAGTCCTTTATTTATTTTTTATTTTATTATTTATTTATTTTTTGAGACAGTCTCAAGCTGTCACCCTGCGTAGAGTGTCATGGCATCATAGCTCACAGCAACCTCCAACTCTTGGGCTCAAACAATCCTCTTGCCTTAGTTTTTCTTTTCTTTTCTTTTTTTTTTTTCTTTTTGAGACAGTCTCATCATGTTACCCTCAGCAGAGTGCCATGGTGTCATGGCTCACAGGGACCTCAAACTCTTGGACTTAAGCAATTCTCTTGCCTCAGCTCCCAAGTAGCTGGTACTACAGGCACCCACCAAAACACCTGAATATTTTTTTGTTGCAGTTGTCATTGTTGTTTAGCTGGCCTGGGCCAGGTTCGAACCTGCCAGCCTCAGTGTATGTGGCTGGTGCTATAACCACTGTGCTGTGGGCGCCAAGCCAAGTTTTTATTTATTTATTTTAGAGACAGAGTCTCACTTAGTCTCATCCTAGGTAGAGTGCCATGGTGTCACAGCTTACAGCAACCTCCAGCTCTTGAGCTTAGGTGATTCTCTTGCCTCAGCCTCCCGAGTAGCTGGGATTACAGGCACCCGTCACAACACCTAGCTATTTTTTTGTTGCAGTTTGGCTGGGGTTGGGTTTGAACCCACCACCCTCGATATATGGGGTCGGCGCCTTACTCATTGGGCCACAGGTGCCACCTGAGCCAAGTTTTTCTATTTTTAGGAGAGATAGGGGTCTCACACATTGCTCAGGCTGTTTTCGAGCTCCTGAGCTTAAGCAATCCACCTGCCTCAGCCTGCCAGAGTGGGAGGATTACAGGCGTGAGCCACCTCACAGGCCCTATTTATTTTTCTGTGAGACCGTCTCACTTTGTTACACCTGGTAGAGTGCTGTGGTGTTATAACTCACAGTAACCTCAGACTCCTGGGCTCAAGTGATTCTCTTGCCTTAGCCTCTTGAGTAGCTGGGATTACAGGTGCTTGCTACAACACCTGGCTATTTTTAGAGATGGGGTCTCACTTTTGCTCAGGCTGATCTTGAACTAAGCTCAGCTCAGGTGTTCTGCCCGCCTCGGCCTTCCAGAGTGCTGGGATTACGGGCGTAAGCCACTGTGTCCAGCCCCCTAATAAGTCCTTTAATAGAGGCTGGTAGAAGGTTATTTGCCTACAATCTTTTGAGGTGATGAGAAGTGAGAAGCCAGTGTTAAGTGGTAGTATCCCCTCCCCACAGAGTGCTCTGCAGACATGTATTTAACTGCTCAGTCATACACACGTGTGTGTACACCTTGTCTGTCTTCTCCAGCTGCTGCTCTGCCCTGACCTGTAATAACCCTTCATGCTTAGACAGGATTCCCTACTTTGCTGGAGGCGAGCTGCTAGGGTGGGGCAGGAGAGGCCTCTTCTATTTCCCCTCCAGTCTGTCTGGAAAGAGAGTTTAGGCTCCAGGTTGAAGCATGGCGCCTCAGTTGTTTGATTATCCTTGAAGGCCAAAGGAACCATTTGACATTAAAGGTTTGAATTCTCTTATGTCATTTATTTTCTTATTTCTCTGACTTACAAGGGGAAGGGTGGTGAACCCAGGACTCATTCCTCCTTTTTCTTTTGTAGTCCTTTCATTTTCTTTTTCTTTCTTTTTTTTTTTTTTTTTTAGAGACAGAGTCTCACTTTGTCGCCTTTGGTAGAGTGCCATGGTGTCACAGTTCACAGCAACCTCCAACTCCTGGGCTTAGGCGATTCTCTTGCCTCAGCCTCCTGAGTAGCTGGGACTACAGGTGCCTGCCATAAAGCCTGGCTATTTTTTGTTGCAATTTGGCTGGGGCCAGGTTCGAACCTGCAACCCTTGGTATATGGGGCCAGCACCCTACCACTGAGCCGCAGGCGCCGCCCAGTCCTTTTACTTTCTTTAGAATGGCTACCCTTGAAGATATATTTTCTTTGCATTCAAAAATGATTAAATTGATATTAAAGACCATATCTGGATTTAGGTTTTGGAGAATTTCTTTCTGTTGTATAAGTTGTCAAAACAATCTAACCTTATTCCTTTGAATACCTCCTTTTCTCCATGACTTGCTTCAGATCCAAGCTCTCCCCAAGTCCCTGAGAGGCCAACAGGGAGGCCCAGCTCCAGTCTGGTAGTTTCTAGTGGCAGAGCTGCTTATATCAGAGATGAGTCTGGCTTTCTTGCATCTCTTGCCATTGTCTGGTTCCTTCAGGAATATTGGCTGCTAGATGGGGAAGTCTGTTTAGTGGTGAAATCCTCTGAATACTGTAATGTGGGGTTCTCAGCTGAGCCCTGGAGTTCCTCTTTTGTCTGTGGGATGGACAACAGAAGTGAGAATATCCTTACCTGACTTCCTTGTGCCAGTAATAATCCCAATTGTAATTAACTGAACTAGGCATCTGCTAAATTTCCTAATAAAGTTTTGAGATGTTGTGGGTAGGAGAATGTCTGAACTTTATTTCCTTTGAAAGTTTTTAAAAGTGGATTTTCAGAAACTTTTAGTGACTTGGAAGTTTCTGGATTAGAGGAAAAGTGAAAGATGTGCCAAGCATACAGAGATTGAGAAAAAGAGTTGGTTGTATAGTATGATTAAGACTATCATGTGAGTCTTTAAGCAGACATAAAAGGTAGTGGTTCCAGCTGAATTACAGTGATCCTCTGATGAGAGTGCCCTACCAAGGTGTGGTAGGCAATGATTAAAGCTTCCTTATTATTATTCCTGTGCAACCCATAGTTGTGAGCAGAGACAGATCACATAGGTGGCCATGCTGGTTCTACTGCTTAGAGGATATGGCCTAATCTGGGAAACAGCAGAGGGAAAGAGTTGCCACCTTTCTAATACCAAGCTCAAGCTGCATTCAGGGATATTCAGGGATGAACTTACTTGACACAGTTGGGAGAAAGCAACTGAGGTCACTTTTTTTGGTGATCTGTGAAAACAGAAGAGTTCCCCATCCGACTTTCTGCAAAACTTGGTGGTGACTGCTGAGAGGCAGGGAGATGGCTATATGATATTGGCAGATCAAAGTAACCTTGACTCTTTGACATTTCAGAGGTGTGAGAAGAGGTACTGGAAGGGTGGTAGAAAATGGCCTCCTAGAGTGACTAGAGAATCTATAGGCCTCCTTCTTTCACCTACCCACAGTATATGCACCCAGGGTCACCAAGGTCAAAGGATTACCTGCATTCTTCTTCACACCTTTTGATCATTTTTGCTCAAATTTGGTGAAGGTTATAGAAAAGGTTATGACAGGCATTTAAAGAGAGACAGGAAGAGCAAGAGGATAGAAAAGTATTTGAAGAGTTAGGGATAAGGGAGTAAGACTGAACTGCTCCCTAGTCTACCTGAAGAGCTTGTAAACCTATATATCATAACACATATAAAGCAACATTGCGTATAAATAAACTAAGAATAGAGGCTAAGCTGAGTAGTGCAGAAGAGATCAAAAGAAATGTAGTAACAAGATGTAGAGGTAGTCAGGGAAGCTTCCTGGGAGATGACTTTTCATCTTATTTTGAAGGAGTCCAGGAAGACAAAAAGAGGTGCCTGGGAAGGTTTCATGGTTAAGGGAAGACCTGAGGATAGCACCACTAACCAGTGTGTGTATGTATCTCCTTTTTTGTTCCTTTCTTCCTCCTTCCTCCTGTAGCTTGGAAGCTTGAAATCTGGCTGTGGCCATGGGAGACACAGTAGTGGAGCCTACCCCCTTGAAGCCAACTTCTGAGTCCACTCCTGGCCCAGCAGGGAGTAACGGGGGCTCTTTGCTAAGTGTCATCACGGAGGGGGTCGGGGAACTATCAGTGATTGACCCTGAGGTAGCCCAGAAGGCTTGCCAGGAGGTGCTGGAGAAAGTCAAGCTTTTGCATGGAGGCGTAGCCATCTCTAGCAGAAACTCCCCACTGGAGTTGGTCAATGGGGATGGTGTGGACAATGAGATCCGTTGCCTAGATGATCCACCTTCTCGGATCAGGGAGGAGGAAGACGAGATGGGAGCCACTGTGGCCGTAGGCACAGCCAAAGGAGCAAGAAGGCAGCGGCAGAATAACTCAGCTAAACAGTCATGGCTATTGAGGCTGTTTGAATCAAAACTATTTGACATCTCCATGGCCATGTCATACCTGTATAACTCTAAGGAGCCTGGAGTGCAAGCCTACATCGGCAACCGGCTTTTCTGCTTTCGCAATGAAGATGTGGACTTCTATCTGCCCCAGCTGCTTAACATGTATATCCACATGGATGAGGATGTGGGTGATGCCATTAAGCCCTACATAGTCCACCGCTGCCGCCAGAGCATTAACTTTTCTCTCCAGTGTGCCCTGTTGCTTGGGGCCTACTCTTCAGACATGCACATTTCCACTCAACGACACTCCCGTGGGACCAAGCTGCGGAAGCTGATCCTCTCAGATGAGTTAAAGCCAGCCCACCGAAAGAGGGAGCTGCCTTCCTTGAGCCCAGCCCCTGACACAGGACTGTCTCCCTCTAAAAGGACTCACCAGCGGTCTAAGTCAGATGCCACCGCCAGCATAAGTCTCAGCAGCAACCTGAAACGAACAGCCAGCAACCCTAAAGTGGAGAATGAGGATGAGGTAAAATTCTGGGGAGGGACAGAGAGGCAGGTAGCAGAGGGCCACACAGAGACAGGATGTCTTTATTATAGAGTTACTCTGTCCTTTCTGTCCTTCCCTCTGTTTCATTTCACTGATAAAAGCATGGAATGTTAGAATGGAAAAACACCTTAGAATTCATGTATTCCAACTGCCTCATTTTACAGAGGAAGCACTCAGAGCCAGAGATAAAGTGACTTGCCTCCAGTCATATGGCAGGGCTGATTTGCCCGCCTCTATTCAAAGTCATTTTTATTAAACCACTGCCATTCCATTAACTGCCTATTTAGAATTGTGCAGAGTTCTCCTCCCCTTGCCCCCGCATTTGAGACCCGGGATAGCTACCAGAGCCTTCGGAACAACTACCTTGGGAAAGGAGAAGGGGCTGCCATCTTTGTGCATGCTGGGGCAGGGGACATTAGAACATCAGCTTCATTCTCTGGCACTGTTCCTCATAGTCCTGCTCCCCTACCCCCTAGAGGTCTTGCCTTTTGTTGATCTAAGGGTAAAGTTCATTCATCCCTGAAGTATCCGCATAATGCCCTCTTGCCTGCGTGCCTTTGCAGGAAAGATTGCCTTGATGATTATTTCTCCCATATCATTTGGAAGAAGCACAAAGGGAAGAGAGAAGCAGTCTTAGTACGAAGCAAATCTAGTGCCTAGTCAAGGACCTGGAGGCTGGGAAGAAGAGGAAGCTACAGCAGCAGTTGGGGATATCCATTTAGGAAATAGCAGGGAGGAGACAAGCACATCAGTAGGTTATATCCCCCAGCCCCACTGCTCCCCATCTGGACAGATAGCTGGAAAAGTTCCCCAGTGTGCAACCAAGTGTTGGTGACCTGGTGTCCCAACCAGACAATAATGCCCCAGCCCTCCCCTCTGACTCACCACTGGCCGGGCTCCCATCCTGGCTGCCAGCCCAGCCTAGAAGAGAAGGGAGAAAAAAATGAGGAATTTACACTTGTTGGAAAATGTGTATTAGCTGTGGTCCTGGCCTCCTCTTCTTTGGGGGCCCATAATTCACCCACATTTTTGATACAACAAAACTTCTTTTAAAGTAGAGGGAGGTCACAGTGAGTAGGGAAGGGAAAAGGCAGAAGGGAGAGAAGACTACAGAACTGGGAGCTGGCTCTCTCTGGAAATTTGGTGTTCTGTTAAAGGATAGTTTATTAAATGTAAAACTAAAAGTACTAACATTTATTGAGTACTTACTGTGTGTCAGGCATCATGCCAGGTACTTTACATTTAATCCCCACAACAACCCTAAGAGGTGTATTTTACCAGTGGGGAAACTGAGACTTAGGAGAGATTAGACGATTTGTCCCAGTCCACAGCTGGTGCTTGTAATCATTCAGCTGAGCTGCTTTGGTGATGTCTCAACATCTACTTCCTCCAGTTCCCAACTTTCAAAGGCTACTTGGGGAAGAAAAGTCCAGGCTGTGACCATCTGAGCTTCCATATCCATGCACAGGCAAAGCCCAGGTTCTTAGAACTGGAATAGATCATTTTCACTTCTGGTTGAGTTTAGCAGGGAAGCCCAGGCTCATAAAGGGTGGTTGTTGCAGATCAAGAAGAGTCTTTCAGAGTCTGGCATGACTGAGGCCATGAAGAATTTGAGAGGTGTCTTGTCTTGGGGTCAAACCCCAAGATGAGTGTGAGCATTTGAGTGTAAGCAGGTGGGAGTGAGCTCCTTGGTCCCTCTTGTCAGGCTTGGCTTTTCTCTGTACCTGTTTTACAAACATCTTAGGACCAGAAAAGTTGAGGCTTCAAGGGCTTTCTTTATTTTACGCAGAGCCTTGCTCTCTCTTCTTCACATCTACCTCCTCCTCCCACCAGCACTGAGTCAGGAGTTCTGTGAATGCTTATATCATCTAGGGTGAGTTCTCTAGCTGCCATTCTCCTCAACCTGACTCCATATCTTATGTCATTAGATCCAGGAAAGGAAGGAGATACTGCATCCTTAGGCACTTTTAGGTTATCCGATGCTAGTAGAGACACCTGAATCCACTGTGGCTCCTCAAAATATGGGAGAGCAAGGATGAGGGAGAGAAGTGATAGACTATCAGTAGGTTTCTAAGCATTGGAAGTCTTTAACACAGGGATCTCTCCCAACCCCTTTGGCGTTTTGAAGATATGGCTATCAAGGCCTTTGTCCTCCAAATACCAAGGAAATTGGTTTTCTTTCTATTCCTGCCTGTCCCCTGTGGTGCAACATTTATTCACTCAGCAAAGTTATTAACCTCATACAGTGAGCACAGCTGTGTGTTCCAGGTAATGGAGGATGGAAGATGAAATGCCATCATTCTCTCTAGAAACTTTTAAGGTAAATGAAAACCCCCATTTCTAGGGAGCTGTTTATAACTGTGACTCTCTTAAAAAGTTATTGGCTGCCGGCTCAGCGCCTATAGCTCAACTGGCTAAGGCGCCAGCCACCTACACCTAAGGTGGCGGGTTCAAATCCCCAGCCCAGACCCGCCAAACAACAATGATGGCTGCAACCAAAAAATAGCCGGGTGTTGTGGCGGACACCTGTGGTCCCAGCTACTTGGGAGGCGGAGGCAGGAGACTCGCTTGAGCCCAGGAGTTGGAGGTTGCTGTGAGCTGTAATGCCACGGCACTCTACCCAGGGGGACAGCTTGAGGCTCTGTCTCAAAAAAAAAAAAAAAAAAGTTATTGGCTGCCATAAGCAGGAAGTACACTTTACTAAAATGAGGCATATGCCAGGCTTGGTGGCTCACACCTATAATCCCAGCACTTGGGAGGCCAAGGTGGGTGGATTGACTGAGCTCACAGGTTCGAGACCAGCCTGAGCCAGGGCGATACCTCATGTCCAAAAAAAAAAATAGCCAGGTATTGTGGCGGGCGCCTACAACTACTTGAGAGGCTAAGGCAAGAGAAATGCTTAAGCCCAGGAGTTTGAGATTGCTGTGAGCTATGATGCTACAGCACTCTACCGGGGTGACAAAGTGAGACTTTGTCTCAAAAAATAAAAAATAATGGGCGGCGCCTATGGCTCAAAGGGGTAGGGTGCCTGTCCCATATGCTGGAGGTAGCGGGTTCAAACCCAGCCCTGGCCAAAAACTGCAAAAAAAAATAAGAAATAAAAAATTAAAAATAAAATTAATTAAAAATAAAATTAAAAAAAATAAAAAATTAACTGCAAATAAAAAATAATAATAAATAAGATAAATTAATAAAATCATACACATAATTTTCTAGGCCTAAGCAGAGATACTATAGAAGGCGAACCTCTAGGAGGGGCCCTGACACTCTTCTCCCAATCTATTGCCTTTTGGGTTCTGAGTTTAATCCCTATATTTCTACCACTGGTAGAAGAGCACCCTCAGAGTATGAGGTGAGGACTTAAGAGGAAGAGGACCAGGGGCTGCTTACACAGTTCTCCTCCTGCCTGGGATCTCCCTGCAGAGCCCTCTTCTACCCAGATCTCACCGAGGGTTCTATTTCTTTCTATGAGGAATCATTTACACACACAGCCCCCATCTCAGAGGGCTCTAGTACTGATTTCTCCCATCTCCCACCATTGTCCTGTGAAGTGTGCCTTTTCAAAGCAATTTTATCAGCCTGGCCAGGGAGTGCTGAACTCTGCTCAGGCAGTTTTTCCCATTTGTAACCAAATGATAAATATTTGCACATAGAGTGAGGGTGCAGAAAGTAGAGAGTGAATTTAGGTACTACCTTGTCCCCACACCCTGCCCCATGTAATGACACTCTCAGTGGATCAGCTTTGTCTTTTTAGGATGGCAACCTTTGTACAGAGATAATCAGCTGTGTGTCACTGAAGCCCAAGTGGGCCTTCCAGCCTCATGTGGTGTGATGTCAGCTTCTTGGCCTTGGCTGTACTTCTTGGAGCTGACTCAGTGAGTGACTCTAGCCCAGGGAGTAGGAGGAGAGGAGCAGGTCATGATGTACTGCTCTTCCTCCAAGGCTGTTAGTGAGTCAGATGGGACCTGTGTGAGAGAGAATTAGCAAAAGCATTGCCTCATGGAGCCCTGGTCCTGCTGTTCCTTTCCCAACCAGCTCATGGGTAAAAATTGAACCACTAAGTCAAAATATACTCTGGCATCCTTTCTGCCTTAATTCTCCATCCCACTTCTTCCTAGGATGGAATAGTTGCCTTAGGGGAGTGTTACCCAGTGTGGCTTCTCAAAGCACTCTTCTCCCTGTGTTCCTTAAGGAAGGATCTGCCTGTAGAACCATGGAATTGAATAAGTGGACATTTGAAATACTGGTTCCTGAGTATAAGAGGCTGCCTTCCTGCCCTGGGAGCTCTCACAACTGTCTCTGAAGTCCAGGCCCCCAAATCCTGCTTGTGTGTGCACACATGCTGCCCTTGCTCCCTGCCATGGTAGATACTGCTGGGAAATAATCACCTGCGCATGAGCCCTGCTGCAGAGCTACATAAATTTGACCACAGTCTCTTTCCTCTGTCTTGCGCAGACACCGGAAAGACACAGGAATGGGGTGATATTTAGATAAATCCTCTGGCCTGCGACAGCTGCTGTCCAGCTAGTCACTGTTCTCAGATGGATTTAGCTAGGATCCAAATTTATGTCAAAAAATTGTAATATATTGATGATTTTGCCTGTGCACTTCAGCCTGGGTGACAGAGCAAGACCTTATCTCCAGAAAAAAAAATTGTAGTATAGAATGGCCATAAAGTTTCAGTGCAATTTAAAATAGTTTAACATAGTAAACAGCACACAAACTTTACGTTCACCCTATATGTTAAGTGTCATGTGGCATAGCCTGATAGGAAGCCTAAGGGGAGTTGATAGATATGAGATTGATTTCTCCTTTATTCCTATCAGCATCCAGCCCAGAGATTGCAGGTTCATAGATCTGGGATGCCCTTTGTCACACAGGTTCAAGGTTGAGATGGGCACAGTGAGGCTGATAAGAGAAGAAGTACACCTGCTACTGAGAGTACCAAGAAGCTGTAGGAACATGGGGTTTCTAATATGGGGATTATGCAGCTTGTTAAATTCAGTCCCTTTGTGGTGGTCCTCATGTAAGAGGATCTAGTTGAGAATGTGGGTGAGTGAAGAGAAAGCAGGGAAGCTTGGCAGTGCGGAGCTACTGCCCAGCGGACCCAGCCTTAGGGTTTTATCCTAGAAGGAAGATTCATTCAAGTGATATTAGAAGGGAATTAAAGTGAGAGGCAGAGTATTTTGTCTCTTCAACCCTTCTAATCTCGAGGTCTGAGCTGGCCTTCCACCATCTCCCACAAGTGTCTAGCAAGTGGCATTTCTGGGTTGACTTTCTTATATTAAAGCAGAAAGGTAGAGCTTCGCAAGATAAGCAGTTATGATCTAAATTGGAGCTAAATTCTTTGCCTTTCTCTCTCTCCCCTCCCTCCCTGCTCCCTTCTCCTCCCCTTGCCCTCTGGCCCTTTCCCAGGAGCTCTCCTCCAGCACCGAGAGTATTGATAATTCATTCAGTTCCGTAAGTGGGGCCAGGCTGGGGCTGGGTGGCAGGCTCCCCCTATGGCTGCATTTCCTCTCCGTCCCCAGATCTTCTGAGCCCCGCAAGCCAAGGCTGAAGTTAAAAGGCCTCTTTTTCTCCCTGGGAGATCAGCTCTTCCCTCCCAGGCTTCCCAGATCTGAAGGAGTCCCCTGACTTCCTCCATTCCCTGCTCAGTACTTAGGGATACTTAGACAGTTGGGATGCAGTGCTACTACTCAGCCCTCAGCTCCTGGGTCTCTGGAGCATGCAGCTGGGAGAGAGGTAGAGTTCACTCCTGAATTGGAGCCAAGAACTGCCTGGCAGAAACCCCCAGGATCCTGTTTCTCCCACCCAAGACTCTTTCCTTATGGCTTCTGCCATCAGATTATCCAGTATTTATTTAGAGTCTTCTAAATGATAGGCCCTGTACTGGTGAGCTGACTCCAAAAGCAAACAGGACTTCCTCTGCCTGAAGGGAAGTTTTGCCTCCCCACAACTGGTTTTCTTTTTTAACTTCAACCTCATTGTTTCCAGGTGTGAGTTCTCCCCTTTTCCTAGGTCACTGCCCAGGATGTTCCTTAATCCCCCATCCTCCTTCCTTGTTCCCTCTGGACTAACTTCTGACCCTCTGTCCCACAGAGTTTAGGCCCTTGTTGCTGGGTAAAGACGTGAGAGGAAATGCAGGACACTCTGGGAGTTTGGATGACTTTTTACATTTTATTTTTGATTTATCTATCTAATAAGTTTCCTATGTTCCGTGCTAATCCTCTTTCAATCATGATTCCTATCTCCTCCTGTGTCACAAGGGCCTCTTCCTTGAGGCCTGGGATCACATTTCCAGCATACTCAATTAACCTAGGGGCCCCTAGGCCAAATGATAATTTGAGGATGAAAAGGAATTTTGTCTTTTCTAATCTGAAATGAATAGGAATTGGTTGGGGTGGATGGTCCTTGAGACAGTGACCATTTGCCACCTGAGTAGATGGATTGCAGCGGTTCTCAAACTGTGGGTTGCGACCCCTTTGTAACAATGAAAATACATCCCAGTGTTAAGAAGGTTGAGAACCCCTGGATTAGGGAATCAAGATGAAGGAAGAAGTGAGTCTTCAAATTTCCTTTTCTTTCTCTTTTTCTATTAGGCCCTCAGGTTAGTTCCAAGGACCTTAGAAGTGCCCAATTCTATTGTTTTCCTTTATCTGTTTTCAGCCCTGTCCCCTGACACATTCCTGCCTGATTTAGATAGCCCTATGTCATTACTGGTGTGGCACCTCAAGCTACCTTACATGGGCTAGAGGCTGAGAGATGAGCTTTTCCTTTGAAACCTGGTTCTGTTGCACAAGAAGAGGCGGACCTTGGCTCAGCACTGTAGCACAGTGGTTCATGCACCAGGCACATGCACTAAGGCTGGTGGGTTCGAACCCAGCCCCAGCCAGCTAAACAACAAAAAAATGACAACTGCAACAACAACAACAAAAATAGTCTGGCATTGTGGCGGGTGCCTGTAGTCCCAGCTACTTAGGAGGCTGAGGCAAGAGAATCGCTTAAGCCCAAGAGTTTGAAGTTGCTGTGAGCTGTGACACCACCGCACTATACCAAGGGCGACATAAATTCTGTTAAAAAAAGAGAGAGAGGTACCTAGTACTGCCTGGTTTTGTTTTGTTTTGTTTTTTGAGACAGAGCCTCAAGCTGTCCCCTTGGGTAGAGTGCCATGGCATCACGCTCACAGCAACCTCCAATTCCTGGGCTCAAGCGAGTCTCCTGCCTCAGCCTCCCAAGTAGCTGGGACTACAGGCGCCCGCCACAACACCTGGCCATTTTTTGGTTGCAGCCATTATTGTTTGGCAGGCCCGGGCTGGGGATTCGAACCCACCACCTTAGGTGTATGTGGCTGGCGCCTTAGCCGCTTGAGCCACAGGCGCCGAGCCATACTGCCTGGTTTTTAAAAGAAGCTCTTTTGTTTGTGATGGGAGGAAGTGAGGGTAGAAATTTTCAATCAGGAAACTAAGCAAGGCACACACACAGAAATGGGGAGAAAAGCCTAATGAGTGAAATGCTTCTATAAAAGAAGGAGATAACTGTTTTTATCTAGCAGAAGAGACACAGATGGAGAGTTGAGGGGAGGGAAGGGCTATCTGGATAAAATGCCCCTTATAATAACAGGACCCAACTGTGAAAAGAGCTCTTCTCAGGTCTAGCCAAGTCTGTCTTTCTCCCCACCCCCGCCCTACTCCCCAGACTGATTTTGCCCTTTCTGGGGATGACTAAAGTGCTCAGCATGAGGAGCCAAACTCAGAGCAGGGACCTAATACGGGAGCCTAGTTGCTGAGAGGTAGGAGAGGAGGACCCAAGGAGGAATCACTAGAAGAGACAGGCCTTCAGGACTATCATCAGCGTCTAAAAAAGGAGCTTTCACTTTTTTCACCCACTTACCACTACCTCTCTCCCTCCATCTGCCTTTTTTCTTCTTGATTGTTTTCTCATTAGTACAAAGTCTGCTCATCCTCATCCCATCCCTGCATGTGAATCTTCTTGTAAGAGACTATGGGATTGATGGGAATACCATGGAAGCAACAGAAATAATTAAGTCAAGAGCACCTCCTTCTTTGGGAGGGGGACTGTTAACTTGGAGCTCCCATCCCCAGCCTTGTGGGCATTGGCAGAGCCCCATGGCAGAGATCCAGATGAGCAGAGGGATATCCCTGTTCTTGAGATGGCTCAAAACTTCAATTGTAAACAGTGATGCTCTCTGGGGCCCTCCAGATGTCCCTCTGCCTATTCTGAAGCCTTGGGATAGTCCTTAAGGAACTCAAGTCCAGAGGAAGAGGGATATGTTCCATTTAACCTGCACTCATGGTCCCCCCCTTCCCCTCAAGAAATAGCCTGTGGGGTGGCACCTGTGGCTCAAAGGAGTAGGCCCCATATACCAGAGGTGGTGGGTTCAAACCCAGCCCTGGCAAAAAAAAAAGAAATAGCCTGTGGAGAAGGAATGTGCTGGCTGTTCTCAATTCACACTGCCAGGGATGGGTTGGGGACTCCTCCTGGGGCCAAAAGGTAGCTTCTTTCCTGTAGTTCTCCAGACACTGATGCCCTTGGCCTTATTGGCCAAGAGTGATTAAGTGGGTGGACCACTTTTTTCTATGGTTTCTTCACTATCTTTTGTTTTATCCTAATCCTCTGTAGCCTGTTCGACTGGCTCCTGAGCGAGAATTCATCAAATCCCTGATGGCGATTGGCAAGCGGCTGGCCACGCTCCCCACCAAAGAGCAGAAAACACAGCGGCTGATCTCGGAGCTTTCTTTGCTCAACCATAAGCTCCCTGCCCGAGTTTGGCTTCCTACTGCTGGCTTTGACCACCACGTGGTTCGTGTACCTCACACACAGGCTGTTGTCCTCAACTCCAAAGACAAGGTAGGTGGGCTGTCGCCCAAACCGTACCTCTAACATGACTCTGCTCCCATGATTGTCCAGGGTTTGTGTGTATGCCCAGGGATGTCCTCACAAAGTCCTAGACTCTCTTCACAGTTCATGATGAGAGTGTCAACCATGACTATATCTCAGTGTCATTGTCACTTTGAGAGCCCTGGTGTCCCCCTTCTTGGGCTTTTGAGGGAGTGGTATAGAGATGGGTTTTAACTGTGGTACCTAGGCTGGCCTCAAAACTCCTGGATTCAAGTGATCCCTTCTGAGAAGCTGCGAGTATAGGCGTGGGCCACTGCACCCAGCATGGGCTTTGTTTTTCTGAACTGACACCAAAGAAGCCTAGTCTTTTCAGCTTGCCTCTTGCTGT
>NW_003852569.1:1659864-1661420 GCF_000181295.1 Otolemur garnettii
CTATAGTCCCAGCTACTTGGGAGGCTGAGGCAAGAGAATCGCTTAAGCCCAAGAGTTTGAGATTGCTGTGAACTGTGATGCCCCAGCACTCTACCAAAGGTGACAAAGTGAGACTCTGTCTCAAGAAAAAAAGAGGAGGCCAATAACAGGTACCTGTAGTATGGTGTGATCGATCTGTAGGTTGTGATGGAGAGGATGGAACATTATGCCATGTAGGAGCACCTGAGGGTGAGGGCAGCGCTTACTCCAGCTACTTTGGGGTGAATGTCACAAATAATTTCCAGAGGAAGTAATCTCAGCTGAGGCCTGAAGCATGGGTAAGGTATTCTTGGCATACGAAATAGCATGAGCAAAGAGTGGAAAATAAGGGGCCTATTATGGAAAGTGAAAGAAATTATGTCTGGCTGCGATGTGTGGGTATAAGATGAGAAGTAAGGAAGAATGACACTGGAGATGTTGGTGTTGGCCTTGCTTTAAGAAGGCCCTGTAAGGTAGGAAAGAAACTTGGGAAATTTTATGGGGTCAGGAGGAACCACAGCAGGATTTTATGTAGGGCTGTTAACATGTCCAGATTTCACTTTGTGAAAAGACAGTTTTTGTCTTCAAGTTTACAGTCCAATTATCAGATTAGACACAGACATTTAAACAAACAAACAAAAAAAATTAGGCCAGGTGCAGTAGATCATGCTTTTAGTCCTAGCACTCTGGGAAGCTGCAGTGGGTGGATCACCGGAGCTCACAGGTTCAAGACCAGCCTGAGCCCAGAGTAAGACATCTCTAAAAATAGCCAAGAGGTGGCGCCTGTGGCTCAAAGGAGTAGGGCGCCAGCCCCATATACCAGAGCCCAGCCAAAAACTGCAAAAAAAAAAAAAAAAAAAAAATAGCCAGGTGTTGTGGCGGGTACCTGTAGTCCCAGCTACTTGGGAGACTGAGACAAGAGAATCTCTTAAGCCCAAGAGTTTGAGGTTGCTGTGAGCTGTGATGCCATGGTACTCTACTGAGGGCAACAATAGTGAGACACTGTCTCAAAAAAGAAGAGGAAAGGCTCTGAATACCTCTAATCTGGTATTGATTCAGGAAAAGCTTATTCTCAGGCAGAAGGATTTAAATTAAATGTAAAATATTTATTTATTTTTCCTTTTGAGACAGTATCACTTTCTCACCCTTGGTAGAGTGCTGTGGTATCACAGCTCACAGCAACCTCAAACTCTTGGGCTTAAGCGATCCTCTTGCCTCAGCCTCCCAAGTAGGTGGGACTACAGTCGCCTGCCATAATGCCCAGCCATTTTTAGAGCCAGAGACTCACTCTAAAAATAGGCTGGTCTTGAACCTGTGAGCTCAGTCAATCTACCTGCCTTGGCCTCCCAAGTGCTGGGATTATAGGCATGAGCCACCATGTGGCTACCAAAAGAATTTTATTAAAATTAAACATCTGGCTTGGCGCCTATAGCTCAACCAGCTAAGGCGCCAGCCACGTACACCTAAGGTGGCGGGTTCGAATCCCCAGCCCGGACCCGCCAAACAACAATGACGGCTGCAACCAAAAAAAAAATAGC
>NW_003852569.1:1661578-1668430 GCF_000181295.1 Otolemur garnettii
AGGCGCCGAGCCAAGTCTAAGACTACTTGAGAGGCTGAAGCAAGAGGATGGCTAGAATCTAAGAGTTTGAGTTGCTGTGAGCTTTGATGACACCACGGCACTCTACCCAAGGCACAGAATGAGACTGTGTCTCAAAAAAGGAAACTTGGAGGCTGAGGCAAGAGAATCACTTAAGCCTAGGAGTTGGAGGTTGCTCTGAGCTGTGACGCCACAGCACTGTACCAAGGGCGATAAAGTAAGACTCTGTAAAAAAAAAAAAAGCAAAAACAAAACTTAAGATATTACAAGACAACATTCACTAGCTATACATGAATGACAAATGGCATTATGGAGAAATGTTGTGGTATAAAAGAAGGAGAGAAGAGACTTGATGTGGACCTCGAGGTCTGATAGAAGAGTCTATAATTAGAGAAGGATGGGGAGATAAGAGTGACTTAGATTGAAGGATAGTGAGAGGAAAATAGACTGAAGAGGGTCTGCTTTGGACCCTGGCAAGGATGCATCGCTAATATTGGGATAGGTAGCATATGAGGCTAAAAGGTCAGGCTTCTGTGATGGTCATAACAGGGTTTGCAAACTTCAGTGCAATAGCTTTCAACCTTCCTAATGCCTCCTAAAGCTGCAACCCTTTAATACAGTTTCTCATGTTATGGTGCTCCCAACCACAAAATTATTTTTGTTGCTACTTTATAACTATAATTTTGCTACTGTTATGAATTGAAATGTAAACATCTGATATGCAGGATGTATTTTCATTGTTACAAAGGGGTCTCGACCCACAGATTGAGAACCACTGCTTTAGTGCATAAGGAGTCTTCTGGAGAACTTGTTAAAAATTCAGCTTTTCATAGCTGGACATTGTGGTGGACACCTGTAGCCCTAGCTACTTGGGAGGCTGAGGCAAGAGAATCACGTAAGCCCAAGAGTTTGAGGCCACAGCCTCAAGAGTGATGCCACAGCACTCTGCCAAGGGCAACATAGTGAGACTCTTGTCTCCAAAAAACAAAAATAAATTCAGACTTTCAGGCTCAGCATCCCTGGCACTGTGGTTGAGGGGTCAGCCACATACACCAAGGTTAGCGGGTTCAAACCCAGCCCAGGCCAGCTATAACAATGACAAAGCCAGGCTTTGTGGTGGGCACCTGTAGTCCCAGCTACTTGGGAGGCTGAGACAAGAGAATCACTTAAGCCCAAGAGTTTGAGGGTGCTGTGAGCTGTGATACCAAGGCATTCTACCGAGGGTGACATAGACTCTATGTCTATGTCTTCAGAGTTTCAGGCTTGGTGCCTGTAGCTCAGTGGCCAGGGTGCCAGCCACATAAACTGGAGCTGGCAGGTTTGAATCCAGCCCAGGCCTGCCAAACATTAATGACAACTACCAAAAAACAGCTGGGTGGTATTGTAGGTGTCTGTAGTCCCAGCTACTTGGGAGGCTGAGGCAAGAGAATTGCTTAAGCCCAAGGGTTTGAGGTTGCTGTGATGCTACAGCACTCTACCCAGGGCAACATAGTGAGACTCTGTCTCAAAAAAAAAAAAAAAATTCAGACTTTCAAATCCCATTCCCAGTGATTCTAATTCAGATTGGTGGTGGGGCCTAAGGATCTGCCTTCTAACAAGCATCCCTGGTAATTCATACTTTGAGAAACACTGCAGTTGAAAGGGTCTTTCTCAGGGTTAGGCAGTTGGGGTCCAAGTAATCAGGATGGTGTATAACCAAGGAAGTTTTTTGGAGCAGAATGTAGAAGGGGCTGGGGGATGAACATGCTGTGGGGTTGACAAGCAAGCAGGGGCTGAAAGCGAGCAGACCTGTGCCCAGCATTTCTGACCTGCACTCCCCGTCTCTCCCCAGCTCCCTGAAGTTCACACCAACAGCTGTGACAACATCTCTCAGTTTTCTGTGGACAGTATCACCAGCCAGGAGAGCAAGGAGCCTGTGTTCATTGCAGCAGGGGACATCCGGTATGGCCCGATTACCTTGTCCCTCATATTGCAACCCTCGTCCAGGAACAGATCATTTTTTTGTCCCCTTCTCTGACTTAATCACTTGCTGTCAGCCTGTGTCTTCTCTTTTCTCTCCTTATTCTGTCCTTATCCTAACACCACCAAACTTGAGACAGTGAAGGTGTAGGTTGAGAAATTATTTGGGCTACTACAGAAAGAAATTAAATTTTATAATTATTGTGCTGGTTACTGCTTGGTCTGCTACCCCTTTCATCCAAAGGGATGAAAATACCAGAAGAACGAATTTGAGTAATGTTTCTCAAAGTGAGGTCTCGTACTGACGTGTATCAGAATCAAAGAGAGGGAGGAGGCCTTGTGAAAAGTACAAATTCTGGAGTCACACCCTATTCTGAATCAGTCTTGTTAGAGGAGTATAGAGGACCTGGTAATCTGTGTTTTAATATGATTATAAACCACCAGGATAGCAAAAATGTTTCCTTCCATAAGTCTCTCTCAGTCTGGGTTCCTACTCTGTGTTCTCAGAATCTAGGAAACAGTATGTGAAATGCCAGCGTAGACAGGGCATGAGGCTCTGAGGTAGCTCCTCCAAGCAACTGATGCATTTTTTTCTGCTAGACGGCGCCTTTCAGAACAGCTGGCTCACACCCCCACAGCCTTCAAACGAGACCCAGAGGACCCTTCTGCAGTTGCTCTCAAAGAGCCCTGGCAGGAGAAAGTACGGTGAGTTGGGCAGAGGGTGGGGACCAACTGTATCCCTCTCAGAGCTCGGAGTCAGTTGCAGGTTCTCCACTGCCTTCCTCATCCATCAGCTTCCAGGAAACCTCTCAGGCTCCCAGACAGTCTGAGTCCTTCCCTTATGGGGTGTTTGCTTTGGATTTTTGGTGAAAGCCATATGTCTGTCCCTCTCCCTGGCCTCACTCTCTAACGCTGTGTACTTCTCTTCACAGGCGAATCAGAGAGGGCTCCCCCTATGGCCATCTCCCCAACTGGCGGCTCCTGTCAGTCATTGTCAAATGTGGGGATGACCTTAGGCAAGAGCTCCTGGCCTTCCAGGTGTTGAAGCAACTGCAGGTGAGAGAAGGGAAAGTGAAAGAAAGAGAACTCAGTCCAACTCCAGCCCACATGGGTGACCACACAGGTTGTTCTGTGGGGACCAGCTTCCTGTCCAGGTGGAAACTGGAAGCAGGTTAGGTGCTCCTCTCTCCGAGCACAGCCACAGGCCCAGCAGCCTCTTTTGGCCCTTTTGTGAACTGCATCTGCCTTGCTCTGATCATTGAGCTTCGGGGTGCTGAGTTTGCCCTTTAGATCAGAACTTCCCAAATGGTCTGTAGCAGGTGGGTTGTGGGTGAGATACTCATCCCCTGAGCTCCCTGGGTTGGTCACCTGAAAGCGGTTTCTCTTGTTTAGTCTGAGTCCTTATATTGCATACGTATTTTCATTCTCTAAAAAAGCTTTCTTTGGACCTCAGCCCGTTATTCTTTGAACTTCTATTGATGCCTCCCATTCTCCTTGCTTGTGAAGTGACAGTGAGGTTTCCTGTTTTCCTTTCTTGGAATTTCTGCCTAGATGATGCCTTTTCCAACATACATCAAAGTGTAGCTTCCTGACTTTGGTAGGACTTGGACTTCCTTTCAGAACTTCCTGGTCCTCAGCAGGATCAGTGAGTCTTACTCATTTGACATGATGAGTTAAGAATTCAGGAGAGGGTTTGGGACAAATGGGGATTTTAGCCTCCTCCTCTAGTTTGGAGAAAGATGAGAGTCTGAATCCTTCATGTCTCCTCACAGTCCATTTGGGAACAGGAGCGAGTGCCCCTTTGGATCAAGCCATACAAGATCCTCGTGATTTCTGCTGATAGTGGTATGATTGAACCAGTGGTCAATGCTGTGTCCATCCACCAGGTGAAGAAACAGTCACAGCTTTCCTTGCTCGATTACTTCCTACAAGAGCATGGCAGTTACACTACTGAGGCATTTCTCAGTGCCCAACGCAACTTTGTGCAAAGTTGTGCTGGCTACTGCTTGGTCTGCTACCTGCTGCAGGTCAAAGACAGGTGGGTGACTGCTGCCCTCATCCTAACCTTTCTCCCTTTATCCCTTCACACGTAATTCTCAATTGCTTATTACCACTTTCCATTGCCAAGATATGACAATGAAACAAACAAGATATTTTAAAGAGAGACAGATATGTTCCTATGACATTAAGCCAAGGAGACAAACTAGCCAGTGCTAGGGTAAAATGGTAAAGATATGGAAGGATTTTTTTTTTTAAATTAGAGACAGAGTTTCACTTTGTTGCCCTCGGTAGAGTGCTATGGCGTCACAGCTCACAGCAACCTCCAGCTCTTGGGCTTAGGCAATTCTCTTGCCCCAGCCTCCCTTGTAGCTGGGACAACAGGCACCCGCCACAACGCCCGGCTATTTTTTTGTTGCAGTTTGGCCGGGGCTGGGTTTGAACCTGCCACCCTCAGTATATGGGGTCGGCACCCTACTCACTGAGCCACAGGCACTGCCCAAGATATGAAGGATTAATGGGAAGAGTAAGGATTTAAATGAGCAGGGACTTAAAGGACAAGGGAGAACAAAGACAGAAAGAGGTGTGCAAGAGGTACCGGTATGTCCCAGGTTGAGGGAATAATTCAGTGTGATTAAAGCTTGGGCTGCACTACAGGCAGGGAGTCAAGCAGTGACATGAGACAGGTCAATTGAGCCCAGATGGAGAAGGTCCTTCCCTGTGAAGCAGTTTTATTTTGCATGATCCAGTCTGTTTGGTAAATAAATGACCTATGCCATGTGTAATTGGGCCTTCAGCAACACAGCAAGCAGTAATGGGGTGCTAAGGGTGGTGACGAGAACAGGAAGGAGAAGAGGGTATGGGAGATGTGGTGGAGGTAAAGTTGAAACTCCCAGCCATGAACTGTGCTTTGAGACAGAGTCTTACTGTGTTGCCCTCCATAGAGTGCCATGGCGTCACACAGCTCACAGCAACCTTAAACTCTTGGGTTTAAGCGATTCTTTTGCCTCAGCCTCCCAAGTAGCTGAGACTACAGGCGCCCGTCACAACGCCTGGCTATTTTTTTGTTGCAGTTGTCATTGTTGTTTACCAAGGCCCAGGCCAGGCTCAAACCCGTCAGCCTCGGTATATGTGGCGGGCGCCCTACCCACTGAGCTATGTGCACTGCCTGAACTGTCCTTATTCCAACGTATGATTTCCACACCTTTTAACTATCTCCTGTTTGGCCCAGAGCTGTCATTTCTTTGAAAATCATATGACCATGGCTCGGTGCCTGTAGCTCAAGTGGCTAAGGCACCAGCCACATACAACAGAGGTGGTGGGTTCGAACCCAGCCCCAGCCTGCCAAACAACAACTACAACCAAAAAATAGCTGGGCGTTGTGACAGGCGCCTGTAGTCCCAGCTACTTGGGAGGCTGAGGCAAGAGAATCGCTTGAGCCCAGGAGTTGGAGGTTGCTCTGAGCTGTGATGCCATAGCACTCTACCCAGGGGACAGCTTAAGGTTCTGTCTCAAAAAAAAAAAAAAGAAAAGAAAAGCAAATCATACAACCTTTTTGAGACCTGACTGCATCTATAGGTTAACTACATATTGTACAAAGATAGTTATACCATCTAGGCCCTGCCTTCTCCTGACAGTGACTGTCTTCAGACAGTGACTCAGGGCCTGTGCTGTGAATGCTCCTGTGAGTTCCACCTCTCCCTGGGTATGGGGCAGCTGTACTGGGAAGGCAGAGATGCCATGCCTGTACTGCCCGCACTCCTAGTAGCATGGTGGCGCATTAAGATCTAGCTGATAGAGCAGCAGTGGCTCATGCCTATAATCCCAGCACTCTGGAAGGCCAAGGCAGGAGGATCACTGAGGTCAGGAGTTTGAGACCAGTCTGACCAAACCAAGACTCCATCTCTACTAAAAATAGAAAAATTAGCCAGCCATGGCAGTGGACACCTGTAGTCCCAGCTATTCAGGAGGCAGAGGCAAGAGGATTGCTTGAGCCCAAGAGTCTGAGGTTGCTGTGAGCTACTCTGACACCACAGCACTCTAGCCTGGACAAGAGAGTAAGATTCTTATCTCCAAAAAAAGAAAAAAAAGTTAGCATTTATTCACTACTTGCCATGGCTTGGCATTCTTTTTTGTTTGTTTGTTTTGGAGACAGAGTCTCAAGCTATAACCCTGGGTAGAGTGCTGTGCCATGGCATCATAGTTCACAGCAACCTTTCAGCTCTTGGGCTCAAGCGATCCTCTTGCCTTAGTTTTTCTACTTTTAGTAGAGAAGGGGTTTTGCTTTTGCTCAGGCTGGTCTTGAACTCCTGAGCTCAAATAATCCTCCCACCTTGGCCTCCCAGAGTGCTGGGATTTATAGATGTGAGCCACTGTGCTGGCCTGACATTCTCATGTTTAAACCAGATGATCACAGCTGGGCACAGTGGCTCAGGCCTGTAATCCCAGCACTCTGGGAGGCCGAGGCAGGTGGATTGCCTGAGCTCACAGGTTTGAAACCAGCCTGAGCCAGAGTGAGACCTTGCCTCTAAAAGTAGCTGGGCATAAGGCTGAAGTTCCAGCTACTCAGGAGGCTGAGGCAAGAGAATCACTTGACCCCAAGAGTTTGAAGTTGCTGTGAGCTATGACTACATGGCAGTCTACGGAGGGCAAGAAAGTGAAACTCTGTCTTAAAATAAACAAATAAATACATAAACCAGATGAAAAGCCTGCCACACAAATGTTTCCTCATGAGGGAAATAAGGGTCAGGTAGCTTTTAGAACCTATATTCATGGCTCGGCGCCTGTGGCTCAAGTGGCTAAGGCACCAGCCACATACACCTAAGGTGGCGGGTTCGAATCCAGCCCAGGCCCACCAAAACAACAATGACGGCTGCA
>NW_003852569.1:1671082-1686732 GCF_000181295.1 Otolemur garnettii
AGCCTAGGAGTTGGAGGTTGCTGTGAGCTGTGATGCCATGGCACTCTACCCAGGGTGACAGCTTGAGGCTCTGTCTCAAAAAAAAAAAAAAAAAAAGATTGTGCCTGTGTTGCTCACTCTTTAGTGTTTACCTAGAGGAGAAAGCACTCAGGTGGGACTCTGTTCTCCCTTTGCCCTTCTCTTTTGGCAGGTCAGACCAACTCCAGAGAAGGTAGCCCTCAGACCAGCAGCTCTCAGCCTAACAAAGCCTTCATTGACACTGGGGAGGATGGTTCTTTGGAGTTGGCCAGCCTTCAGGCGCTTAGCATGTTAACTGGCCTTCATCTACTGGCCATTCTTGGGGGAGCCACAAAGACCCCTGTCGTCCTTTAACTTTTCTTCTTCAGCTACCCTGAGTTACTACTACCTCCTGAGATTTTTTTATACAAGTTATTTTGCTTTTTCTTTTTGAGACAGGGTCTTGCTCTGTCACCCAGGCTAGAGTACAGTGGCATCATCACAGCTCATAGCAACTCCAAACTCCTGGGCTCAAGCAATCCTGCTGCCTCATCCTCCAGAGTAGCTGGGACTACAGGCTCCCACCACAACATTTTTTCTATTTTATTTTAGAAACAGAGCCTCAAGCTGTTGCCCTGGGTAGAGTGCTGTGGCATCACAGCTCAGAGCAACCTCCAGCTTCTGGACTCAAGCCTCTGCTCCCAAGTAGCTGGGACTACAGACACCCACCACAATGCCTGGTTAATTTTTAGTTGCAGCTGTCATTGTTGTTTGGTGGGCCTGGCCTGGATTCGAACCTGCCAGCTCAGGTGTACGTGGCTGGCATCTTAGCCGCTTGAGCCACAGTTGCCGAGCCAGAGAGATAGTCATCTTGCTCTTGCTCAGACTTTTCTCAAACTCCTGAGCTGAGGGGATCCTCCTGCCTCGGCCTCTCAAGTAGCTGAGACTACAGGTACCGCCATGATGCCTAGATAAGTTTTTCTGTTTTTGTTGTTGTTGTTGTTGTTGTTGTTTTGAGACAGAGTCTCACTGTGTTGGTCTCTGTAGAGTATAGTGGTGTCATAGCTCACAGCAACCTCAAACTCTTTTGGACTTAAGCGATTCTCCTGCCTCAGCCTCCCAAGTAGGGGGTACTACAGGTGCCTACCACAACACCCAGCTATTTTTTGGTTGTAGTTGTTGCTGTTTGGCAGGCCCAGGATGGGCTCGAACCCACCACCTCCAATGTATGTGGCTGTTGCTCTTGCTCAGGCTGGTCTCAAACTCCTGAACTGAAGGGATCCTCCCTCCTCAGCCTCCCAGAGAGCTGGGATTATAGGCATGAGACACCCTGCCCAGCCTACACAATTGATTTAAGACTTACTCCTGAGTCCCCCGCACTATTTTACATTGTAGCTCCACTCAGCCTACTTGCCTCTGATTTTTTAGCTCCCTTCTGGTGCTGCTTCCAGTCTGCAGTGGGCTGACAGGAATTATAAGTACATGTAAAACCCTGGTAAATTGATTCAGAATAGAGGCCCCCAAATGGGCAAAGTGCTTGGCTTCCCTTCCTTGATTTTGAATTCTCTATTCAGTTGGGATTCTTTTGGGTGCTAGAAGTAAAACTTCTGGAAAATTGGAATAATCTCAAGCTATTTTTATTAAATTGTAATAATAGGCCAGGGCACAGTGGCTAATGCCTGTAATCTCAGCACTCTGGGAGGCTGAGGCAGGTAGATTGCCTGAGCTCACAGGTTTGAGACCAGCCTGAGCCAGAGAGAGACCTTGTCTCTAAAAATAGCTGGATATTATGGCAGGCTCCTGTAGTCCCAGTTACTTGAGAGACTAAAGCAGGAAGATCGCTTGAGCCCAAGAGTTTGAAGTTGCTGTGACACCACAGCCCTCCACCGAGGGCAACAAAATGAAGCTCTGTCTCAAAAAAAAAAAAAAAAAAAGCCATTAGTGTGTTCAGGAAGGTTGTCACAGTAGTGACCAGAGAGGAGCGGCTCTAGCAAAAATGACAGTCTCAGCACTGGTGGTGCAGTTGCGGTTTGGCATGTGGAGCGTAAAGGCCATGCAAGCCTGAGGCTTTGCCTTGGATCAGCCCAATATATCGACAGGAGCACAAGCTTGATCCGGGAAGCTGGTGGAGCCTTCAGAAAGAACAGGCGTAAGAGGAACTATATTTCCAGGCACAGGCTAAAGAACAACTGGCAGCCTTGAAAAAACATCATGGAGATTGAGTGTCTACAGAAATTGAGTGACATGGGCGGCACCTGTAGTTCAGTGGGTAGGGCGCCAGCCACATACACTGAGGCTGGTGGGTTCAAACCTAACCCAGGCCAGCTAAACAATGACAACAACCAAAAAATAGCCAGGTGTTGTGGCGGGTGCCTGTAGTCCCAGCTACTTGGGAGGCTGAGGCAAGAAAATAGCTTAAACCCGAGAGTTTAAGGTTGCTTTGAGCTGTGAAGCCACAGCACTCTACCGAAAGTGACATAGTGAAAGTCTTGTCTCAAAAAAAAAAAAAGAGGGCAGTGCCTGTGGCTCAAAGGAGTAGGGCACTGGCCCCATATGCCAGAGGTGGTGGGGTCAAACCCAGCCCTGGCCAAAAACTGCAAAAAAAAAAATAAATAAACTGAGTGACATAAGCAGATCAAAACGCTAAACCATGATGATTACATGTATACAGTTCCCCACAGAATGACACATATCAGTGCCTATTTCTGTGTAAACATAGTTCTGGTTTAATTAATATTTGTCTGTGGCCTACTAACAGATTATAATAAATTATCACCAGTGGGGGGAAAAATTATAATAGCATTCTAAACCCCACAGCCTTTGTTAGCAGTTTTCTTTCCTGACTTCTTTTCGTTTCACTGCTAGTTTTAGGTCCTAGGAGATTGGACCCAGAGTTATAGGCAGAAGACTCCCCTGTGGTGTCATATGGTCAACATGTTGTGGCTTGAGGGTCCAGCCCATCAGACTGATAACCCTTTCTAACTCGGCTCTCCTTCTCTCCTCAGACACAACGGGAACATCCTTTTGGACGCAGAAGGCCATATCATCCACATCGACTTTGGTTTCATCCTGTCTAGCTCACCCCGAAACCTGGGCTTTGAGACATCAGCCTTTAAACTGACCACAGAGTTTGTGGATGTGAGTCAGGAAGGAGAGATGCTTCTGGGGTCACTGTATTCTTTCTCCATCATGAGAGGGGATGTTGATGGCTCCCCACAAATTAGGGTGAGGCAGGATTTCCTGGGAGCTTCCTGCCTGATTAGGGCATAGGGAAACAAGGAAGCTTGGCACAATTCCTGCCCATGATTGGAAAAGGGGTTCTGGCAGTCTGTCTTGACACCTGTGCACAGCTCTCTGCTCTCTTGCCAGGTGATGGGTGGCCTAGATGGTGACATGTTCAACTACTATAAGATGCTGATGCTTCAAGGGCTGATTGCTGCTCGAAAACACATGGACAAGGTGGTGCAGATCGTGGAGATCATGCAGCAAGGTGGGCAGGGAGAGGCTGGGGGCTCACAGTGCCTCGGGAGGCTCCCTGGGTGGGGCCCTGGAGCATAGCACTTCCAGAAATTGATCGACCTCAAGACCTGGGGTGGGTGTGGTTCCCAGAGGGTTTCCTGCTCTGATCTGGTTCTTCAGGACACTCCTCCTGACCCTGACAGAAATGGGTCCAGGGCTGGGGAAGGGGTGACAGCAGCCCCCTCCTGGGCATCTCCAGGAAGAGTACAGAGTCACTGATGCTCCTGGTCCTCTCACCTCCCCATGCCTGCCCAGCTCTGAGCATCTCAGTCCCCTCTTCCCATCTCTTTTCCCTATTCCACTGTGACCTGATTCAGTCCCCATTCCCTTTCTCACCACTGACCCCCTCCTCTAGCTCTGAGCTGAGAACTATTTCCTCTGTCTTTCATCTTTATCTTCTTCCATTTTGCTTTTTCCACATTGCCTGGCCATCTACAGTCTTTGGCCCAGTACTCCTTCCTGTTTATCTCCCTCCCCAAGGCCCCAGGTGGGCACCAGGTCTGAGCTGCCAGTCTCCTCCTCCTCCCCACCCCTGCCCTACCCACAGGTTGTCGTCGTTGCTCAGGAGCATCCCCGTCCGGCCCCGTGATGACGGTGGCCCAGGTCATCTGTGAGTGTCAGACGTAGCATAGGCAGAGGCCTGCAACCAGATAAGTGCCCAGCTCAGGGCCCACTCCCAAGAGCCTCTTCCCAGCCTGCCCTCTGGGTTCTGACTCTGCCCCCCACCCCCTTACTGGGGAGCTGCACTGTTCCTCTTTCCTCCTCTGTCCACATGCCCTCACCTCCAGAGGGGCTGAGGAACCTGGGATGAAGAAGGGCTCAAGTCAGGGCCTCGTGCCACTTCCTCTCTGCCCAATCAGAACTACATCCACAGTCAGGGAACTCTGAGGTGGGAGGGAAGGGGCACTTCAGACACCCCTGGTCTGTATTTGCTGTGGCTGTTACTACTGTCCTATCTATCCATGACCCTCCCCGCCTGCTTCCCCCAGGTTCTCAGCTTCCTTGCTTCCATGGCTCCAGCACCATTCGCAACCTCAAAGAGAGGTTCCACATGAGCATGACAGAGGAGCAGCTTCAGCTACTGGTGGAGCAGATGGTAGATGGCAGCATGCGGTCCATCACCACCAAACTGTATGACGGCTTCCAGTACCTCACCAACGGCATCATGTGATATCCTCCTTCTCAGGCCCAGGGGTGGTGGGTGGAGCCCAGGGGCCCTCCCAGAGGAGCCCTTGTCTGAGAAATCCCAAACCAGGAAACCACCTACCCATCCATCCACCCGAGGGAAATGAAAGGCAAGAAATACAAAGGATCATGTGGTAACAGGCAAGAGACTGCGGGTGGGAGAGCCAGCTCTGGGGTCCAGACTTGCTGAGGCTTCCCTGCCCTCCAGCGCTGTCAGTATTACCACCTGACTGACTCCAGGACTCACTGCCCTCCAGAGAACAGAGGAGATGAATGTTGAGGGACGCCAGGGCCTATCTTCTCACCAGGATATGAGAGGTTCTCTGCAGGCCACCTACTTCATCTGTTCTGGGTCCCAAGAAAGGGGGATGAGTAGGTCTTTGGCACTTAGGACTCAATCCTGTGATTGGCCTTTGGCCAGGCTACTGCCCAACTGTGCCCCTCCCAGGAACTAGCCCTAGCCTAAGTTCCCCTAAGGTGGGCTCTGTACCTTCTGAGGTGCCTACTGCAGGGGCAAGGACAGGAATTACCAGGACCCCCACCCCCCGCCCATGTATGAGGGTGTGGCCTAGCCATGGGAATTCCTTACCCTGATCCCTTCCCCACACCCAGGGAAATAGCTCTCAATTTTTTATTTTTAATTTTTGTTTGAAATAAAGTCCTTAGTTAGCCATCTGTGTCACTTCCAAATTGGCTGCTTTTAAGGGGCAGGGGATGGGTGATGAGGAGTAAACAAAGGCACACACAGAAAGGGGAGGAATTCCTCGACTGCTCTGTCCCTGTCTTGGTCAGTGCCACTTCTTCCCTGAAAAGGGTCTCCCCAGGTTTGACTCCTGCCCCCTCCAACTTCACGTTGTCCAAGTCACAGAGGCCTGCATGGGGGTTAAACCACGAGCAGTTTTAATGGTCTGGTTTTCTATTTCCCCCATTGTTAGTATTATTACTACAAGAATAAAGATTCCTGAGAGCCTGTCTCCTCCTCCCTGGGCCCCCTTGACTGGACTCATCCCCACCAACCCCGCCCCTGGATTTCTGGGGTAAAAGAAAAGTGAAAGGCACTGCAGGGGTGGGGCGAGTTGAGCGCCAAGGAGTTGGGGGTGGGGTGTTAGGGCCTGGCCCAGAGGAAGAAAATTCCAGTCTGTGCCTGGAGGAATTGTGGAAGCTGTCCATGCCCCTATTGGTCCTTCCCTGTACCCATCTGGCAGGCCTATGACTGTCTCATCCTCCCAGCCCCAGTCCCACACTGGGGGTTCTGCAGCAAGAGCATAATTAGTGCTGGGCTCAGAAAGGAAGAATGGAGGGCCCACTACCAGGGCCCAAGGTCCTAACCCAAAAGGAGATTGCAAGTAACTATATTCCTCAAAAGCTTTTTCCTCAGGGTTGAGGGGGTGGGGGAAGAGAGGATTTGAACAAAATATGAATGTTAATGAAATGTCACAGCCCATGGACCAGGAAGCAGCAGGGAAAACCAGGCTCCTTGGGAAGAGAGAAGGGCTGGTCAGTCCTGGGCTTGAGGCCTAGTTGTCCCCGCTGCCCCCTTGCCGAGCCCTGATGAATGCCATGCCATGTGTGCGGAAATGGGTCTTGAGGTTGAGAGGGCTGTCACAACTCTTGCCACACACCTTACAGGTCAGTGGGCCCCCGGGAGGAGGCAAGGTTGAATCTCCACCATCTGGGTCAGACCTTGATGGAAGGGGACCCTCTTCCTCCCCATCCCCCAACTCCAGGGCACTGGCCCTACCTACACCCCGTCTCTTCTTGTGGCTGATGAAACGGTGCCGGCTCAGTGAGCCAGGGGAGGCAAAGCATAGGCCACAGTCGAGGCACTGTTGGGCACCACCACCCACCCTCAACCCCACAGCAAGGCTCTGTTCCACTGGTCCACTGCTTCGGTAGCGCATAGGGCCACGGCCTCCCAACCCAAGTCCTCCTCTGGGGGACTTTGCTGGCGGTGTTGTGCTGTCAGGCTCCTCGCTGCAAGAGTCAGAAGACTGGCGGCGTTTCCGGCCTGGCGCCTAGAGGAGAGTGGTGGAAACTGGGCCTCAACCATCACCCCCAGTCCTTGCATCTCCAAGACTGGGCCATTAGCCCAGCTTCCCACTCGCATGGTCCTTGCACAGCAGTCTGGCCTGTGCTTACCTGGGATCGGGCACCAGGTCCCCGGGCATTCCCCCGGCCAGTGGACGGGGCCCCAAGCGGCAAGCCATGCCGGACCTGCACGTGCTTCTCCAGGATGAGGCGGCTGCTGAAGGTGCGCTTCCCCTCCGTACAGTACCTGCAGGAGAGGGGCATAACCCAAGGCTGACAGGAGCCAGCCAGAGGAGTGCTCAGCCTCAGGCCACTTAGACAAGAGGCAGGTGAGAAAGTTCTCTGGGATACTGGGAAAGCCTTTTGGGAAGATGGGGGCAAGGGTTACCTGCATGGGTAAACTCGCTTGATGCCCTCGTGATTGACCCTGACATGGCGCCTCAGGCTGGGTGCCGAGCAGAAGGAGCGCTCACATAGCCGACAGGGAAACTTTTTCACTGACTGGGAGAGCAGGGGCAGGAAATGTCAGAGCCAGGCTGCAGGGCCCTGTCCCCATTGTCACACAGCTGGCCCTTCCTGTCCCCCTGGGGCCACTTACCTTGCCATGTTCCTTCTTCATGTGAGCCACATATTCATCACGCTCAGGGAACCAGGAATGACAGAGGCCACAGGTCCAGCCACCACCACCTCCCCCACCCTTGATGCCTTTGCTCCCTACTTCCCGCCGTGCCCGTTTGGTTGGGCGGGGGCGCTCAGGGGAGCTGGGCAGTTCTTCCTCTTCTGAAGATGAAGAGGATTCCTCAGTAGCAGGTACCGCCCCTCCCCCAGACACAGCCAGGTCTTCAGGCTCAGTCTTAGGTGTCAGAAGGGCACTCCTTTTCCCAGCAGGCTCCTCTCCCAAGCACCCAGACTGATGGGTGTTCTGTAGAGGGAGACAGGGCAGGGCTATTGTGGGGGAGGCCTAGCTTTTAACCCCTGCTCCCACCGCTGAGGGATGTGACCCCAGTCCCAGGTCAGCACAACTAAGCACCCACCCCCAGTCCTCTGTCCTGTACCTTGAGATGTTCCAACATGGTCCTTTTTTGGGCAAAGAGTAGAGGGCAGGATGGGCATTTAAAGACACTAACACGCTGGGGCAGCAGGTGCTGGTCGACATGCGAGGACAGCAGGGGCTTGTGGGTGAAGACCGTGTCACACATGGCGCACTTGTAGATCTGCCTGTGGGCAGAAGACAGTGTGACATCAGGTGGGGTAGGCATCCTGCCCCCTGGCTTGCCCCCAGCCCGTGGTCTCACTTGGCCTGCTGCATGAGGAAACTGGGATGCTGGGTATAGAGGTGAGCATGGGCGCTGGGTCCAGACTTGAAGGCCATGGGGCAGATGGGGCACTTGTGGAAAACCTCACAGTGCGAAGCCTGGACATGGGACTTGATGGAGTTCATGCTCCCAAATACCACCGCACAGCTGGGGCACCTTGGGGAGGAAGCAGAAGCCCCTGTGGTGAGGTGAGGGCATCTCATGCCCACCCTCACCCCGTTTATTCTCAGGGACTGGTCCTCCAAGGAGGAAATCAGCAGTGAAGCCTGAACAAGGCAGAGCAAGAGGGAGCTGTAGAGGCCTGGGGAGCGGCACTCCAGAGGCAACCCACTTCCCCTCAACTCTGTGAGGAAGGTAGGACTTGCCACTTCAGGATGGAGTCTGCCCACACAACAAGGCCAAGAAATGGCAGGAGAGATGGGAGTCTCCCCAGGAGACCCTAAAGCCCCATGGAGGGAAGGGTACGAGGCACCTGTATCCTACGCGGCGAGAGAAATGCAGACAGGCCTCACGGAGATGGGTCTGAAAATTGGCTTGCAGGAAGTTGCCCCCACACTCGGGACAGACGTGTGGGGGTCGATTCTTATGCATGCGCTGGTGGGCACTGAAGCTGCAATGGTTGGGGAGCATCATGGGGCAGGTTGGGCACACCTGTCAGTGGGTCAAACAAGGCAAGGCGGTGAGGAGTGTCTTGGACCCCCTGCTTCTAACCAAGCCCCCAACTCCTTCCTAGATCTTATCACCACAGCATGTGGCTATCCCCATCCCAGATAAGGGCTGTGAAAGGCAACTCACAGTGCTAGTGGCCCCAAGGGCAGGGGGCCCAAGCTGCTGGAAGTGGGCTGCCATGCCAGCCTTGTCCCGGCACTGCTCCTTGCACTCCAGACAGCGAAAGCACGTGTAAGCAGAGGTGGCAGGGGCAACAGGAGGGTCCACTGAGAGTGGCAGAACAGGGGCCTCAGGAGCAACTGTTGTGATGGCAGATGTGATGGCCCCCTCACCCTTGCCTAAGGCAGGCAAGATCAGAGGTCCAGGAATAGGTGGGACAGCCACAGGCAGCAGGGGTGTAATGTCCGGCTGCCCCACCATCTGGTCGAGGGCCACTGGCCTCATGACCAAATGCGAGCACTGCATAACAAGCCCCTTGTCCTTATGCTCGCGGGCGTGCAGGAGCAGGCTGCACTTGTTAAAGAAGACCAGGCGGCGCGCGCAGTGGTTGCAAGTGACCTCGATGCGCATGCTCCGGCGGTCATAGTGTCGTGCCAGACTCTTCTCCAGAGAGAAGGCGTCCCCACACTCAAGGCAGCGATAGCCTGTTGGGGGCAGGGCCAGCCCAGCCTCCACAGGCGGGCTCAGGTTTGGCCTGTACGCAGGCAGCAGGTTCTTGCTGGTGAGGACCTTGTTAAAGGCTTCCACCAGGCTGGATTGTGTCCGTGAGATCACCGTGCCGCCTCCCACACCTGCCCCAGTGGCTGTCTTTGAAGGATGCACCATCACCACTGAGGCACCATTCACCTTCTGCCCCCCTAACCCCAGCCCTGCCCGCCCCTCAGCTTTGGACAGGGCTTGGGGCACCAAGCTCAGTACATTCTTAGCAATCGTCTTAGGACTGGTGGCAGTCCCCCCAGGAAGAACTACAGCTTTGCGGGCCACACTGGCTGCCATCAGCATGGCAGTGCTGGCATTCTGGATGGTGGCCACAGGGAGCACAGTGCCCTTCAGCCTCGTACCATCACCCAACTGCACACTCACCACCTTTGGACCTTCAGGGGCTGGTGTTGCAGGGGACAGCTTTAGGAGGCTGGCCTCAGCCAGGAAGGCCCCCTCAGCCAAGGGGGCAGGCGTGTCAGGGTCCGAGGGGATTCGGGTTACAGTCCTTGTGATACTCCCGCAGGATGTCTTAATGGTTTTGATCCGCACTTTCAGAGGCCTAGAGGAGCTGGAGGAGGTGGGGGAGTCATTGCTGTCCTCATCTGCTGCCTCAGCTCCACTAGAAGGACTATGGGGACTTTCCTGGAGAGACTTGTCCACTGGCCCCTCGTCTTCTTCCTTCAGGGGCTGACAGCTGGGTACTTTGAGGGAGGTGGGAGGGCTCTGATGCCCTGGAGATTGCTTGAAGAAGGGCATTCCAGCAACCGGGGGGGATGAGGTGCTGGCAGGGATGCCCGAGGCTTTAGGGTTAGAGCCCAAGGCTCCCTGGGCTATATCCTGGGGGTGAAGGGGGCTGCAGCTTTCCTGTTTCAAGGCCCGCAGCAGTGGGGAAGAACCAGGTGGCAGCAGGTTTGGGCCATTCTCCTGGCCCAACTCAAAGGGAGATGAGAAAGTGGGTGGGGTCATGGCCCCCTCCCGAGAGGAAGGTGCAGAGGAAGGCAGGGTATCTGAGTGCTCCCCTGGCTCAGGCCCAAAATGAGCAAAGAGGTCTAAAGGAGTTTTGTCTTCCATGGCTTTTTCTTTCCAGGTATCCACAGTGGGAGGAGCTGGAGAGTGAGGGGTTCCTGGGAGAGATGCCTCAGGGCCCCCAAAACCATTTTGCATCAGACAAGGCTCCACACATTCTTCCTTAATCAATACCTCAGCCTGCCCCCCCTCCTCTCCTAACTCCCCAGCCAGAGCCTCAGACTGCTCAGGACACACAGTATGCTTGACAATGACGCTGACTGTGGAAATATCTGGCAGTGGCAGGCCATGCTCAGAAGCCTGGGCTGGACCCACAGGGCCATCCCCAGCAGAGGCTGCTTCTGTATCTTTAGATTCGACTCCTCCACTGGGTTCTGGCTTCTCTGGGCCTCTTGGCCCCTCATTTTCTTCAGGCTCAGAGTGGATGGCTTCATTCGCATCAATGTCAGGGATATCAAAGGCAGCAAGGAGGTCATCGAAATCAGGGGTCTTCATGTCCCCCATAGCGCCCAGACCTGATGAAAACAGGAAGGAGCAGGAAAAACTGAGACATCCAGAAGACAAGCCCTGGACTTCCTCCCTGAGGATTTCCCTATTTAACCTCTCTCAAAACAGAGGTGCTGGAGGTGCTAACTTGCCAACCCCTGACATCAGAAGAGGCAGCATGCACGTACCTGGTCAGTCTCCAAAATCCAGAGAAAGCAGAGGAAAAGAGACTTCTCAGAAATACAAAGTAGGGCCAGGCATAGTGGTTCACACCTGTAATCTTAGCACTTTAAGACACCAAAGGAGGATTGCTTGAAGCCAGGAATTCAAGACCAGGCTGAGCAACATAGCAAGACCCCATCTCTAAAAAAAAAAAAAAAAAGTTGAAACACTTAGCTGGGTATAATAGCTCACAACTGTAGTCCCAGTTACTTGGGAGATTCTCCTGAGGCAGGAGAATCACTGGAGCCCAGGAGTTGGAGCCTGCAGTGAGCTATGATTCCACCACTGCACTCCTGATGACAAAGTGAACCCTATCTCTAAAATAAATAAAAATAAATAGAGTCTCAAGCTGTCACCCTGGGTAGAGTGCCATGGCATCACAGCTCACAGTAACCTCCAATTCTTAGGCGCAAGAGATCCTCTTGCCTAAGTTTTTCATTTTTTAGTAGAAACAGGGTCTCACTTTTGCTCAGGATGGTCTCAAACTCGAGCTCCAGCTATCTAGGATTACAGGTGTAAGGCACTGCACCCAGCCTATCCAGCCTAACAAATATATATATATACACACACACACACACACACACATATATACATTTTGTTGTTGCTGTTGAGACAGTCTCACTCTCACCCTCAGTAGAGTGGTGTGGTGTCAGAGCTCATAGCAACCTCAAACTCTTGGGCTTAAGTGATTCTCTTGCCTCAGCCTCCCAAGTAGCTGGGACTACAGGCGCCCGCCACAACACCCAACTATTTTTTTGTTGCGGTTGTCATTGTTGTTTAGCAGGCCCAGGCTCGATTTGAACCCACCAGCCTGTGTATGTGGCCAGCGCCCTAACCACTGAGATATGGGCACCAAGCCTACAAAGAAGAGTATAGAGGCACAGGTAGCTCATCCTCTCTTCTGCCCAACAAAGAATTAATCAATTGGTATTATTATCAGAGAGGAGGATATACACAACACTCTAGGTTTGAAGGCACATTCATGTCAATAGAGGAACAATTCCTATTCTTCACAGGTCTTCTGGGATCCACAGAGATCTGACAGGCCATATGTACAAAAGGGAAGTAACATAAGGAAAAACTTAAGAAACAATTCTGGGGTGGTGCCTGTGGCTCAAAGGAGTTAAGGCACCGGCCCCGTATGCTGGAGGTGGCGGGTTCAAACCCAGCCCCGGCCAAAAACTACAAAAAAGAAAAGAAACAATTCTGGATTAGCTTGGTCATGGGCTGCCACAGAAGCAAATTATTTCAGTACCTTACTTTTACTGTTTGACAAAGGGGACAAGTGATCTATGTGTCACAGGGTCATTCTGGAATGATATGAAATTGTAAGTGTACAGTTAAGTACACCCCACCCCCTCCTCGCAACCCCAGACCTATTCTCCAAGTCAGATCCAGGATAGGACTGATTGTTCCAGCTGGGCCAAGCAGGACACATCAAGTCAAGGAGGAGCTGGGAAGGAATAAGCACTAGGAACCTGGGATGGAGTCAGAGACAAGAGTCAGGGGCATGTAAGGTCAAATCGGCAGCACCTAGGGCCATCAATTGCACCTGGAGATCTAGCTTGGTCAGTGGGGAGATGTGGACTGAGTGAAATCATCCAAGAAACTTAGATGGAAGAATAAGACAGAGGAACAGAAAGAAACAAAGAGAAGAGAGACAGAGGGGAAAACAGTGACGGCAGCTTGGTCACAAGGGCCCCAGCCTAGGCCTCTCCTGCCACAAACACCTGCTGCTCCCTCACTACCTTCCCCAGAGGGCCTTGGTCTGCCCTCCCCATCTTACTTTCTCAGCCAAACCCCCATGGTAACAGCTTAACCAGCACAGCTGCCACGATGGGGACAATCCAGCTCCTGGCCTCAGTCTACTCCCCAACTCAAACTGCTTGCCCTCAAAATCCTCCTTTGGCCACAAGAGCCCAGGAGGTCTCACCCAACCCCAACCTGAACCAGCCCCCCCCAAAATCCTACAAGACATACGTGGCACTAAATCAACAAGAAGGCCAGCTCAGAGCATGTGGGCACCCAGGTCTGTCCCCTACCAGTTTCTCCCCATAAGTGTTTTTGTGTCTTAAAGAGCAACTAAAAAAGTCACTATCCTGGGCAGTGCCTGTGGCTCAGTGGGAAGGGCACCAGCCCCATATACCCAGAGTGGCAGGTTTGAACCCAGCCCCAGCCAAATTGCAACAACAAAAAATAGCCGGGCATTGTGGCAGGCACCTGTAGTCCCGGCTACTCGGGAGGCTGAGGCAAGAGAATTGCCTAAGCCCAAGAGCTGGAGGTTGCTGTGAGCTGGGACGCCACAGCACTCTACTGAGAGTGACAAAGTGAGACTCTGTCTCTAAAAAAAAAAGTAGCTATCCTTACACATTCTCTGCTCAGGATGCAAGCCATTTCCCAGGGCCAATTCTCTCACCTCTTTCCAGCCTTCAGACTGTAACTGGAGACAGTCCCAGCAGGTGGCAGCTGGCATTGCTGGAGACCAAGGTGGGGGTGGGGGAAAAGGTGTGAAGTAGAAGAAAGCAGGAGTCCTCCCCTCACCTCTGCCCCCTCACTTAATTCTGCAGACTGTGCTTGAACAAAGCCCTTCACCTTGTTCCAGCCCTGTTGAATCCACAGGGTGGTCCTGGGCCTTGCTCACCCCCCACAAAGAGGACTCAGAAGAGTGGGCTGGTCAAGCACAGGCTGGGGGGACTATAAGAAAACACTAGAACTCACCTCCCCCAACCATCTCTCTCTTTGGCTTCCAAGTGACTTAGAGGTCATCCAATCGCCACCAACCGAAAGCAGTCAACTAAGCAGGGACCTCAAGGCCAAGGAGACTCCCCTTTCCCCTACCTAGCCCTTTCTGCAACTGCTGGCACCCTGCCCCTAGGGCTCCCACCTCCCCTTCTCCCTCTTCTCTGTTCTTCCCCAAAAGCCAAAGGTAGGGACCGAACAGGCCCAGGTAGGGTGGGGGCTTCACTGCTCTCTGCCCGGGCCCCAGGCCTGCTGCGCAGAGGAGGGCAGAGGAGGGCGAGGGGCCGGCGATTAGGTTGCGGCCAAGCTGGGCAGCCGGTGGAATTAAGTCCCTGCCATCTGCCGTGGGCTAGCGCGGGGAACAGATCTGGGGTTGCAAGGAGGAGGCGGGGTGTACTTAAGAGAAGCTAGAGGGGAAACTGAGACGCACGGCGCTTCTCTCGCTCCCCTCACTCCCACCTGCATGCACAGTGAATGAAGACCGGGCCTCAGCCAGGCCAGGTCCGTGGGGAGCTGCTGCGCAGAACCTTGGGGCTCCGGACTAAACAGCACCGGGGGATGCATGGAAGGAGTGGGAAGGGAAGGTCTCAGCGTGACTCTCAGCTCTGCAGTTGGTCGGTCCCAACTCGGACCTCGTCCCTCCCCTCTGTGCGCAGTGCAGCCTCCTCCTGGCGCGGACTCCGGAGTCTCTTGAGACAGAGGAGTGATCGGAAAGCGCTCGGCGGGCCGGGGGCACTAGCCTGAGTCTTGCGAGGCCCGGGCGCTGACCCCCGCCCAGTCGAGGTGCAGGCTCCGCTGCGGCCTGGCCCAGTTCCCCCGCCCCCATCCCCGGACACGGACACCATTTTAGGTCGCGACATCCCGCAGCCTCCGGTCCCGGGCCGCACTTCAGGAACCTCTTGGGCTGGGGGGGCTGGGACTTAGGGTCCCCAACCCTCCTATGTTTACCCGACTGGGTCTGTGCTTCCAACACACTGGGAGTTTCGCCCATCTACCCAAGGGATGGAGGCGGCGTCTAGGCCTCCCTAGAAGCCGCCCCAGGGGGCGGCGCGGAGAAGGGGGGGTAGTTGACCAAGTGGGGGAGGGGCGGGGGCATTTACCCGCCCCCCCAGGGGCGGAGCCGAGGGCGGGTATTTACACCAGCACACTTACTTGTTCCGCTCCCGGTGCGAACCGGGACTAGGCGATCTATACCCAGCTCCAGCCGCCGCCGCCGCCGCCGCCCTCCCTACGGCCGCCGCTACTTCCTGCTTCTCTCCGGTTCGGCCTCCCTCCTCCCTCAGCGCCCTCCGCGCTCCGGGCCGGGGGTGCCCGCTTTTGCACTCGCCATTGGCCGGCCCCCGCGTCGTTCAGTCCTGCGCCCCTCCCAGCCCCGCGCCGGGTTGGCCTTAAGTACTGCCGCTCGGAACTGGCCCCGCAAGGTCCTCGTATCCTCATTGGGCGTAGAACCTAGGCCCCTTGAAGAATCCTCTCCTCATTGGCAGCGCCGAGGTCCACCTGCCCCTTCGGTGCATCTCAAAAGCGATTGGCTTGCGTCACTGTCGCTTAGAAAGAAGCCAGCGTGATTCCCGGCTTTCCTATTGGACGGGAGACCATCCCAAGTGCGTCTCCGCCCCTCACTCCCTATTGGCCGCCCGGAGATTGGCGCTGCTGCTCTTATGCAAATTTAGGAACTTTGCTTTTGCGTAGTGGGCACTTTGAGCAGAACCTGGTTGACTCCGAGCGGAGCCCTGAAAAGTAGATCCGTTTTCTTTTTTTTTT
>NW_003852569.1:1686969-1690577 GCF_000181295.1 Otolemur garnettii
AGGCGCCGAGCCAGTAGATCCGTTTTCAAACTAAACCCCAATGTAATTGATGCCGTGCAGGAATCACAGAGTGAAACGCCACCCTAAACATTAGGTCATCTGGCTGATCATTATCTCGCAGTCTTCCCACTGTCTAAATCGTTTTGTAATCTGGATGGATGGGCTCCTTGCACTGTTCAGTTCCTGAGCGACGGCATAACCCATAGCCCCTCCTTTGGCAGGAGAGATTGTAAATAACGTAGGATTTGAGGGGCTTTTTTTTCCCACTATGTCGCCCCCGGTAGAGTGCCGTGACGTCACAGCTCACAGCAACCTCCAACTCTTGAGCCCAAGCGATTCCCTTGCTTCAGCCTCCCTAGTAGCTGGGACTACAGGCGCCCGCCACAATGCCCAGCTATGCAGTTGTCATTGTTCATTGTTGTTTAGCTGGCCCGAGAAGGCTTCGAACTCACCACCCTTGGTGTATGTGGCTGCCGCCGTAACCACCGTGCTACCGGCGCCAAGCCAGGGTCTGAGTTTTTTTAGAGAACGGGGACCTAAAGACTGGGAAGGGCTTACGGACCGGAAGTGGGGGCAGGTTACGTTAGGAATGCTGGCGTGGCTTGGTCCAGTTCCAAAGGGATCTTAAAGCAGCAACGGATAGACGTCGCGAGCTTGGAAGGGCCGGATCGCGGATTCGTTTCCCACTTAAAGAGCTCGCTTTTCCCCGCCTCCGGAACAAGTTGGGGTGGGGCCAAGGACGAGTTTTCCCGCGCTTTGTTGCCCCGCCTCCTGGAGGCGGGGGGAAAGGGAGAAGTTGCTGGGAAAATGAATCACTTTAATGCTTTAATCATTGCTTATTTGCAGAGTGAATCTGCAAGTCCGGTGTGCCACTCGGCACTCACTTGGGCGGGGCGGGACACCTCCGCAGTATGCAGGCCGCTGGTACACGGCGCATTTATAGGTGGTTTTGTTACCCTGACCCGGGTCCCAGGTCACTAGACCCAGGGTTCTCACGGGCCCCCTGAGCGTTTTCGTGCTGCATCCTAATGTGAAAGAGAGCTACTGGATGGGAATTTGGGGGCCACCACTTAGCTATTTGGTGGCATCGGGCAAGTCACTTAACCGTCCTGAACCTGTTTTCTCGTGGGTAACATGAGGATACCCAGCTGACAAGCTTAATTTTGTGAGGACTGAAATAGTTTGGAATATAAAAGTATTTTGTAAAGTACTTGGCAAATGAGATTAGTGTGCACCTCTGTCCCAAGCCTCCCTTACCGCCCTTGCAGCTTTTGTTCCTGGGAAGCAACTGCAGCCAGAGTTACCAGCGCTCTCACCTTCCGAACAACTGGTTTAGAATCCTGAACTGGACGTAAGCAACTGGCATTCCATTTCCACCTCCTACTCTGAGTCTCCGTGTACAGAGTAACAATTACTACTCACATAGGGGCCTATTATTAGAACTTTGTGTACATTAATTTATTGAATCCTTGTCACAACCCTGCAGGGAGGTACTATTATTTCTTAGTCTTTTGTTTGTTTGAGACAGAGTCTCTGCAGTGGCGTGATCATAGCTCACTTAACCTCAGACTCCCGAGCTTAAGCAATCCCCCGCCTCGGCCTCCCAAAGTATGAGGAGGTAGGTGTGAGCTACCGCGCACTACAGAGAGATACTGTTATTATTCTGTTTTACTGAGGAAAAAACACAAACAGTTTGAGTCAGGTGACTCATCCTAATTCAGAGACAGTGGAGTTGAAATTCTAGGGGTCCAGATGGTGCCTGTGGCTCAAAGAGTTGGGCGCCAGCCCCATATACTGGGAGTGGCAAGTTCAAACCCTGCCCTGGCCAAAACTGCAAAAAAAAAAAAAAAAAAGAAAGAAAGAAAGAAATAAATTCTAAGGGTCCACAAAGCTAGACACTACATATATCCCCTTGCCAGGAGGATTCTGGACAGAATAGTTTGCTTTTCAATTGGATGCACTATTCGTTCATTTAAGAAAAATTTAATCAGCCATTATTTCTAGAACACCCTCTGTGAATCAGGCACTGGAGACAGGTGGTGCTGGTGCGAGACAAAAATGCCTGTCACTGAACACACGTCCTGAGGCAAGGGCAACCAATAGCTATTAGAATGAGAACTGCCAAGGAATAAAACAAAACAGAGCTATCAGGCCTTGACAAGATGTGGAGGAATCTTTGGTGGGTATGACCAAGTGAAAGAAGCCAGTCTGAGAAGAGTGTAGCTTTATCAAGTAACTACAGAGACAGTGGAAAGACCTGGGCTTGCTGAGGACTCAGGTGGAAGGAGAGAGATGAAAAGGTGAAGCCCCCAGGACTCTGAGGGCACTGAGACTCTTCTGTAAGATACTGTGATAGATACATAACATCATACAACTGTCAAAAGCAACGGAATGTACAGCACCGTGAACCTTAATGTAAGCTCTGCGCTTAGTTAATAATAATGTAACTATTAGGTGGTATAGGTCTTTTAGAATTTATTAGCAGATTTTCGAGTCCTCACTGGAAGACACCCCCCAAACAATCACCTAATTTTTATGAAAAATTAAAAAATAAATAAATAATGTATCCATATTGGTTTGTCAATGATAACAAACTCACCACACTAATGTAAGATGTGAGCAAGAGGAGAAACTCCTCCTGCAGCACATTTGCTAAATTGGAACAATACAGAGAAGACCAGCATGGGCCCTGCACAAGGATAATATGCAAATTCGTGAACCATTCCATATATATTATTTATTTATTTATTTATTTATTTTTTTAGAGACAGTCTCAGTTTATTGTTTATTGCCCTTGGTAGAGTGCTGTGGCATCACACGGCTCACAGAAACCTTCCAACTCCTGGGCTTAGGCAATTTTCTTGCCTCAGCCTCCCGAGTAGCTGGGACTACAGGTGCCTGCCACAATGCCCAGCCATTTTTTGTTGCAGTTTGGCTGAGGCCAGGTTTGAACCCACCACCCTTGGTATACGAGGTCGGCATCCTACCCACTGAGCCACAGGCACCACCCCATTCTGTATTTTTTTGAATGATTCATGTTTAGGGGAAAAGATGAAAATCTTCCTTAAAATTTGTTTCAGCTCTTCCTGCATGTAAAAAAATAAATAAATGGGCTGGGTGCAGTGGCTCATGCCTGTAATCCCAACCCTCTGAGAGGCTGAAGCAGGAGGATCACTTGAGCTCAGGAGCTCAAGATCAGCCTGAGCAAGAGCAAGACCCCATCTCTACTAAAAACAGAAAAACTAGCCAGTTATTATGGTGGGTGGCTATAATTAAAGCTACTTGGAGGCTGAGGCAGAAGGATTGCTTGAGCGCAGGAGTTTGAGGTTACTGTGAGCTAGGATAACACCATGGCACTATAACCTAGGCAACAGAGCAAGACACTGTCTCAAATTAATAAAGTGGTAAATGTAAATGGGGAAAAAGCAATAGGGGGAAAGTGGAGGGGGATATATGGAAACTCTATACTTCCTGTTTGATTTTTCTGTAAACCTAAAAATGCTCTAAGAAATAAAGTATAGGGCAGTGCCTGTGGCTCAAAGGGGTAGGGCGCTGGCCCCATATGCCAGAGGTGGTGGGTTCAAACCCAGCCCTGGTCAAAAAAAGTG
>NW_003852569.1:1690630-1695469 GCF_000181295.1 Otolemur garnettii
AGGCGCCAGCCACATACACCTAAAGTAGCGGGTTCAAATCCAGCCAGGGCCTGCCAAACGACAATGATGGCTGCAACCAAAAAATAGCCAGGCCTTGTGGCGGGTACCTGTGATCCCAGTTACGTGGGAAGCGGAGGCAGGAGACTAACTTGAGCCCAGGAGTTGGAGGTTGCTGTGAGCTGTGATGCCATAGCATTCTACCCAGGGGGACAGCTTGAGGCTCTTGTCTCAAAAAAAAAAAAGAAAGTGTATTAAGCAAGAATCTAATGTGGTCAATTCTAATATGAAGCCAGTAGATTATCTACTACTCACCCACATTAAAAAAACTCAAGGGCCAGGCAAGGTGGCTCATGCCTATAATCCTAGCACTCTGGGAGGCTGAGGCGAGTAGATAGCTTGAGCTCATGAGTTGGAAACCAGTCTGAGCAAAATTGAGACCTCCTCTCTACTAAAAGTAGTAAAACTGAGGTAGGAGAGCTCAATGCCCATAGCTCAGTGGTTAGGTTCAAACCCAGCCCAGGCCTGCTAAAAAAATGACAACTGCAACAACAACCACAAAATAGCCAAGTATTGTTGCAGGCACCTGTAGTCCCAGCTACTTGGGAGTCTAAGGCAAGAGAATCGCTTAAGCCCAAGAGTTTGAGGTTGCTGTGAGCTGTGATGCCATGGCACTCTACTGAGAAGGATATAATGAGACTCTGTCTCCAAAAAAAAAAAAAAACAAGCAAAAGAAAAAAACTAAGGCAAGAGGATCCCTTAAGCCCAAAAGTTTGAGGTAGCTATGAGCTACCCAGGGTGACAACTTTGAGAGACTCTGTCTCAAAATAAATAAATAAATATAGAAAAACTCAAATTAATTCAAAGTAGGGGGCAGGGAAATGAGGAAGTGGGAGTGGGAAGGTGCGAGAGAGATGGGGGTATTCCCACTTAATAGGCACAATGTTAGAGTGGATGGCACACCGCTTAGAAGCGGGACACAATTATAACAAGGATTTTACCTAACAAATGTGAACATTGTAACCTAATTCTTTGTACCCTCAATTAAAAAAATAAAAAAAGAAAGTGTATTTTTTTTTTGGTTTTTGGTTGTTTTTTTTTTTTGAGACAGAGTCTCACTCTATCACCCTTGGTAGAGTGCTGTAGTGTCACAGCTCACAGCACCCTCCAACTCCTGGGCTCAAGCGATTCTCCTGCCTCCACCTCCCAAGTAGCTGGAACTACAGGCGCCTGACACAACGCCCACCTACTTTTTGGTTGTAGTTGTCATTGTTGTTTGGTGGGCCCGGGCTGGGTTTGAACGGCCAGCTCCTGTGTATGTGGCTGGTGCCCTAACCACAGAGCTATGGGCGCTGAGCCAAAATCCCCAATTTTTAAAAACATAAAGTGGGAAGAAAGGCAGGAAGTGTGGGAGGGTTATAATTTTAGATAAGTGCAATTAAGTAAAGGCCAGAAGGAGGTGAGGGAGTGAGCCATGCTACTCCCTGGGACAAGAACATTCTAGGAAGAATGAGGGTGGGGCTGTTTCAGACAGGTGAGGGCACAGGAGCCTCTGGTCAGGCTCTGGAGTGCTTTGGAGGCTGCTGAGAGGACTTTCACATTTCCTCAGAATGAGATAGGAAACCATGAAAAGGAAGGAGACAGGTGGCACCATTAGAAGTGGGTGTGAAAGAAAGAAGAGACTGAGTGTGGGGCCTGAAGAAGTATTAGGCCTAGACTAAGGTATAAAAAACACCAGTTAACTCCTGACAAATTTCTGGGCCTCAAGCCCTAAACAAAATGGAGTAAGTCTGGTTCACTCCCAAAATAGATGGGAAAGTACTCATTGACTTCTTGCTTGACTAACTCCCCTGAGAAATGAACCAGGAAGTACCAACTGTCCCCGGACAGACCTTTAAGAAATACCAGGTGGAGGGCGGCGCCTGTGGCCCAGTGGGTAGGGCGCCAGCTCCATATACTGAGGGCGGTGTGTTCAAACCCGGCCCAGGCCAAATTGCAACAAAATAGCAAGGGGTTGTGGCAGGCGCCTGTAGTCCTAGCTACTCAGGAGGCTGAGGCAAGAGAATCGCCTAAGCCAAGGAGTTGGAGGTTACTGTGAGCTGTGTGACGCGATGGCACTCTACGGAGGATGACAAAATGAGACTCTGTCTCTACAAAAAAAGAAAGAAAGAAAGAAATACTAAATGGAGGGCAGTGCCTGTGGCTCAAAGGAGTAGGGCGCCGGCCCCATATACTGGGGTGGCGGATTCAAACCCGGCACAGGCCAAAAACTGCAAAAAAAGAAAAAGAAATACGAGGTGGGGAAAGTACTAAAACAAAAATGTATAGCTAACTAACTGCAAAATTCTGTTTCTGTACAATGCTTGTTAACCTTGTTAACCTTCCGGAATGCACCTGGGAGGCCTGCATGCCAACCAGGATGCAGACCAAGCCTTGAAAACCTGACCCGTTAAGCACTCAGGCCTGCTTTCAGAAACCCCATGTTGGGACAGTGAGGGAGTCGCTGGCCGGCTCTCCAATAAAAGGACTCCTCTTTAAATTTGACTTGTCTGGGGCGGCGCCTGTAGCTCAGTGAGTAGGGCGCAGGCCCCATATAGAGGGTGGTGGGTTCAAACCGGCCAAACTGCAACAAACAAATAGCCAGGCCTTGTGGTGGGCGCCTGTAGTCCCAGTTACACGGGCGGTTGAGGCAGGAGATTCGCCTAAGCCCAGGAGTTGGAGGTTGCTGTGAGCTGTGACGCCACTGCACTCTACTGAGGGTGACAAAGTGAGACTCTATCTCTAAAAAAAAAAAAAAATTAAATTTGACTTGTCTGGCAATGTGGTCTTTGAGAGACACCTAGGCATAACAGAAGTGTGATACTGCCGCTTCCTGGGCTGGGAAACAACCTTAGGCAGAAGCATGTTTCACGGTCAAATCAATAGCTTATTTACACATCCAAGTGCAGATATAAATTTGCATGTTGTGGGCAGCGCCTGTGGCTCAGTGAGTAGGGCGCCAGCCTCACATACCGAAGGTGGCAGGTTCAAACCTGGCCCCAACCAAAGTGCAACAAAATAGCCAGGCGTTGTGGCAGGTGCCTATAGTCCCAGCTACTGGGGAGACTTAGGCAAGAGAATGTCAAAGTCCAAGAGCTTACTGTGAGCTGTGACACTGTAGCACTCTACCAAGGGCAACAAAATGAGACTCCATCTCTTTTTTTTTGAGACAGAACCTCAAGCCGTCCCCCTGGGTAGAGTGCTGTGGCATCACAGCTTACAGCAACCTCTAACTCCTGGGCTCAAGCAAGTCTCCTGCCTCAGCCTCCTAAGTAGCTGGGACCACAGGCACCTTCCACAACACCCAGCTATTTTTTGGTTGCAGCCATCATTGTTGTTTGGCGGGCCTGGGCTGGATTCAAACCCACCACCTAAGGTGTATGTGGCTGGCACCTTAGCCACTTGAGCCACAGGCACCGAGCCAGAGACTCTGTCTCTTAAAAAAAAAAAAAATTGAGGTTGTCGCCTATAGTCCCAGCAGCTTGAAAGCCTGATTTGAAGGCAGCAGGAGGATGGTTTGACCAGGAGACAAAGGAGGTTGTTGTGAGCTAGGCTGAAACCATGGCACTCTAACCTTTCTTTTATGGTTGGTGCTTTTTGTGTCTAGTTTAAGATCAAACAGTTGTTTCCCTTTCCCTTTTTTCTATAAGCCTATTTCTTTTGTTTTCTTTCATCTTCTTTTTTTTTTTTTTTGGCCGGGACAACAGAGTGAGATTCTGTCTCAAAAAACAAAAAAGAATCAGGTGCCATCAGCTTATAGATAGTATTTAAAACCCAGGTCGGATGGATAATATCTCCAAGGGGGTGTGTGAAGATCAAAAGGAGAAGTCCAATCCACAGGGGATTCCAAAGTTTAAAGGTTGAGATGAGAAGAACCAGCAAAGGAAACTGAGATAGAATAGCAAAGAAATGCGGGAGGAGAACCAGGAGACTCTAGTTCCCTTAAAGTTAGTTAAGTGTTTCTAGGAGGAGGCAGAAAGAGTGACAGTCAGATGTGGGGGGGCCAGGAAGGTGGCTCTACTTGGGAGGGTGAAGCAGGAGGATCACTTGAGCCCAGAAGTTTGAGGTTGCTGTGATACCATGGCACTCCACTGAGGATGACAGAGACTCTGTCTCAAAAAAAAGAAAAAAAAAAAAAGGCCAGGTGTGGCGGCTCACACCTATAATCCTAGCACTTTGGATGAGGCTGAGGCAGGTGGATTGCCCTAAGTTCACAGGTTCAAGACCAGCCTGAGCCAGAGCAAGACCCTCATCTCTAAAAATAGCCCATTGTGGTAAGTGCCTGTAGTCCTAGCTACTTGGGAGGCTGAGGACTGAGGCAAGAAAATAGCTTGAGCCCAAGAGTTTGCTGTGAGCTGTGATGCCACAGCACTCTAGAACAACAAAGTGAAACTCTCTATCAAAAAAAAAAAAAAAAACAGAACAACAAAGTGAAACTTTCTCTCAAAAAAAAAAAAAAAAAGGCTCAGCGCCTGTGGCTGAAGTGGCTAAGGGGCCAGCCACATAAACCTAAGCTGGTAGGTTCAAATCCAACCTGGGCCCGCCAAACAACAATGACGGCTGCAACCAAAAAATAGCCAGGCATTGCAGTGGGAGCTTATGGCCTCAGCTACTTGGGAGGCAGAGGCAGGAGAAGTGGAGGCAAGCCCAGGAGTTAGAGGTTGCTGTGAGCTGTGATGCTATCTACCCAGGGTGATAGCTTGAGGCTCTGTCTCAAAAAAAAAATACCCCATTAACCCAATATGTGATCTTTTGTGTCTTTCACTTACATACACACATTGTTTTCTTTTTTTTTTTTTTTTT
>NW_003852569.1:1695625-1697263 GCF_000181295.1 Otolemur garnettii
TGTTGTTTGGCGGGTCCGGGCTGGGGATTTGAACCCGCCACCTTAGGTGTACGTGGCTGGCGCCTTAGCCGGTTGAGCTATAGGCGCCGAGCCCACACATTGTTTTCAAGGTTCACCCAAGAACCTCTTCTTTTTAGAACCTTTTAATTTTAATGAAGTTCAATTGAACAATCTTTTATGGTTGGTGCTTTTTGTGTCTGGTTTAAGATCAAACAGTTGTTTCCCTTTCCCTTTTTTCTATAAGCCTATTTATTTTTTTCTTTTTCTTTTTTTTGGCCGGGCTGGGTTTGAACCTGCTACCTCTGGTACATGGGGCCGGCACCCTACTCCTTTGAGCCACAGGAGCCACCCTATAAGCCTATTTCTTTTACCTTTCATATTTGGGTCTATGATTTAGTCTAAATTAACATTTGCGTATTGGGTGAGGTTAAGGACTGAAGTATATTTTCTGTCCATAGGGACAGTTGCTATTTATTGAAAAGACCTTGCTTTTTTTTTTGAGACAGAGTCTCAAACTGTCGCCCTGGGTAGAGTGCTGTGGCATCATAGCTCACAGCAATCTCCAACTCCTAGGCTCAAGCAAGTATCCTGCCTCTGCCTCCCAAGTAGCTGGGACTACAGGTGCCCGCCACACGCCTGGCTACTTTTTGGTTGTAGTTGTCATTGTTGTTTGGTGGACCTGGGCTGGATTCAAACATTCCAGCTCAGGTGTATGTTGTCTGGCGCCTTAGCGGCTTGAGCCACAGGCGCCAAGCCCGAAAAGGCCTTGCTTTTCCCCCACTGAGCTGCAGTAGGGATGGTGCTCTTGGACCAGCTGGGTCCATCAGGCACCTCCTGATACCCTCAACCTCTGAGCACAGCAAGGACAGCATTCCCAGCACAGACTGGTTCTGCTGTGCGCTGAAAGCCCAGTCCAGAGTCACCTCTATAGCACTTCTAATAGCTTCAGGGACACTGAAATCAATAAATTAAATTCCTTTCTCCTTAAAATACTTGAGCTGGATTTTGTCCCTTGCATTGAGGCCTGACCAGTCAAGCCCCCTCAGTTGTGTATACAATTGGATGCAAATCAGTAGCCTGTACCCAGCACTGTTTGTGGCATAGATTGTTGCCTGCAGCTAAATTTCTTTTCTTTTTTTTTTAAATTTGATTTTTGAGACAGAGTCTCACTCGGTCACCCTGAGTTGAGTGAAGCCTTGGCTTCATCACTGCTTACAGCAACCTCAAACTCCTGGGCTCAAGCTATCCTCCTACCTTAGCCTCTCAAGTAACTGGGACTACAGATAACTGCCTGTTGCCTGGCTGGTTTTTCTATTTTTAGTAGAGACAGGGTCTCACTCTTTCAGGCTGGTCTCGAACTCTTGAGCTCAGGCAATTCTCCCTCCTCAGCCTCCCAGAGTGCTGGGATTTTAAAGCTGTGTCAGCACAGCGTGGCTCTGCTCCTGCACCTGTCTGGGCATTATGATTCCTGCCTGGCTGTTTGTCTTCTCTCACTAGACTGTGGTGTTCTAACACCAGTCTTTGTACCACCTCAGAGTCTGGCCCAGAGTAGACACAAAGTAAATGTTTATTAAGTGAGCGAGGGCATAAGTGAATAAATAAATAAACAAATAATCTGGCTCGGCACCTGTGGCTCAA
>NW_003852569.1:1697561-1699660 GCF_000181295.1 Otolemur garnettii
AATCTAAGCAAGCACCATCATCTCTTCACACGTCAGTTATCTCATTTGGAAAATGGGAATAACATCAACCCTGCCTATCTCCCAGAATTGTAAGAACTACCGAGATAGTGGTATGACGGCTTTGTAAACTGAAAACTCATGCTTGCCGATAGTTTATTCCTGGGTAGTGGACAGGGGTCCTTAGGGACTATACTCTTTCATTTTCTATGACAAAAAACACAACTATGGGCCCACGTGCTGAGCATGGATGGAATATATACACATATATTTTATATGAAGGTCATTCTTTCCAAGCAGGTGCAGTGGCTCACACCTGTAAACCCAGCACTCTGGGATTGCCTGAGCTCAGGAGTTTAAGACCAGCCTGAGCAAGAGCAAGACTCCCTCTCTAAAAATAGTGGGGTGTTGTGGCCAGCACCTGCAGTCCCAGCTACTCTGGAGACTGAGGCAAGAAAATCGCTTGAGCCCAGGAATTTGAGGTTGCTGTGAGCTATGATACCATACCACTCTACCGAAGGTGACAAAATGAGACTCTGTCTCAAAAAAAAAAATCATTCTTTTCCATCAATATAGGAAACTCACTCTTTAGAACTGAAGCCTCCACTTGGCACCTGTGGCTCAAGTGGCTAAGGCACTAGCCACATACACCTAAGGTGGCAGGTTCAAATCCAGCCCAGGTCTGCCAAACAACAATGACGGCTGCAACCAAAAAATAGCCGGGTGTTGTGGCAGGTGCCTGTGGTCCCAGCTACTTGGGAGGTTGAGGCAGGAGACTCGCTTGAGCCCAGGAGTTGAAGGTTGCTGTGAGCTGTGATGCCACGGCACTCTACCCAGGGGACAGCTTGAGGCTCTGTCTCAAAAGAAAGAACTGAAGCCTCCACAGTCTGAACCCCAGATCACTGAAAATCCCATCTGGTACCAGTGTACCTTAAATTGCTAGATGAAATATTTTAAATATCTTTTCTTGGGCGGCACCTGTGGCTCAGCTGGTAGGGCACTGGCCCCATATACTGAGGGTGGCGGGTTCAAACCCGACCCTGGCCAAACTGCAACACAAAAATAGCCAGGCATTATGGTGGGCGCCTGTAGTCCCAGCTTAAGCTACTCAGGAGGCTTAAGGCAAGAGAATCGCTTAAGCCCAGGAGTTGGAGGTTGCTGTGAGGCATGTGATGCCACGGCACTCTACCAAGGGCAATAAAGTGAGACTCTGTTTCTACAAAAAATAAATAAATAAATATCTTTTCTTCAGATCTTAAAACACATTTCGACATTCCAGAATTATTCTGGAATTTTTCTTTTTTTGCTTTTCCTTTTTTTTTAGAGTCAGAGTCTTACTCTGTAGCCCTCAGTAAGAGTGCCATGGTGTCACAGCTCATAGCAACCTCCAGCTCTTGGGCTTAGGCAATTCTCTTGCCTCAGTCCCCTGAGTAACTGGGACTACAGGTGCCTGCCACAACACCTGGCTATTTTTTTGTCACAGTTGGCTGGGGCCGGGTTTAAACCTGCCCCCCTTGGTATATCGGGCCAGCGCCCTACTCACTGAGCCACAGGTGCCGCCAATTCTGGAATTTTTCAAACACAGAAAATAAATGGAAAAACATAATGAACCCCCATCAGCCAACTCCAGCAATTATCAAGTCAGGCCAATATTATTCTATCTGTACCCTACCCACTCATCCCTTATTATTGTGGGGAAAAAGGGGACAAATTAAAACTGCATTCCAGGGAGGTGCCTGTGGATCAGTGAGTAGGGTGCCGGCCCCATATACCAAGGGTGGCGGATTGAAACCCGGCCCTAGCCAAATTGCAACAACAGAAAAAATAGCCAGGCATTGTGGTGGGCACCTGTAGTCCCAGCTACTTGAAGGCAATAAAGTGAGACTCTGTCTCTTAAAAAAAAAAACAAAACTGCGTTCCATCTGACACAACACAGTGACAGTAATATAGCATTACTTCTGTGATGTCCCTGCCAAACAGGCCTTGCCTGAATCCACACATGAGGAACATCAGAAAAACCCAAATTAACACACAAAGCCCCCAAATAACAGGGCTTTACTGAACAGAGGCTTTCAGGTTAAGAAATATAACAAAATCGGCTC
>NW_003852569.1:1701460-1703883 GCF_000181295.1 Otolemur garnettii
AAAAAAAAAAAAGACATCTGGACAGATTTAACAATAACAACAAAGGCCAGCTACAGTGGCTCATGCCTATAATTCTAGCACTCTGGGAGGCTGAGAAAGGAAGATTGTTTGAGCCCATAAGTTTGAGGTTGCTCTGAGCTATAATGACACCACTGGCACCACTGTACTACACTTGGGAAGAAAGAGTGAGACTCTGTTTTAAAAAGAGGGAAAAAAAAGGAGAGAGAGAGGGAAAGAAAAAGAAAAAATACAGAAAGATATAACAATTAAACCCAATTTGAGATTCTAAACAGGATTTTTTTCCTTTGGTATGAAGGCCATTATCTAGCTAGTTGGTGAAACTGTAATAGTCTGAGGAAAACACCATAGCAATGTAACAGTGTGGGTTTTCCCATTTGTGTGGTTGTTTTGTAGTTATGTAACAGTTTTGTAGTTATGCCCTTTTTAAATGGGAAATGCACACTGAAGTATTCAGAGATTCAGAAAAAAATAAATCCTTTGGACTATATTTGCAACTTTTATGTAAGTTTGACATCACTTCAAAAGAAAAAAAGAAGAGGGCCTGGCCTCACATCTATAATCCTGGGAGCTTGAGGTGGGTGGGCTGCCTGAGTTTAGGAGTTTGAGAACAGCCTAAGCAAGACTGAGACCTCACCTCTACTAAAAATAGAAAAATATGGCCAAGCAATTTCATGGACGCCTGTAGTCCCAGCTACTAGGAAGGCTGAGAGAAGAGGATCACGTGGGCCCAAGAGTTGAGGTTGCTGTGAGATAGAGTGCCACTGCAGCAATGTACTCTGGGCACAGAATGAGACTGTATCTCAAAATAAATAAATAAATAAATACATACATAAAAATTTAGAAAATAGGGCAGTGCCAGTGGATCAGTGAGTAGGGCACCAGCCCCATATACCAAGGGTGGCAGGTTCGAACCCAGCCCCAGCCAAAGCTGCAACAAAAAAAAAATATAGCGGGGCATTGTGGCGGGCGCCTGTACTCCCAGCTATTTGGGAGGCTGAGGCAAGAAAATCGCCTAGACCCAAGAGCTGGAGGTTGCTGTGAGCTGTGATGCCATAGGACTCTACCAAGGGTGACAAAGTAAGACTCTGTCTGTAAAAAACACCCCCAAAATTTAGAAAATAAAATAAGAAAAAGAACATTTTCACGCTTGCAAAAGCTGAGAAAGTTTTTACCAACACATTTTCACTAAAAGAACTATAGGATTTATTTCTAGAGGAATAAGAAGAATGCATGTCTATGAAGCAATATTGGTGAGAAAAAAAGTTAAGAAACTCGTGAGTGAAAGTAAATCAACATTGCATGTATGAGATAATAATGATAATATCTAATTTATGTGATTAAGATGGGCTTTTGGGCTTGGTGCCCACAGCTTAGTGGCTAGGGTGCCAGCCACATACACCAGAGCTGGAGGGTTTGAATCCAGACCGGGCCTGCCAGGGGTTGTCACAACAATGACAACTACAACCAAAAACAGCCGAGTATTGTGGCGGGCACCTGTAGTCTCAGCTACTTGGGAGTCTGAGGCAAGAGAATTGCTTAAGCCCAGGAGTATGAGGTTGTTGTGAGCTGTGATGCCTCAACACTCTACCCAGGGCAACAAAGTGAAACTCTGTCTAAAAAAAAAAAATAGATGGGCTTTTGGGCAAAGATAGTTCATTTTATATACTCATGTATTTTTGTTCCTTCTTGAGGTCTACTGAAATGATAATAAAGGGAGGTTTATTGTTTTTTTTTTTATTGAGACAGAGTCTCACTATGTCACCCTCTGTAGAGTGCTGTAGCCACCCTTGGTATACAGGGCCAACACCCTACTCACTGAGCACAGGTGCTGCCCCTGGATTTTTTTTTTTTTTTTGCTATAGTTGTCATTGTGACAGGCCTGGGGTGGGTTTGAACCCACCAGCCCTGGTGCATGTGGCTGGTGCCCTAGCCACTGAGCTACAGGCACTGAGCCAACAAAGGGAGTTTTTAAAAGACACAATCTCACAAAGACGAAGAGAATGGAAGAAACAACAGTGAGAAGCACCCACTGCCCAGGACACTGACTAGATACACTAAATAGGGGAATTCTGAAGTCAGTGGCAGAGAGGAGAAACATGTACTACAGAACCTCATAAGGATCAGGAAACCATCATGCCAGACACCTCTTGAAGGGGATGACAGAAGTAGGGTGAAAATAGAATTGCCAGTATTTGAAATTGTTTAAGGAGGGTTGTATGCCTGCTCCTCCTCTACCTGGACAGAAAAGTGGTTTATGCTCCATAGATGGCAGGAATATTATTCCTAAAAAAACCAGGAGGGGGCGGTGCCTGTGCCTCAAAAGGGTAGGGTACTGGTCCTATATGCCGGAGGTGGCGGGTTCAAACCCACCCCTGGCCAAAAATGGCAAAAAAAAAAAAAAA
>NW_003852569.1:1705263-1708472 GCF_000181295.1 Otolemur garnettii
GTGGCTGGCGCCTTAGCCGGTTGAGCCAAAGGCGCCAAGCCGGTAAACGTAGCTTTGACTGCAAAAGTAAAAACTTGCCCTGCCATTTATCAAGCTGGAATGACAACACAGATCATGCCAGCCTCATGGTTACCAAGAAGTGCCTCAAGGAATGAGGCAGTCGCCCCTGAGAGCAACCCCTCTTGTCACTGCTGCTTTCTTCCTCCGAAACTTCGTCCTCTGAAATCATAGGCCGCTATGTGCAAGAAACATTGCTGTTTGAAATCTTATTGATACTGGAATTTCATCTTCAGTAGATTCTTGGTCTTGGTGGTTTGAAGAATGAATCAGAGGACCACAGATCAGTGGTAAGACAGGATTTATTTACAGAAATGAATACAGAAGTGCCAGAGCTCCTAGCAGAGAGAGAAAACCCAAGTTGGGAGAGAAAAGCGCTGTCTGTCTGTCTCTTTCTTTCTGAGCTCTTTGTCTAGTGGCATGGGGCCCTCGGTAGTTACATTTAGCATGTCTGGGACATGTCTGGGACAATCTGTCTGGGACATGTCTGGGTTGTGTCTGGGACAATCTGTCTGGGTCGCAAATGAATGGTTACAATCCCTTTCATTCCCAGGCCTAGAAAATAGGGCCTCCTTGCCTACCCTCCAGCAGCTTGGTTCCGCTGCTCGCTGCCACTACACCAAAACTGCCAAGGTGGAGGCAGCCAGTCCGCGTCCCCCAGCTCCACTAGCTGGCTGAGATGCCACTTGTCCTGTATCAATATCAGCAAGAAAGAATATTCCACTTCTGTCCGAAGGATCCAAGTTCCTTTGAATCACAGGAGCAGCCTTTATTCACAACCCAGATACAGAGCTTCAGATAAAGGGTTTCTGGACACAATATTCTATCAATGTTTGCTTTACAGTCCAGACATGATATTATCCTTTTATACTGATCCCTGTTTACTATGAGCCTATTAGAAAACCACTTCTGTGTTTTTTTTTTTTGAGAGAAAGTCTCACTCTTTCACCCTGGGTAGAGTGCTGTGCCATCATAGCTCACAACAACCTCACTTTTGGACTCAAGAGATACTGCTGCCTCAGCCTCCAGATTAGCTGGGACTACATGCACCTCCACCATGCCTAATTTTTCTATTTTTAGTAGAGACAGGATCTCCCTCTTGCTCAGACTGGTCTCAAACTCCTGAGCTCAAGGGTTCTTCCCACCTTGGCCTCCCAGAGTGCTAGGATTACAAGCATGAACCACCCGGCCCATTTAGTGGTTTCTATGGGCTAATGTAGGCCTGAAAAGAATATCCTTTGCAGATCAAAACATTTGCTAAATTGCTGAATAAGAAGATGGCCATCATCACCTTCTCTTAAACTTAGCCTCACTGGAGGCTGGCTTAACAAAGCAGATGAACTTAGAATAAACCAACTGAGAAGCCTGTCTGAGCACTTAGGAGTCCAAGAAGATGTGGAATTTAAACTAAACATTCCATTTGATGAATTAAAGAATTACTTATTTGAAGCAACACTGGTCTGCATACCATGCAGTATGAGCATTTTGGGAATAGAGCCGGGGAGTGTATGACAGCTGGCACAGTTGTCCTTGCACACAATTCAGGGAGCCTGAAGCTTGATATTGGTGTTCCTCATGAAGAAGATGTAACTGGATTTCTGTGTGAGAGGGAAGAAGTCTATGCTGAGACTTTGGTTCATATCCTTTCTCTGTGTGCAGAAGTGACTCCAGATCAAAAAAAAAAAATGCTGGCACATCTGTAAGCAGATTCTCCAGTCAAAAGTTTGAAGTAACATTCCTATTATCTGTGGAAAAGTTATTTAAATAATGGCATATATGTACAAATTAAAGACATTTTATATTTTAAAAAAAAAGAAATGGTGCCAGGCGTGGTAGCTCATACTTGTAATCCTAGCACTGTGGGAGGCCAAGGCAGGTGGATAGCTTGAGCTCACGAGTTCAAGACCAGCCTAAGCAAAAGCGAGACCCTGTCTCTACTAAAAATAGAAAAACTGAGGCCAGAGGATCACTTGAGCCCAAGAGTTTGAGGTTGATGTGAGCTATGATGCCATGGCACTGTACCCAGGGCAACAGCTTGAGACTCTGAAACACATACACACACAAAAAATTTTATGGCTTGCTGCCTGTAGCTTACCAGCTAGGGTGCCAGCCACATACACCAGAGCTTGGTGGATTCGAACCCATCCCAGGCCTGCCAAACAACAATGGCAACAACAACAAAAAAATAGCCAGGCATTGTGGTGGGCACCTTTAGTCCCAGCTACTTGGGAGGCTGAGGCAAGAGAATCACTTAAGCCCAAGAGTTTGAGGTTGGGGTGAGCTGTGATGCCACAGCACTCTACCAAGGGCAATATAGTGAAGAGTCTATCTCAAAAAAATAATAAAAAATGGCTCAACGCCTGTGGCTAAGGTGGCTAAGGCACCAGCCATCTGCACCTGAGGTAGCGGGTTTCAATCCAGCCCAGGCTGCCAAGACAACAATGATGGCTGCAACCAAAAAATGGCCGGGCGTTGTGGCGGGCGCCTGTGGTCCCAGCTTGGGAGGCAAAAGCAGGAGACTCGCTTGAGCCCAGGAGTTGGAGGTTGCTGTGAGCTGTGATGCCACAGCACTCTACCCAGGGGGACAGATTGAGGCTCTGTCTCAAAAATAAATAAATAAATAAATAAAAATAAAGAAATGGATAGGTCCGGTTGAGGTGGCTCACTCCTATAATCCCAGCACTCTGAGAGGCTGAAGTGTGTGGATTGTCTGAGCTCACCAGAGCAAGAGAGCAAGACTTCATCTCTAAAAATAGCCAGGCGTTGTGGTGGATGCCTATAGTCCCAGCTACTCTGGAGGCTGAGGCAAGAGGATTGCTCAAGCCCAAGAGTTTGAGGTTGCTGTGAGCTATCAGCACTTTATCTAGGGTGACAGAGTGAGACTCTGTCTCAGAAAGACTAACAGCAAAAGTCAGATTAATAGTGTTATTTTCCATTTTAAGCTACCATTAGTCAGAGAATTGGGGGTATGGTCACAGAGGTCAATAACAAAAATACAGTAGACCCTCCATAGTTGACCACTTCCCTACATTGACCACCTCCTTATGTTGACTTAATTTTCTTTCTTTTTTTTTTTTTTGAGACGGAGCCTCAAGCTATCCCCCTGGGTAGAGTGCCATGGCATCATGCTCACAGCAACCTCCAACTCCTGG
>NW_003852569.1:1709443-1712244 GCF_000181295.1 Otolemur garnettii
AAAAAAAAAAAAAAAAAAAGGAGTAGGGCGCTGGCCCCATATGCCACAGGTGGTGGGTTCAAACCCAGCCCTGGCCAAAAAAAACCAAAACCTGCAAAACCCAAAACAAAACAAAACAAAAAACCCACACATGGACCACAACTGCCTATTACTAAGTGGATAGTAATTACTAAGTAGGATTTACAAGTGGATCCTAAATGCGTCGCTCTAGAGGGGGCTGTCAAAGCTGGGTAACCAGCCCGGCATGGTGGCTCATGCCTGTAATCCCAGCACTCTGGGAGGCCCAGGCAGGTGGATCTCTTGAACTAGAGCAAGACCCCGCCTCTAAAAATAGCTGGGCATTGTGGCAGGCACCTGTAATCTCAGCTACTTAAGGCTGAGGCAAGAGAATTGCCTGAGCCCAGGAGTCTGAGCTTGCTGTGAGCTATTTGCCATGGCACTCTACTGGGGGTGACAAAGTGAGACTCTTGTCTTAAAAAAAAAAAAAGCTATGTAGCCTTTAAGGAGAATGCTAACCCCAGAAGCCTCCTCAGATGGTCCATGAGGGACGAAAGACAATGAACAACCTCTCTGAAAGCAGAGGCAGTTCCATGGAGAATGGAGGAGATTGTCCCACCAGGCAAAACCAGGGGAAGCCAGATGACTAAGCAAACAGCTTTTTACCCTGTCAGGTACACATTGTTGTTCTGGTGATCTAATGCTGTGTGACACGTCACTCTTGCAGCTAAGAGTGCTCATGTGACAAAATTCTGGCCAATGAAATGTAAACAAAAGTTGTGGGGCAAGACTTCCAAGATAGCTTTTTAAGAGAGGGTACAAAGCTGACATTGATCTTTTTTTGCCCTTTCCCTATTCCTCATGATTCCTGGCCAGAATGTAGATATGAGAGCTGGAGCTCCAACTGTCACCTTTGGACCATGAGGTCATCTTGAGAAGGAAAACCAAAAGCTAAAGACGAGGATGGAGAAAAAGTGAAGGAGCCTAGGCCCTGGTGATGATGGAGCAGCTGTGAACTACCTATCTATGGAGTTTTTTTTTTACATGAGAGAGTAAAACTTGAATATATCTTAAGCCACTGTTGTTTCTGGTCTCCACTCTTAGCAGTCTTTACTCTAACTCCACTTTCTGCAGTTCTTGCCCTAGACCAGGGGGCCTCAAACTTTTTAAACAGGGAGCCAGTTCACTGTCCCTCAGACCATTGAAGGGCTGGACTGTGGGCCCTGGGACAAGTTGGCTGCTAAGCAGGACAGGCAGCGGCAGCAAAAACACCCCAGCGGGCTGGATAAATGTCCTAGGCAGGCCGCAGTTTGAGGATGCCTGCCCTAGACAGTAGGTCCTCCTCACTGGTTGTCCATGAAGCCAGGAATCCTTTAGTTTTGCTCATCATTTTTATCTCCTGCAACCAATATAGAGTCTGGGCACTGAGTAGGTGCTTGGTGAAGGTGTTGAGTGGATGCTTGAGACATTAGGTGGTAGTTGGTTCATTGAGTTGTCTGAACTCAGTAAGGTATAAAGAGGAACATGCCTTTTTTTCTTTCCCTGCCAACCACTGCCTTCAGCCTGCTCTGTCTGTAGACATCCCTACCCCTGGGATGCATTTCTCAAGTAAGCCCATAGTTCTCTGGTCATTGACGTTCTTTCTTTCTTTCTCAAGCGATCCTCTTCCCTCAGCCTCCCCAGTAGTTGGGACTACAGGCACTCACCACAACACCCGGGTATTATTTATTTATTGAGACAGAGTCTCACTGTATTGTCCTCGGTAGAGTACTGTGGCATCACAGCTCACAGCACAGTCAAACTCTTGGGCTTAAGCGATTCTCTTGCCTCAGCCTCCCAACTAGCTGGGAGTACAGGCGCCTGCCACAATGTGTGGCTATTTTTTGGATGTAGTTGTCATTGTTGTTTGGCAGGCCCGGGCTGGGTTTGAACCCACCAGCTCTGATGTATGCGGCTGGTGCCCTAGCCACTGAGCTATAGGTGCCAAGCCATACCTGGATATTTTTTAGAGACTGGGTCTTGCTCAGCTGCTCTCAAACTCGTGAACTCAAGTAATTCACTTGCCCTAGCCTCCTAGAGACAGGGTCTCACTCTTGCTCAGGCTGGTCTCTTAACTCCTGAGCTTAACCATCCACCCACCTCAGCCTTCATGGATTATAAGTCTTCTTTTTAAAAAACAGTCTCAAGCTGTTGCCCTGGGTAGAGTGCTATGGCGTCATAGCTCACAGCAACCTCCAACTCTTGGGCTCAACCTGATCCTTTTGCCTCAGTTTTTCTATTTTTTTAGTAGAGACAGGGGTCTTGCTTTTGTTCAGGCTGGTCTTGAACCCATGAGTTCAAGCAATCCACCTGCCTTGGCCTCCCAGAGTGCTAAGCTTGCAGGCATAAGCCACTGTGCAATTTTTCTCTCTCACCTCTAAATGTTGAAGTATACTGGGTGTTGGACACCCTTCTCTTTTTAATCTGTAGCCATTCCCAAATTTCTTTTGAGACAGAAAAAAATTTTGAGACACCCTGTCGCCCTGGGTTTATCACAGCTCACAGCAACCTCAAACTCTTGGGCTCATGAGATCCTCCTGCCTCAGCCTCCCAAGTAGCTAAGGCGCCCACCAGAACACTGGTTAGTTTTTCTAGTTTTATAGAGTCAGGGTCTTGCTCTCGTTCAGGGTGATCTCAAGCAATCTGCCCACCCTGGCCTTGCAGAGGATTGCTGGGATTACAGGCATGAGCCCCCACACTCGGCCTGTGTCTGAGCATGTTTAAAGTAGGGTAGGGTAAGCTATGATGTATGGTAGCTCAGGGGT
>NW_003852569.1:1712544-1722110 GCF_000181295.1 Otolemur garnettii
GCCTTAGCCGGTTGAGCTATAGGCGCCGAGCCAACTTGAGGTATTTTCGATTTAACTATGGGTCAATCAGGATATAATCCCATTGTAATGTGAAAAGCATCTGTATTTGCAACATAAACAACCCATACTGATTTAATAGCAAGAATAGTTAAAGATTATATATCCTTACATTAATCCAAAATTTAAAAAAGGAAGCAAAAATTGAAGAACCCTTGCAAAACTTTAAAAGATAGTCCAATAAAAAGTAGACAGAAGAGAAGAAAAATGGAAAATACAAACCTCTTAAAAAACATGAAAGATGGTCTTATTAGTATTCAGTATTAGTATAGTAAAATGCAAATCAAAATCACATTGAGGGGGCAGCACCTGTGGCTCAAAAGAGTAGAGTGCTGCACCCATATGCCAGAGGTGGCAGGTTCAAACCCAGCCCCGGCCAAAAAAATAATAAAAATAAATAAATAAATAAATAAAATAGGGGCGGCACCTGTGGCTCAAAAGGGTAGGGCACTGGCCCCATTTGCCGGAGGTGGCGGGTTCATAACCCAGCCCCGGCCAAAAAAAAACCCAAACTACACTGAGTTATCATATTATCTTCATTAGATTGGCAGAAATTAAGATGTTCTGATGATCCCAAGGGCTGGAGAAGACATAATTGACAGGAATTATTTTCTGTGACAGGGTCTTGCTGGGTTGTCTGGGCCAGAGTGCAGTGACTGTGGGAAGGAATTCTCATGACACTGACAAGAGTGCAGCCATTTTGGGAAACAGCTGGTGAGAGAAAGCAGGCCAGAGACCAGACTGTCTGGGAGCCCCTCTCCACTCCTGAAAATGCTTCAAGGCCATTGTTCCTGGGAAACAACAGAACAGTAACTTTCTACCTAGGGGAGTAACTATAGTAACTATTGGGCCTTAGTGCAAAAATCAGTCCCTCTATAGAAGATAATCCCCTCTAGCAACCCCCTCCCACATTCAACCCTACAGATTAGGGGCAATAAAAGCCTCTTGAGACTATGAGAGCAGCTGGCTCCTGGTCAGACTCCACTCTACCTTTATCTCTCTCTTTTTTTTTTTTTTTGCAGTTTTGGCCAGGGCCAGGCTTGAACCCACCACCTCTGGTATGCGAGGCCAGTGCCCTACTCCTTGAGCCACAGGTGCCACCCCCTACATTTCCCTTTGCCAAATAAAAGCCTTTCCAATCTGGCATGGTGGGTCACACCTGTAATCAGCACTCTGGGAGGCCAAGGTGGACAGACTGTCTGAGCTCAGGAGTTCAAGACTAGCCTGAGCAAAATGAGACCCCAGCTAGTTTTTCTTTTTTTGTTTTTTTGTTTTGAGACAGAGTCTCAAGCTGTAACCCTGGGTAGAGTGCCATAACATCACAGCTCACAGCAACCTCAAACTCTTAGGCTCAAGCGATCCTCTTGCTTCAGTTTTTCTATTTTTAGTAGAGACAGAGTCTTGCTTTTGCTCAGACTGGTTTCGAACTCATGAGCTCAAGCAATCCACCCACCTCGGCATCCTAGAGTGCTAGGATTACAGGCATTAGCCACCGCACACAGCCATAGTTTTTCTATTTTTAGTAGATATGGGGTCTCGCTCTTGCTCAGGCTGGTCTCGAACTCCAGACAGAGCTCAAGTAATCCACTCACCTCAGCTTTTTAGAGTGCTAGGATTACAAGTGTGAGCCACCACACCCCACTGGCAACTTTTTAAAATAGTTTTTTTTTTTTTTTTTGAGACGGAGCCTCAAGCTGTCCCCCTGGGTAGAGTGCTGTGGCATTATAGCTCACAGCAACCTCCAACTCCTGGGCTCAAGTGAGTCTCTTGCCTCCGCCTCCCAAGTAGCTGGAACCACAGGCGCCCACCACAACGCCCGGCTATTTTTTGGTTGCAGCCGTCATTGTTGTTTGGCGGGTCCAGGCTGGGGATTCGATCCCGCCACCTTAGGTGTACGTGGCTGGCACCTCAGCCGGTTGAGCTATAGGCGCCGAGCCTTAAAATAGTTTTGTTTTCTTTTATTAAGATATCATATACCTATAAGTAAAGAAAACAGAACTTTGGATGGTGCCCATGGCTCAGTAGGCAACAAATAGCTGGGTATTGTGGCGGGCACCTGTAGTCCCAGCTACTTGGGAGGCTGAGGCAAGGGAACTCCTCCTAAGCCCAGGAGTTGGAGATTGCTGTGAGCTGTGACGCTATAGCACTCTACTGAGGGCGATAAAGTGAGACTCTGTCTCCATAAAAAAAGAAAAAAAAAAAGAACTTCAGGTGTATAGTGTAATGAACTTTTTTTTTTTGTAGTTTTTGGCTGGGGCCAAGTTTGACCTGCCACCTCCAGTATATGGGGCCGGCACCCTACTCCTTTGAGCCATAGGCGCAAGAGTGAGACTCCCAACCCCCACCCCGGCTTAACACCTATAGTTCAGTGGTTGGGGTGCCGGCCACATACACGGAGGCAGGCAGGTCTGAACCCAGCCCGGACCTGCTAAACAATGACAAGTACAATAAGAAAATAGCCAGGGGCGATGCCTATGGCTCAGTGGGTAAGGGCGCCGGGAGTTGGAGGTGGCTGTGAGCTGTGACACCAGAGCACTCTACTGAGGGCGATGAAGTAAGACTCTGTCTCAAAGAAAAAAAAATAAGAGACCCCTGTCTCTAGTAAATAGAAAAATTAGCTGGGCATTGTGGTGGATGCCTGTAGTCCTGGTTACTCAAGAGGCTGAGGCAAGAGGTTGCTTGAGTCCGGCAGTTTGAGATTCCTGTGAGCTAAGGGGACACCATAGAACTCAGCCCAGGCAGTAGAGACAGATTCTGTCACACACACAAAAAAGGCTTGGCACCTGTAGCTCAGCAGCTAGGGTGCCGCCCATATACACCAGAGCTGGTGTGTTTGAACCTGGCCCAGGCCTGCCAAACAACTGCAAGCAAGAAATAGCTGGGTGTTGTGGTGAGTGCCTGTAGTACCAGCTACTTGGGAGGCTAAGGCAAGAGAATCGCTTAAGCCCAAGAGTGTGAGGTTGCTGTGAGCTGTGACACCATGGCACTCTACCCAGGGTGACAGCTTGAGACTCTCTCAAAAAAAAAAAAAAAAAAGTCAATCCCAGAAGTCTATTTCCTATAAAGCTCAAAACTAAGCAAACTAACATATCCTGGTTAAGAATCTCTATCAGAGAAGCCATGGGGTGGCGGGTGAATTGCCCTGTACTTAGGAGTTTAAGACCAGCCTGAGCATGAGAGACCCTGTCTCTACCAAAAATAGAAAGAAAAACTAGCCAGGTGTTGTGGCAGGTGCTTATATAGTCTCAGCTATCTGGGAGGCTAAAACAAGAGGATGTTTGGCCCAAGAGTTTGAGGTTGCTGTGAGGTAGGACGCCTTGGCACTCTACAGAAAGCAAGAGAGTGAGACTCTGTCTCAAAAAACCAAAAAGAATCTGAGAAAACTGTGAAGGGGAACAACAAATACAAAATTCAGGACAGTAGTTACCTCTGAGGGGAATGAATGGGGTGGGTTCAAGATACACACACAAATCCCTGGGAGGCATGAGGAATATACTCTTGAATTCAGTGGCTTCCTGTATTTTCATTTTGTCATGGTCTAGATTTGAGTATTTTCTTGGTATGTTGCCCTGGGTAGAGTACCGTGGCATCACAGTTCATAGCAATCTCCAACTCCTGGGCTTAAGTGATTCTCCTGCCTCTGCCTCCCAAGTAGCTGGGACTAGAGGCAGCCGCCATAACGCCCAGCTATTTTTTGGTTGTAGCCATCATTGTTGTTTGGTGGGCCCCACCTGGGCTGGATTCCAACCCGCCAGCTCAGGCGTATGTGGCTGGCACCTTAGCGGCTTGAGCCACAGGCACCGAGCCACTTTGTTTTTTTAGAGACAGAGTCTCACTTTGTCACTCTCAATAGAGTGCCATGGTGTCACAGCTCACAGCAACCTCCAGCTGCCAACACAAAGTAGGTTCTTGGCAAAGCTTCTCTTAAAGAGAAAGTAAAGCAGCCCCAGGACAGTAGGGACTGAGGACTATCTCAGGAGCTGGCAGGAAGGAAAGGGGGTCAGGATGGGGAGACAGGAAATAAGACTCAGAGATATGAACAGTGAAGGCTCCTTCGGCCACGTACTCCTCCTCTCTCCAGTCAAAACTACCACCACTTGAAGCAAAAAAAAAAAAAAAAAAAAAGTCACCAAGCTTTATTTAGGTTGTAATGGTTCCCAACAGCACACACCTAACCCATCCCACAGCCCACAGGCGGTACCCTGAGAAGGTTCAGCTTTCCTTTCCCTTCAGTCTCACTTCTTGTCTTCTTCCTTTTTGTCCTTCTTGCCATCTTTGGTGGCCTGGGAGGCCAGGGAGCCCATGGCATTTCGAATGGCTTCATTGTTGGGATCCACTCCTGGAAGGTTCTCTAGGACACTCTGAAGGAACTCAGGGTCCTGCATCACATCATAATCATCCTCTTCCTGAAAAAAGTTAGAGATTCGTCAGGGTGGGGCACAGGTTGGCAGAGAGCAAGCAGGTGTGACAGACAGAAGCATATGGCCTGAGCCCATCTCTCCTGTGTGGGCACCTCTAACCAAGGGAAGGAAGGGACAAATTGGCAAAATCTACACACAATATGAATGCAAGCACGCATTACTGACCAAATCAAGGAGCCTGAGGATTTCTCTCATTGAACTCAGAGGGTTAAAACAGAAGCCATCACATTCAGGATTCCTGCTGTCACACAGCCAACCCTAATTTATTCTCCTCCCAGATGCTCTATTCACCCTCCAGGAACCTTAGGACCTTTCTCTAACTCTGACCACTAGCATTCTGTGGCCCTTGTGAAGTCTATAGACAAGAAATGCATATCCCAAGTTTCCTTCTCCCATGGGACTCATGTATGGTCCCAAAGAACCCAGCCTTAGAGTGTTAAGGATCTGAATTGTATTTTAAACCTGACGGGGGCAGGTTTGCCCTCACCTTGGCTGGCTCTGATGTGTCCATGGCTGAGCTGGCATCGATATCTCCTGATTCAGCCTGGCCAAACTCTGAGGAAAGAGGTCAATCCGTTCAATTCCATCTCCTCACTAACCCTCTGCATCACCACCCAGGCCCTGGCACACCTGCTCCCTGCAAGGACATCTGCATAGCATATGCGATCTGCTCTTCTTCAGTCATGCTGCTTAGGTCAGGGAGCCCAGTGCGGCCAAACTCCTGCTGGCTGATGGTCATTTTCAGCAGGGCATCATCTGAGTCTGTGAAAAGGAAAAGAGGGGCAGGGTGGAACTGGTGTTGCACCCACACAGACCCACTCCCAAAGCTCTTACCCTGCTGTGCCTCCCCACTCCCCTGCAACATGTGCACCTTGCTTTCAATGCTTAGCACCCCAGCGTCCCAGGACATCAGATTCCACCTCTTTCACCTTCTGTCCCAGTTGCAGCAATACCAGCCTCAGCAGCAGAGGCTGCAGCTGCCCGCCGGGCTTCCTCCTCCTGCCGTTGCCGCTGTTCTTCCATGGAAACACGAAGGGCCTGGTGAAGGACAGGACAAGATCAGACACTCCCTTCCTGTAGTCTCACTGGAGCTGGGGAGTCAACTAAGGGTGTGGGAAGGTGGCATAACAGGCAGCTTCTGCTTCTTCATATGGGGAAGAAACCGGAGGGATAAGCAGTGGTATGGAAAAAAAATGAAGGACTTGGAAGGAAGCAGCAAATGAGAAAGTCTGACACTGGCCCCTGTAGACATTAGATGGATTATGGGGAAGAGGGAGTGGAATCAGGTTGTGGAAACTGAGTGCGTGTCATGGCGATGTTTAGGACTGTTCAGCACTGCTGAATCTCTACAACAGGTATGTCAGTAGAGGACAAAGAAGGACCCCTGTGCTCTACCTGGGATCAACATTTGCTCACCAGGGCCAGCTCAGGATCAGCACTGGGATCCACTCCAAATTCAAAGTCACTGGCACCAAGACCCAGCATAGCACCGCCCTCACCAGCCAAAATGGGGGAGCTGATGAGAGCATCAGCCAAGCTGGGCCCAGGAGGCACCGTCACCAGGTGGGAGCCGCTTCCGTCTTTGCCGTTCAGTGTGTTTACAAAGGCTGTCAGCTTGTCTGTGTTCACCTCCTGGGTAAGGAATAACACACGATGCCCCCTGGCACCTGAAACTCCCCATTCTTTGCCACTTCTGTGCCACTCTCCCACAGCATGGGGCCACCTCTGGGGAAGGATTGTTCTGTTTACAACCAAGTCAGTGCCCCCCAGTCAGTCTCTACTCACCTCTTCCCCAAAATTGATAATGTCAACATTTACTTTCTCCTTCTTGAGGCGTTTAGCCAGTTTCACCAGCTGGGAAGGGAGAAAAATCAAGAAATTTGTTCCATACTTGAGGGTGAAAGAACAGGCTCACAGAATCCACTGGCCTCCCCAAGACCCGGACAGCAACACTGAAACCTGCATGTCCACTTTCCCCAGAACTAAGAGTCCCATGCCTTGGCCAGATGCCCCTAAGGGCTGGAAAGCCTCCTTCCCAAATGCAGGCTGCTGCACTCCCCAGCTGTCTTTTGGACTCACATCCTTCTCGTTGTCCTCCACTGGGCTCCCCACAAAGGCAATGATGCGCATCTTGTGATTCTTGCCCTGTCGGTGCTTCAGAGCCAACTTGCAAAGGAAGAGGAGGTCCTGTCAACCAGCGCTTTCCTCTGTCACTATTCTGTTTCCTATAGTTTCTGGGTACCTCACGTCTACCATCACATAAAACTGAACAACCCCCTTCCTGCTGTGCCTCTTCATGGATGGAGAACAGGGATTAATTATCAGTTCTAGGAATTTTTCCTTTCACAATCCTCAATGATCCTGGGACTCAGACCCCGCCCAGTAACCCCTCTACTCCGGGGTAGCTTCCTTTGGCCCTCTCGCTCCTCTTGCTCTAGGTCTAGCTCAAGATTCCATAGGAGAAATGACTATGTTGGGGGCAGAACCTCAGAGCAGTGACAACAGTCAGGGCCCTGCAAGGACTCACATGGGCCACACGAATGCCAGTGCAGAAGGTGATCTTGCCCTTTGGCTGGACAGTGTGGAGCTTGGACAGGATGCGGCCGGTGTCAGGGGTGAGAGTGGTCAGCACTTCACAGTCGCTGGGATGTAGGAAGAGCATTTTAGGGAGTTCTGGTCAGCACAAGCTCTTCCCAACCTTGTCTGATTCAGCCTTTCCTTAGAGACCTTGACAATAATCAACCTCTATTCTTCTTAAATGCCTGGTGCTTAGGGCAGGGTGAGGTGGCTCATGCCTGTAATACTAGTACTCTGGGAGGCCAAGGTGGGCAGATTGCTTGAGCTCAGGAGTTCAAGACCAGTCTGAGCCAGAGAGAGACCCTGTCTCTAAAAATAGCCAGGGGCTCGGCGCCCAAAGCTCTGTGGTTGGGAGGCTGGCCACGTGCACTGAGGCTGATGGGTTGGAACCTGGCCCAGGTCTGCTAAACAGCAATGACAACAACAATGACAAAATAGCTGGGTGTTGTGGCAGGCGCCTGTAGTCCCAGCTACTTGGGAGGCCAACGCAAGAGAATTGCTTAAGCCCAAGAGTTTGAGGTTGCTGTGAGCTATAAACCACAGCACTCTACTGAGGGCGACATAGCAAGACTCAAATAAATAAATAAATAAATAAAAGCAACAACAAAAGCAATATCGTGGAATCTACAAAAGGGTGGCATGTAATGGGCAGCACACCATATGTTAACAGCAGGTCACATGTGAAAAAACACCACCCACCTACCAAGGCCCCTCCTTCTCTGTCCCCCATACTTGGCCAGTGTGATGAGGCCCACGTTGTTCTCAGGGTTGCTGCGGGTCTTGGAGTGACATACTATGTTGACAGCATCCTGTTGGGCCTGCAGCCGGGTGGGTAGGAAGTCCCCATTCCGCATGTACTCACTGTTGTCCACACTGTCAGATTGGGAAAAAGGATTAAAGAGAAGAAATGTTGAAGAATCTCTCTGAAACCTTCCTTCCAGTTCCAGGGACCCCTTCCCACACCTTTGTGTGAATAGTGGCAGTTCCCAGTCTTTGGAGAACACAGAAATCACCTGAAACCTTTTTGTGCAGTTTTTGGCCAGGGCTGGGTTTGAACCCACCACCTCTGGCATATGGGGTCGGTACCTTACTCCTTTGAGCCATAGGCGACCCCTTAAACTTTTCTTTTTAAATATATAGATGATCAAGTCTTACCTTAACCTAACTTAGAATGACCAAAGGAAAAAAATTTTTAAAATCTCCATAGGCAATTCTGATAAGTAGCAAAAGAGGTGATCTACTGTACCATAGCATATAAAAATTTATTTATTATTATTATTTTTTTGTAGAGACATAGAGTCTCACTTTATCCCCCTCGGTAGAGTGCTCGAGTGTCACACAGCTGACAGCAATCTCCAGCTCCTGGGCTTAGGCAATTCTCTTGCCTCAGCCTCCTGAGTAGCTGGGACTACAGGCACCCACCACAACGCTCGGCTATTTTTTTGTTGTAGTTTGGCCAGGGCCGGGTTTGAACCCACCACCGCCGGTATATGGGGCCAGTGCCCTACTCACTGAGCATTAAGTGCTGCGCATAAAAATTTATTTTAATAAATTTATTTTACAGGCAAGGTGGCTCATACTGTAATCCTAGCACTCTGGGAGGCCAACGCAGGTAGACTGCCTGAGCTCCCACGTTTGAGACCAGCCTAAGGAAGAGTGAGACCCCCATCTCTAAAATAGCCGGTGTTGTGGCAGGTGCCTATGGTCCCAGCTACGTGGCAGGCTGAGGCAAAGGTTGCTTGAGCCCAAGAGTTTGAGCTTGCTGTGAGCTATCACGCCAGAGCACTCTACTAAAGGCAAAAGTAAGACTGTCTCCAAAAAAATTTTTTTATTATCCTATTCTATTGGACAGAGTCTTGCTCTATTGCCAGGCAGGAATGCCAGGGCCTCAGTGTAGCTCACAACTCCAAACTCCTGGGCTCAAAATCCTCTTGAGTGGCCAGGACTACAGGCACACCTTATAAATGCCCAGCTAATTTTTTTTTTTTTTGAGACAGAGCCTCAAGCTGTCCCTCTGGGTAGAGTGCCGTGGCATCACAGCTCACAGCAACCTCCAACTCCTGGGCTCAAGTGAGTCTCCTGCCTCAGCTTCCCAAGTAGCTGGGACCAACAACGCCTGGCTATTTTTTGGTTGCAGCCACCATCATTGTTGTTAGGCGGGCCCGGGCTGGATTCGAACCTGCTACCTTGGGTGTATATGGCTGGCACCTTAGCCACTTGAGCCTCAGGTGCTGAGCCAATTTTTTTAATTTTAGTAGAGACAGGGTCTCGCTCTTGCTCAGGCTGGTCTTGAACTTTTAAGCTCAATCAATCCACCTGTCTCAGCCTCCCAGAGTGTTAGGATAAGAGGCATAAGCCTGGCCTTAAAAAATGTACTTTTAGGCAGCTCCTGTAGCTCAGTGAGTAGGGCACCAGCCATATACGCTGAGGCTGGTGGGTTCAAGCCCAGCCGGGGCCAGCTAAAATCAACAATGACAGGCTCGGCGCCTGTGGCTCAAGCTGCTAGGGCGC
>NW_003852569.1:1722638-1728443 GCF_000181295.1 Otolemur garnettii
ATTGTGGCGGGCGCCTGTGGTCCCAGTAACTTGGGAGGCGGAGGCAGGAGACTCACTTGAGCCCAGGAGTTGGAGGTTGCTGTGAGCTGTGACGCCACGGCACTCTACCCAGGGGGACAGCTTGAGGCTCCTGTCTCAAAAAAAAAAAAATTTTATAAACTAGGCACAGTGGTTTATGCCTATAATCCCACCACTTTGGGAGGCCAAAGTGGGAGGAGTTCAAGACCAATCTGAGTAACATAGCAAGACATCTCTACCAAAAAAAAAAAAAGCCAGGCAAACAAGTGCCCACACGTGTAGTCCTACTTACTCAGAAGGCTGAGGCAGGAGGATGCCTTGAGCCCAGAAGTTTGAGGTTGCTGTGAGCTATAATGATGCCACTGTATTGCAGCCTGGGTGACAGAGCAAGACTCTTGTCTCAAAAAGAAAAGTATAAAATAATACACACTTGGCAGCACGGATTGCAGAAAAGCACAATGCGATCATCTAATTAAACACTTAACAGCAATGCCAGGTGTGGTGGCTCATGCCTCTAATCCCAGCATTCTGGGAGGCCAAAGAGGGTGGATAGCTTGAGCTCACGAGTTCCAGACCAGCTTGAGCCAGACAGAGTAAGACCCCCCCCATCTCTAAAAATAGCCAGGCATTGTAGTGGGTGTCTATAGTACCAGTTACTTGGCAGGCTGAGGCAAGAGAATCGCTTGAGCCTAAGCATCTGAGGTTGCTGTGAGCTAAGAGGCCATGGCACCTTACCGAGGGCGACAAAATGACACTCTGTCTCAAGAAAAACAAACAACAAAAAAATCACTCAATGGCTTTGGCAGCTGGCATGAAGTACAGAAATGAAGTTTCATGGATTTCTGGTTTCATCTCTTCTATACCTGCAACTTTTCACAATCTTAAGTCTCTAGATATAAAAAATAAATTTAAAAAAGTATCCAGATATTGGGCGGTGCCTGTGGCTCAAGGTAGGGTGCCAGCCCCATATGCCAGAGGTGGTGGGTTCAAACCCAGCCCTGGCCAAAAAAATAAAAAAGTATCCAGATACAAAATACTATTTCTAGCTTCCCAGAGGCCAAGAAAAAAAAAAAGGTAAAAGAAGCACTTATTAAGCTCCTATAGAGGATCATTGGGGGTGGCATGGCTTCTTTTTGAGTAATTTAATGTTTAAGAGGTGTTACATCAGCTACAAATGGTCAAATTATATTTAAGAATAACAATTTTATTTTTTTTGAGACAGAACCTCAAGCTGTCCCCCTGGGTAAAGTGCGGTGGCATCACAGCTCACAGCAACCTCCAACTCCTGGGCTCAAGGAGTCTCCTGTCTCCACCTCCCAAGTAGCTGGGACCACAGGTACCTGCCACAATGTCCAGCTATTTTTTGGTCGCAGCCACCATTGGGTTTTTTTTTTTTTTTTTTTTGAGACGGAGCCTCAAGCTATCCACCTGGGTAGAGTGCCATGGCATCACGCTCACAGCAACCTCCAACTCCTGGGCTCAAGCGAGTCTCCTGCCTCAGCCGCCCAAGTAGCTGGAACCACAGGCGCCGGCCACAACGCCTGGCCATTTTTTGGTTGCAGCCATCATTGTTGTTTGGTGGGCCCGGGCTGGGGATTCGAACCCGCCACCTTAGGTGTATGTGGCTGGCGCCTTAGCCACTTGAGCCACAGGCGCTGAGCCAGCCACCATTGTTGTTTGGTGGGCCTGGGCTGGATTTGAACCCACCAGCTCAGGTGTATGGGGCTGGCGCCTTAGCGGCTTGAGCCACAGGTGTCAAGCCTAAGAATAACAATTTTATGTGAAGTTACCAAAGGTATCTCTTTTTTTTTGAGACAGTCTCAAGCTGTTGCCCTGGGTAGAGTGCCATGACATCACAGCTCACAGCAACCTCAAACGAGGGCTTAAGCAATTCTCTTGCCTCAGCCTCCCAAGTAGCTGGGATTACAGGTGCCCCACAAAACACCTGGCTATTTTTTTTGGTTGCAGCCGTCACTGTTGTTTGGCAGGCCCGGGCTGGATTCGAACCTGCCAGTTCTGGTGTAGACACTTGAGCTATAGGCGCCAAGCCAAAGTACAAAAGTTTTGAATAGAAAACTGCTAAAGAGAAACTTCAAGCCTTTGTGAGTTAGGGTTACAGAGTATAAAAACCTCACTCAGAAAGGAGGATGGAATACAAAGACAAAAATATGGACTTAAAATGATCACAACACTGGAGGCAACTACCTAGCCCTTACATCAAAACTACAATTTGGAAGGAAGGCTTACAAAATCCCGAGGAACTGTTATTTAAAAAGATGCTTAAGGCCAGGCACAGTGGCTGACACCTGGAATCCTAGCACTCTGGGAGGCCAAGGCAGGTAGATCACTTGATCTCAGGAGTTTGAGAGAAGTCTGGGCAAGAGTGAGGCTTTGTCTCTATAAAAATAAAAAATGAGCTGGGCTTGGTGGTGGATGCCTGTAGTCCTAGCTACTCAGGAGGCTAAGGCAAGAGTATCGCTCAAGCCCAAAAAGTCTGAGGTTGCTGTGACCTATTATGCCATGGCACTGTAGCCTGGTCTAAGAGAGTGAAACTGTGTCCAAAATAAAGAAGTTCCATTTTCAAGTAAGTGCAGGCACACAGTGGTGCTGTATTCTGATGTGCCACCTGTGGGAAAATCTACAGTCTGCATTTCACCCACACTCCTTCTTAGAAACTCACTCAGAATGGAGGCAGGCACAGAAGCAGAAGCCCTGTCAGCAACACTAGGATTTGCTCATTGCTCTCAAGGTCTCTTGATCTAGTTTAATTTTGTCCACATCATTTTCTTCATTGGGAAAGTTGTGGTGGTTCAAAAGAATATTTATTCCCTACTTGGGAACTGGATGGCTTTGTCTATATTATGTTATACTTTGCAGAGGTTTCAAACCACCCAGTGAAATCATGTTCTTTGCAGAATTGGTCCATCTAGGAAAGATTCTGACCAATTTCCCTTTTTGGGTCATATTTGTTAGCTAAAAGGACAGCAGGAATAGGGCTTGGAAGATGAACTGCACCAACAGCTTCCTTGTAGCATACTGAGGTCATGTTGCCAAACTGCTCCTGCCCTAAGATGTCCTGCAGCTGCCAGTCCACCAGTGTCCTGCTGTGCCAGTTGAAGACCTTGAGGGCAAAGTCCATCCTGATAGTGGCCTGGTAGTGCTGTGAGAGGGGCTGGTGGACCTAGTACTTGATGATGTAAGTCTTGCCAGTGACAAGCACCTTGAAGAGGTGGTCTGCTGCAAGGGCTGCTACCTGGCCTGGGTCCCTGGCTCACCCACTGGCCATTAGTGTCATGGCTCTGGGGCATGCTTGGGCTCCCCACCAGCCCCCACCCTGCAACACATGCTTCTAGATGATAAATTCTCTCTTTCTCTTTTTTGTTTTTTTTTTGAGACAGAGTCTCACCCTGTTGCCTTGGTAGAGTACTGTGGTGACATAGCTCACAGCAACCTCAAACTCTGAGCTCAAGTGATCCTCTTGCCTCAGCCTACCTAGTAGCTGGGACTACAGGTGCTCACCACCACACCCAGCCTAAATAATAAATTCTTGACAATCTGAAGGCCTTAACAGCTCTAACAGTCAATAATTTTATCTATGCTGGCTCGGCACCTGTGGCTCAACCGGCTAAGGCGCCAGCCATATACACCTGAGCTGGCAGGTTTGAATCCAGCCTGGGCCCACCAAAACAACAATGTCGGCTACAACCAAAAAATAGCCAGGCGTTGTGGCAGGCGCCTGTAATCCCAGCTACCTGGGAGGTGAAGGCAGGAGACTCGCTTAAGCCCAGGAGTTGGAGGTTGCTGTGAGCTGTGACGCCACGGCACTCTACCCAGGGCGACAGCTTAAGGCTCTCTCTCAAAAAAATTTTTTTTTGTTATCTATGCAATTGGAAGAAAGCGGTGCCCTAGACAAGATACTTCATTTCTTTTTTTTGAGACGGAGCCTCAAGCTATCCCCCTGGGTAGAGTGCCATGGCACCACGCTCACAGCAACCTCCAACTCCTGGGCTCAAGCGAGTCTCCTGCCTCCGCCTCCCAAGTAGCTGGGACCACAGGCGCCCACCACAACGCCTGGCCATTTTTTGGTTGCAGCCATCATTGTTGTTTGGCGGCCCCGGCCGGGGATTCGAACCCGCCGCCTTAGGTGTATGTGGCTGGCGCCTTAGCCGCTTGAGCCACAGGCGCCGAGCCTTCTTTTTTTTTTTTTTTTTAGAGACAGAGTCTTACTTTGTAGCCCTTGGTAGAGTGCCATGGCGTCACAGCTCACAGCAACCTCCAGCTCTTGAGCTTAGGCAATTCTCTTCCCTCAGCCTCCAGAGTAACTGGAATTACAGGTGTCCACCACAATGCCCAGCTAATTTTTTGTTGCAGTTTGGCTGGGGCTGGGTTCAAAACCGCCACCCTCAGTATATGGGGCCGGCACCCTACTCACTGAGCCACAGGCACCACCTGACACCTCATTTCTATTGGCAAGTAAAATATGGGTTTTGGGGCAATTTTTTTCTTAGTATGCTTTGTCTGCCAATAAAAACAAGCCAAAAATGCCAGAGAAGTAATTAAAAAACTACTGGGAAACAAAAAAAAAAAAAAAAGGAAATAGGGGTTGAGTACCACTAATGGGAAAGTATAAAATCTGAAATGCTCCATAATCAGAAACTTTTGAGTGCCAACGTGATGTTACAGGTGGAAAACTCCATACCTGACCTCATAAGATATGCTGAAAACTAAACAAAGGCGCACCACAGTTTATTCAGAATCTCCAAGGGGGAAAAAGACCCTCCCAGCTTGCTTCAGTGGTGATATACTGTTTTTTTTTTTTTTTTCCAATCAAGCCCAGATTCCCCCGCCACAAGTACACCCACAAAGAGCAATAAAATGGCACTGGCGGGCAGTGCCGTGGCTTAGTGAGCAGGGCGCCAGCCCCATATACTGAGGGTGGTGGGTTCAAACCTGGCCCTGGCCAAACTGCAACAAGAAAATAGCCGGGCATTGTGGCGGGGGCCTATAGTCCCAGCCACTCGGGAGGCTGAGGCAAGAGAAACACCTAAGCCCAAGAGCTACAGGTTGCTGTGAGCTGTGACGCTACAGCACTCTACCACAGGTGACAAAGTGAGACTGTCTCTTAAAAAAAAAATGGCACTGGGGAGGCCAGCTGCACCAATGGCAGGTTCCCCATGATGCCTCACATGGGCCAAGACCCACTGGACATCATTCACTGTGAGCTTTTTGCTTATTCTATGCTCTGTGGTATAAAAATATTATTGATAATGTCAAAAATGCCTGCATAATATCATCAGAGTAATGCAAATATTCCAAAATTTGAAAAGATCTGAGATCTGAAACACTTCTGGTACTATGCATATTGGATAAGGGATATTCAACCTGCATTAACAGTCACACTATGGCTGGTTATGGTCGCTCACACCTGTAATCCTAGCAGTCTAGGAAGCCAAGGCAGAAGGGCTGCTTAAGGCCAGGAATTTTGAGGCCAGCCTGAATAACAGCCAGAATACCATCACTACAAAAAAAAGAAAAAGTAGCCAGGCTCAGTGGTGTGTGCCTATAGTTCCACTTACTCAAGAGGTAAAGGCAGGAGTATCACTTGAGCCCAGGAGTCTTAGGTTACTGTGAGCTAGGATGATGCCATTGCACTTCAGCCACAGGCAACAGAGTAAGACACCTTCTTTTTTTTGAGACAGAGCCTCAAGCTATCCCCCTGGGTAGAGTGCCGTGGCATTACAGCTCACAGCAACCTCAACTCCTGGGCTCAAGCGAGTCTCCTGCCTC
>NW_003852569.1:1729337-1731593 GCF_000181295.1 Otolemur garnettii
AAAAAAAAAAAAAAAAGAATGTGTGTCAATGAAGTGGTCGGCACAGCTAGAGAAACAATCTTCAGTGTGTGAGTCTAGAGTCCATGCAATTCCCAGGCCTGTCCACACATTTATTCCAACATAGGTCCCTGGAGTGATGCACCTGCTCAGTGAACTGTGTCTTCTGCTATTCCCCGCCACCAGGTGCTGCAACTCCGCTATTGCTAACAAAGGCCTCACCTCTTCAATTTTTTCTTGAGCACTCCCCAAGAAAACTAATATACATATAGTGCTCTCCAGTTTACAAAGCAGGATCACATACATTTCACCTATCTGTGCTATAAGAGAGGCTGATGTTGCCACTATTCCCACTATATAGACAAATAAAAGTGAGATACTAACATTCACAAGAATATGCAGCTCCATGTACCAGAAAACACAAGTTCTTGGATTCCAAATCCTGCTCTCTTTCTATTCTACCATGTCCTGTCCTAGTGGTTGCCAAAGGTAGAAAATAAAAATACACAGGTCCCAGTTAAATGTGAATTTCAGATAAACAACAACTAACTTTTTAAAGTATGTCCCCTGCAATATTTGGGACATATTTATTTTTTACTTTTTTTTCTTTTTAACAGGCACCAGGACCAATGATCACCAACGGCCCAGATACCAAAAAAATTATGCTTCTGAAATCTCTTGATGCCGATTCCACATGAAGAACAGTTGAGTTGCACTACATGTGCTACTCACAACAGAAGGCCCCTTTTGGGGGGACACATTTATTTTTTACACTAAAAAGTATTCATTGTTCCTCTGAAATTCAAATTTAACTGGGCATCCTGTAATTTTTTTTTTTTTTTTTTTTTTGAGACAGAGTCTCACTTTGTCACCCTCCATAGAATGCTGGGGCATCACAGCTCATAGCAACTTCCAGCTCTTGGGCTTAGGTGATTCTCTTGCCTCAGCCTCCCTAGTAGCTGGGACTACAGGCGCCTGCCACAACGCCTGGCTATATTTTTGTTGCAGTTTAGCCTGAGCCGAGTTTGAACCCACCACCCTCGATATATGGGGCTGGCGCCCTACTCACTGAGCCACACGTGCCGCCCTAGGCATCCTGTATTTTATCTGGCAACACTGCCCTCCTCCAAAAAAGAAAAAAAGAAACTTCTTAGGTGTTTGTTCCATCTAATTGGCAATTTGTATGTGCTCACGTATTATTCTGTACTATATTCTATGCTCACACTTAGAACTATTAAAACTCTGCAAAAGTTTATGTCCTAGGCAATGTTGACTCATAATTCAGCCCAAGTCTGAGGCTGATGAAAACAGCTGGCTCGTCGAATAAAAGCCTTGACTTCAAGTCTTGACTCTACCACTTATTTAGCTGTGTAACTTCGAGTAAGTCACTTAAAATCGCTGAGACTCATTCTCATGAGACTTAGAATTCTCAACTACAAAATGGAGGGATGTTTAGTTTAAGTATTGCCGCGAGGTTTAAGCAAAGTAAACACAACATCTGACACATAGAAAGCAATCTCTAAATGTACCTTTAAAGATAATACAGAGCAAGGTAATGGAGTTAGAGACGAGTGAATTGAAAACAGGAAGCAGTTTATAATCCTCTTCTTAATACTATCAATGATTTTGAGAAGACAGGAGGGCAAAGACTAGCACAATGAGTCCAAGAAGCAGGACTCTGGCTAAAGGCAGACCTGGGGCTATCCTAAAACACACGACGCTCAAACAGAGAAAAACAGCAAGGTTTGGACGGCCAGCGCTGTCCGGGGTTTGAGAGGTAACGGGGGTGACTCGGTCCTGTCCGCCTCTCCCGGCCCTGGAATGACTCAGGGAGTCTATCGGGCTCTTTCCCTCTAGGCCCAAGGCCACATATTGCCCATGAGCTCCCCTCCCCCCAGCCAAGGATCGCCTGGTCTCGGAGTTTCACGCACCCGGGACGCGGTCCCACCCCCACGGGCCCCCAGCTAGCCGCTCACCAGACCATAGTGCTTTCCAACACCATCTTGCCACTTTCCTCTGTAGACCAGGTCTCCCAGCCTGCCTAACAACAAACCCCCCAATTGGCCCAACGTTGTAACCAATCACAGATCTGGATGCGGCCGGCTGGTTCTGCCCCATCCTCCCCGTTGAATTCTGGGAATGGTAGGCGCAGCAGAAATAAACGGGATTTAGGTAAGGTGACCAGACGACCCGATTTTGGCGAGACAGTCCCGATTTTTAACAATTTGTCCTGTCCCGGGTGTTTTTTTTTTTTTTTTT
>NW_003852569.1:1736100-1737362 GCF_000181295.1 Otolemur garnettii
TGGGCACCTGTAGTCCCAGCTACTTGGGAGGCTGAGGCAAGAGAATTGCTTAAGCCCAAGAGTTTGAGGTTGCTGTGAGCTGTGATGCCATAGCACTCTCCCCTAGGTGAGATAGGTGACATAATAAGACTATCTGGAAAAAAAAAAAAAAAAGAAAATCCATGCCCTCACCACCCAGCGGCTCAGCCCTGTCATCCTAGCACTCTGGGAGGCCCAGATGTGTGGATTGACTGAGCTCAGGAGGTGAAGACCAGCCTGAGCCACAGTGAGACCCTGTTATGACACTATGGCACTCTACCCAATGTGACAAAGCAAGACTGTCTCAAATACATAAATAAAATAAAATTCAAAAAAATATATACTTTTTGTCACTGCAATTTTTGGCCAGGGCTGGGCTTGAACCTGTCACCCTTGGCATATGGGGCCAGCGCCCTACTCCTTGAGCCACAGGTGCTGCCCAAATTCAAAAATATTTTACACATGCACACACAAATTGGAAATCCCAGATCTGTATCTGGGGGAAGGAGAGGAAGAGAGGAGGGCAGGGACATTCATGCCTACAGAATACCACACTTAGGGATAGGAGGTAGGAGTATTGTAGATATTATCTGGGTGTTAGTAAAGTTTTAATGAATATCTTAAAAAATTGGTAACCATTATAGTTTGTACAGGAGTAAAATTTCATACACTTAGGAGAAAAAAACAGGAGACAGGGAAGAGGGAAAAATAGGAAAACACAGAAAAAAAATTGAAAAGTTCAAACATAACCAAAATATCTTTTAAAAAGACTAAAATTATAAAATTATTTCTTTTAAAAAGCTATACAATGGCTAGGTGAGGTGGCTCACACCTGTAATGCCAGCACTCCGGGAGGCTGAGGCAGATGGATTGTCTGAGCTCACAAGTTCTGAGACCAGCCTGAGCCAGAGTAAGACCCATTTCTAAAAAATAGCTGGGTGTTGTGGCAGATGCCTGTAGTCCCAGCTAGTCAGGAGGTTGAGGCAAGTTTGGGGTTGCTGTGAGCTATGACTCCACAGTACTCTACTGAGGAGTACTCACAGTACTCTAGTGAGACTCTGTCTCAAAAAAAAAAACAACAAAAAAAGACTTCATCTCTGATGAATTAGCTTTCAGAATAGCTGATATTGACATGCTTTGGAGTAAAACGTTAGGCCAGATGAAGATTTCCAACTTTACATTATCCTGTGATTCTTTTTTTGTTTTTTTTTTGAGACAAAGCCTCAAGCTGTCCCCCTGGGTAG
>NW_003852569.1:1738130-1743326 GCF_000181295.1 Otolemur garnettii
CCGTGGCATCACAGCTCACAGTAACCTCCGACTCCTGGGTTCAAGCGAGTCTCCTGCCTCAGCCTCCCAAGTAGCTGGGACCACAGGCGCCCACCACAACATGGCTATTTTTTTGTTGCAGCCGTCATTGTTGTTTGGCGGGTCCGGGCTGGGGAGTCGAACCTGCCACCTTAGGTGTACGTGGCTGGTGCCTTAGCCGGTTGAGCTATAGGCGCCGAGCCGCCAAGACCATTTTTATGCCTACAACATTTTTCTTGTTGTAGTTTTTGGCCGGGGCTGGGTTTGAACCTGCCACCTCTGGCACATGGGGCCAGCACCCTACTCCTTGAGCCACAGGTGCCGCCCATATGCCTACAACATTTTCAGAACCAATTCCTTATCCAGTCCACAATATGGCTGAACCTGTGGGTTCAAATCAAATTCAAGCCTTTAAGAACCTTACATATCAATTATTAGTCTAATCAGTCTGCTTTTCTACCAGTTCTGATAGAACTTCAACAGATTAATCACTGAATTATTTTTCCAGAGACAGAGTCATGCTGTCACCCAGGCTGCAGTGCAATGGCAGGATTAAGAGTTCCCTGAACTTTTGAACTCCTAGATTCGAGGTATACTTCTGCTTCAGCCTGATGAGTAGCAAGACTACAGGAGAGCACTACCACACCTGGCTAAATTTTCAAATTTCTGTAGAGAGGTTTAAGTATGTTGCCCAGTGGGACTACAGGCACCCACCAGAACCGCCCAGCTATTTTTTTGGTTGGAGTTGTCGTTGTTTATCTGGCCCCAGCCAGGTTTGAATCCACCAGCTTTGGTGCTATGTGGCTCACGCTGTAACCACTGTGCTACAGGTGCCAAGCCTGAATTATTATTTTTCTAAATTTTTTTTTTTTTTGTAGAGACATTTATCACCCTTGGTAGAGTGCCGTGGTGTCACATGGCTCACAATTCCTGGGCTTAGGTGATACTCTTTTCTCAGCCTCCTGAGTAGCTGGGACTACAGGTGCCTGCCACAAAGCCAGGCTATTTTTTGTTGCAGTTCAGCTGGGGCTGGGTTTGAACCCACTACCCTCGGCATATGGGGCCAGCGCCTTACCCACTGAGCCACAGGTGCTGCCCTACCCGAATTATTTTTTATTATATGGTACGTAGGGGCAAAAATGTTACATGGGTTCCCACTACCTACAGCTTAAAAAATCCTTAGCCTTAGCTCAGCACCCACAGTTCAGTTGAGTAAGGGCACCAGCCACATATACTGAGGCTGGTGGGTTCAAGCCCAGCCTGCTGAACAATGACAACACCAACCAAAAAAAAAAAAACAGCTGGGCGGTTGTGTTGAGTGCCTGTAGTCCCAGCTACTTGGGAGGCCAAGGCAGGAGACTTGCTTAAGCCCAACACTTCGAGGGGGCTGTGAGCTGTGATGACACAGCACTCTACTGAGGGCAACATAGGGAGACTCTGTCTCAAAAAAAAAAAAAAAAAATTCCTCAGCCTAGCACCAGTATTGCCTGTATCCATCTGCATCCACTCCGATATTCTCACCATAGTTTTTTCTTTTTTTGGTTTTCACGTTTTTACTGGGGGCCATGAGGGAGGGGGAGCCTTCTCCCTGTGGATGGAGGTGCTCACAGTTTCTTCAGCCACTCCAAGCTTGGGCCCTGGGGATGATTGGGCACATTGGGCACGTTCCCATCATCTCAGACAGGCACTGGATAGTTGTAGGGCGCGACCTTGTTGATCATGCTAGCGTACTTGGTGTAGGGGCCAATCATCAGCATAATTACAGCAAGGCCCTGACGGTGAAGGACACAACCAGCACTGGCTCACTGGCCCAAGCATTCTTGAGGAAGGTAGCAAGTCTAGCAGCCATCTTGGTCTCAGTGGCGGCGACTGCAGTCCATAGTTTGTTTTCTAAAACAAACGATTCTCGTACCTCTGTGTCATTGTGCTGAAATAAAACTTTCCTGAACACTTTCACCACACAGTAACCTTAAGATTCCTTCCATTTTATGTTCTGTACCACTCTTCAGAGTAATTAAATCCTTAGGTGGGTCACATCTAACATGCTGCTTATGTGTGTATGTATGTACATCTGCTCCTCTCAGACACTGGAAACCTGTAAAGGACAATTACTTCTTTTGACTTCCAACTACTCTGTGCACTTGGAGATTTTTTTTTTTTTATACAAGAGTTTCAACTTTGTTACCCTCGGTAGAGTCCAGTGGCATCACATCTCACAGCAACTTCAAACTCTTGGGCTGAAGTGATTTTCTTGCCTCAGGTTCCCAAGTAGCTGGGACTACAATGCCTGGCTATTTTTAGAGATGGGGTCTTGTTCTTGCTCAGGCTGGTCTTGTAAACCTATGAGCTCATGCCATCCACTTGCCTTGGCTCCCCAGAGTGCTAGGATTACAGGCGTTGAGCCACTGTGCCCAGCCTTGTAGAATGATCTTAACAAGACAGAATAGTGAAAGGTACAGGAACAATGTTCAGTTAACTTGTTTCTCTGCAAAGCTTCCTCACCTTCATACCTGAGAAATAGCCATTATCCCATCCTCTTTTTTAAAGTTGCTAAGATGGTAGGTGTGGTTGAGAAATAGGGAATGAAGCCACAAACTGAAGCTGAATTGAGGAAAACAGGAAAAGATGCATGCAGCTTTTGTTCAGGGCAACATGTAGTGGAGTAGGAGGGTGGAGCAGACAGTACATGAAAAATAATCAAGAATAAGAGGCCGAAATAACTGATTAAAGTTTAATACATTAAAACCAGATATTTATCACTTATATTGCATTTGCCATTTCTGAACAATACAAAGTAGAGGCAAATAGTAACACTTCATAAAAATGTTGATTTCCCCATTCCTTTCCTCAAGACCCAGCCCTCCCTCAAATATTCCCTCCCATCCCTTACAGAACTCTGTCCTGAATAAAACACTTAAATACATCATAAATAGTAAATTATGAAAAAAAAAATAGCAAGAATTCTTTCTTTCTTGTAAAAAAAGAACATGGCAGCAAAGACAGGCAGCCAAAAACTGGCTGGGGGTGTCTAATATAGACAGTTATTTGGGGTATGGGCTAACCTCCTATCAAGGTAGGGTGGGGTAGAGAAGGGATAGCATGGGAATTCAACAATCTGCCTGAGACATCAGGCCCCCTTCTTCCCCTGACAAAAGTGGAAGGATCAGAAGAGGACTGAAACTCTTGGAGATAGGGAGGAGAGTGTTTATGGCCCCCATTTCCAACTTCTCTGCATGAAGACAGGGGGGAGGATATGCAGCACAGCAATTACCTCACCAAGGCAAAAATCTGCTGGCTGACCATGAGTTTAAGAAAATATTCTCTAGCCTCATAAATAAGGACTTCTCTAGCCTCACAAGTAAGGACATACACATGTGTCCCCCTCTCTACCTTAGCTCCATAAACCGCAGAACTGTTAGAAAAGATGGGAATAGCAAAAAATCTCCTTTGGAGAATGATCTAAAATTCATTTCATAAGTCTTCATATTTAAAAAACAATCAGAATACATTTCAAATTGCAAAACAGTAATAACATTACGGCCTGGCAGTGAGTGAGTAGGGTCCTGCCTAGGAAGGGCTCTGATCTCTCAGTCCCATGACTACCCCAGTTTCAACAAAAGGGGTAATGATTACCCCATATCTCACTCTCTCTGTTCCTTCAGCCTTTAAGAAATTCATCAAGAGAGGAGGAGTTTAAAGAGGAGCTGCTCCTGGCAACCAATACGCTTCTCTGCAAACACTAGGTCTCTTCTGAGGGAAAACTATAAATAGGCATCCCTTCAACCCTTCTAAAGCTTTGATCTGAAACTGGCTTGAAATTGTGTACTGTTTGTTCTTTTCCTTTTTTAAGGAAAAAAAGAAAAAGAGGGGCAGCGCCTGTGGCTCAAAGGAGTAGGGAGCCATCCCCATATACCAGAGGTGGCGGGTTCAAACCCAGCCCTGGCCAAAAAAAAAAACCCTGCAAAAAGAAAGAAAAAGAGGTTGGGAGATGGTTAAACACCATGCTACCCCAAGAACATTTACGAAGTTTAAAGGGGTCTTCTTTCAGGTACCAGAGAGAAAGACTACAGTGGGAAAATGTGCCAGCTAGTCTGTCCTGAGGAAATTAAGAGTCCAGCTCCTGGCGAAACATAGATGAGGGTTAACAAAACCACCATGTCCTGCAACTCCATTTCCAACATGAAAAATGGGGGTTTGAAAAATACTCAATCGTGGAAGCCAAGGTTAGCCAGTTGAAAATTCGTGCCGCCCAACTCTGGAGTGGAAGGGATGCTGCTGTCTTCAAGTGTCTGAGGCACTAATGTCCATGTATGAGGAAGGGGAAGGAAAAGACAGTCTTCTTCAGGAAGGTGATGGAGAACGCCACTCACTTCCATTATACTCCTTTTTTGATGACCAAGAAGAAAATTCAGCATTGCTGGGGCAAGAACTGACATCTTAGAATCACAGAGATTGTAGAATCTTGTTCCAGAAATTCTAAGGTTTTCTGCTCACTGAAAAAGCAAAAGGGTGTAAAGTTAAGGATGTAGAGTATGAAATGAAGTAGGAATAAAATTCAACTAAATTTCAACCTGGCCAGCAAAAGTAAGTTTTCTTCTATTTCAGCCTTACCTTTCAACTATAACGTATGAAAAGCACAAAATTTATCAAAAAGCAAGATTTAACTTCCATTTGGTGATTCGCTTTATGCCCTTCAAAGCATTTACCTTCCCCACATCCCAGACACTCACATGGGTGAATCCTGACTCTGCAACTTCAAGCTTTTCCAAGGTTGTACTAATGAGAAAAAAATAATGGAGGTAGAGAGGAAAAGAATTAAAAGATAAAAAAGAACTCTTCTTTCAAGTCAAATCTCACAATGCTTCTATGTATTTCACTTTAGAAACAATTTAGGATTCAGAAAGATGAGGCTAAGTAAGACGCTACTAGACTTAGAAGCACATTGTTGGCTCAGCACCTGTGGCTCAAGCGGCTAAGGGGCCAGCCACATACACCTAAGATGGTGGGTTCAAATTCAGCCCGGGCTCACCAAACAACAATGATGGCCAGTGGGACAGCTTTGAGCCTCAAGCTCATTTTGTTATGCTTCACGGTCTAGATTTGAGTATTTTCTTGGTATGTCCCCCTGGGTAGAGTGCCGTGGCATCACAGTTCACAGCAACCTCCAACTCCTGGGCT
>NW_003852569.1:1743607-1747495 GCF_000181295.1 Otolemur garnettii
CTGCCTCAGCCTCCCAAGTAGCTGGGACTACAGGCGCCTGCCACAACGCCTGGCCATTTTTTGGTTGCAGCCATCATTGTTGTTTGGCGGGCGTGGGCTGGGGATTCGAACCCGCCACCTTAGGTTTATGTGGCTGGCACCTTAGCCGCTTGAGCCACAGGCGCCGAGCCCAGCACATTGTTTTAATTAACAATTTAGTTTCTTAAAAACTATAAAATAGACTGGGTACAGTGACTCACACCTGTAATCCTAGCACTCTGGGAGGCTAAGGTGGGTAGATAGCTTGGGCTCATGAGCTTGAGACCAGCCTGAGCAAAAGCGAGACCCCATCTCTAGTAAAAATAGAAAAACTAAGGCAAGAGGATTGCTTGAGCTCAAGAGTTGGAGGTTGCTGTGAGCTATGACGTCAGAGCACTCTACCCATGGTGACAGCTTGAGTCTCCTGTCTCAAAACAAAAACAAACAAAAAATACAGGCTCAGCACCTGTAGCTAAGTGGCTAGGGAGTCAGCTACATACACCAGAGCTGTCAGGTTCGAATCTAGCCCAGGTCTGCCAAACAACGACAACCAAAAAATAGTCAGGCATTGTGATGGGCACCTGTAGTCCCAGCTACTTGGGAGGCTGAGGCAAGAGAATCACTTACGTTCAAAAGGAGTTTGAGGTCAGCACTCTACCAAGGGTGACATAGTGAGACTCTGTCTCAAAAAAACAAAACAAAACAAAAAAGAACAAAAAACACAACAACAACAGCAGGGTGGCGCCTGTGGCTTAGTGGGTAGGGCAACAGCCCCATACACCAAGGGTGGTAGGTTCAAACCCAGCCCCAGCCAAACTGCAACAAAAAAAAAAAGCTGGGCGTTGTGGCAGGCACCTGTAGTCCCAGCTACTTGGGCGGCTGAGGCAAAAGAATCACCTAAGTCCAGGAGCTGGAGGTTGCTGTGAGCTGTGTGACGCCACGGCACTCTGCTGAGGATGAGAAAATGAGACTGTCTCTACAAAAAAAGAAGAAAAAAGAAACCAACAAAAAATACATGTAAAATATTTCCTACCTTTTTTTTTTCTTTTTTTTGAGGTAAGAATTCTTGCTCTGGAGTGCAGGGGGCCCATCATAGCTTTTAAGTCAAGTGATCCTACCCCCTCAGTCTCCTCAGTAGCTAGGACTTCAGGTATATGTTATCATATGTGGCTAATTTGTAAAATTTTTTAAAGAGATGGAGTCTTGCTACTTATCTTGCCTAGGATGGTCTTAAACTCCTGGCCTCAAGTGATCCTCCCACTTTGGCCTTTCAAAATGTGTGAACTGGCTCGGCGGTTTGAATCCAGCCCGGGCCCACCAAAACAACAATGACGGCCGCAACCAAAAATAGCCGGGCGTTGTGGCTACAGAACTCTACCCAGGGCTTGAGGCTCTGTCTCGGAAAAAAAAAAAAATGTGTGAATCACCTAGCCTGGCCCCTAGTACCTTTTTTGTCAATCTCCAGGTGTGGCAGCAACCTCTACGATTATCCTCAATAATCCCTGCCTCCTGATATTTGTGCCCTTGTGTAATTCATTCCTCTTGAATAAGGGCTGCATTTAATGATTCTTTTCTACTGAACAGAAATGTTGCACAAGGGACAGAATGTCAATTCTCAGATTAGGTTACAGAAAGCCTCTTGGATGCATGTTCTTGAATTAGCTTGCTCTGAGGGAAGTCACCTGCTATGCTGTGAGCTATCCTATGGATGGGGCAATGCGACAAGGAACTGAGGAGTACCACCAGCCTATAGCCAGTTATGAACTGAGATGTGTCTTAACAGCCTTCAAGGAAATGAATCCTGCCAACAATCATAAGTGAATTTGAGCTGATCTTGACTCATGCAAACTTTCAATCTGACAGCCTGAACAGAACCTCCTCAAGAGATGCTGAGCTAAAGGCACTCCCCAAGCCACAGAAATTTAGTTAGTAAATGTTTATTGTTTTCAATTGCTAAGTTCTGGGTAATCTGTTATACAACAGATAATGCAGATTTTTTTTGTGGTTTTTAGCCAGGGGTGGGTTTGAACCCACCACCTCTGGCATTTGGGGCCGGCGCCCTACTCCTTTGAGCCACAAGTGATGCCCTGATAATGCAGATTTTTGCACAATACCTGGAAGTAAGGTGCTGCTGTAAGAAAAATCCAAAATGTGACAATGGCTTTGAAGAGTTTTAGTGAAAATGTAGTGTCCTGAATAAGATGAATACATAGACTTTTGGACTGAAAAAGAAGGTTGCCTATGAGAGCTTAAAGGAAAGTGAGAAAAATCTCATTGCTGAATGAAAGGAGATCCTTGGGATGTGGTGGCACAAAGTTTAGCAATAGTATCATATGTAAGGGCAGGCATAGTGGCTTATGCCTATAATTCTAACCTTTTGGGAGGCGGAGAGGGGAGGATCACTTGAGTTTACGAGCTCTAAGACCAGCCTGACCAAGAGTGAGACCCCATCTCTAAATACAAAACAAAGCAGGCATGGTGGTGGGAGTCTGCAATCCCAGCTACTCAGGAAGCTGAGATTGGAGTCAGAGGTTGCAGTGAGCTATGATGACACCACTGCACTGGATGATAAGAGTGAGACGTCATCTCACTAAAAAGTCATAGGGTTATGTGAAAATAAGAGTATGTATCTAATGTACATACTATAATAATGTAATGATCTGGCTACGGGGATTTCTTTTTTAAATTTTTTTTTGGAGACAGAGTCTCACTATGTCACCCTCAGTCAACTGCTGTGGTGTCACAGGTCACAGCAACCTCAAACTCTCAATTCTCTTGCCTCAGCCTCCCAAACAGCTGGGATTACAGGCACCCACCACAATGCCTGGCTATTTTTTTCTTGTAGTTGTCAGTGTTTAGCTGGTCTGGGCTGGGTTCAAATCCAGGGCACTGCCAAGAAAATGTGGTTTGTGGTCTAAAGATGAAGCCAAAGGTATAGCTCAAAAAAAAAAAAAGTAATGCTTTCGAGTACAATCATCCCTTAGTTCCCACAGCGGACGAGTTCTAGAACCTTCCCTGAGTATGAAACATCCTCAGGAACTCAACTCCCTTATTTAAAATAGCATAGCTATTAACCAGTTCAGTGAAAACATTTCAAATTGTATATAAAACCAGCATATTGGGGTGGTGCCTGTGGCTCAAGGGAGTAGGGCGTCAGCCCCATATGCTAGAGGTGGTGAAGAGCAAACACAATGATCACTTGAAAAAGAGAATTATGGAGATTTCCAAGGACTTGAAGAGGTAAGATTATATGGATAAAGGGGCCAAGAAACCCACCTTGTAGTTAGCATTTGCAAATTTTCTTCAACTACAGGTGAGAAACTGGGGTCAGGAATAGGCGACCCGTCACTGATTTCCTCCAAAGGTGGAGTCTGAGGTAAAACATCAGGACGACCAATGTGAATGCCTAGAAAAAAGGGAAATGAGAAAACGAAGTGGGGAAAAATATACAGCAACGTGTCTTTTCCTGAATGGAAATGGGGAGTACAGGTCCTAGCCAGTAAATGTGAAGTCTCAGAAGGGAGGAAGTACCCAATCACACAGGAACCCTAGCCCTAGCACTGACCTGGCTCGACTTCTGCCTTTGTTGTCACTTGTGCCTTGTGTTCTCCAGAGACCGATGGCTGGTAACTAACGGAGAAGTTGCTGCTTGGTCCTGCTCGCCGAGAGAAAGATGAGCCAGACCGAAACTTTTTGGAAGGAGAGGGTTTCACTTCAAAATGGAAAGAAAGCCTACTTAGCACCCACCTCAGAAACCATCACCAAGATACAGATACAAACCACTAGCGTGGCTCGGCGCCTATAGCTCAACCGGCTAAGGCGCCAGCCACGTACACCTAAGGTGGTGGGTTTGAATCCCCAGCCCGGACC
>NW_003852569.1:1748215-1753006 GCF_000181295.1 Otolemur garnettii
AGACAAAGTCTCACTGTGTCACCCTCAGTACAGTGCTGTGGCATCACAGCTCACAGTAACCTGAAACTCTCGTCTTAAGCGATTCTCTCACCTCTGCTTCCCAAGTAGTTGGGACTATAGTTGCCCACCACAACGCCCAGCTATTTTTTATTGCAGTTATCATTGTTGTTTACCTGGCCTGAGCTGGGTTCAAACCCACCAGCTTTGGTGTATGTGGCTAGTGCTATAACGCTGTGCTACAGGTGCTGAGCCTTTATTTATTTATTTTTTTGAGACAGAATCTCACTTTGTCACCCTCAGTAGAGGGCTGTGGCATCATAGCTCACAGCAACCTCAAACTCTTGGACTTAAGTGATTCTTTTGCCTTAGCCTCTCAAATATCTGGGACTACAGGTGCCCGCCACAGTGCCAGGCTATTTTTTGTTACACTTGTCATTATTGTTTAGCAGGCCTAGGCTGGGTTTGAACCTGCCAGCCCCAGTGTATGTGGCTGTTGCCCTTAACCACTGAATTATGGGCAGTATGCCCCTATCCTCACATATTTCTGTACAAAATAGTCGATACATCTCACCCTGTAACATGAATCCTACATGCACAATTATAAATTTTCTCCCAAATCACATCAATTCCCCAAACACAGCCCTCACGTCAATGACATGTGTAGGAAAGCTGAGGGAAAGCATCAACTTGGAAATAACTAAGGTGGAGTGACAGATGTTAAGAATGAGAAGCAACTCTGAAGGGATGTAGGTGGAGAAGGAGAGGACCCTAGCCTTGGGAGCTCCCTGACAAAGGTGTTTTGCTCCCATCTCTTGGGTTAAGGGAGGCAGGGGAGTGGGGGGTATGGATCATCTGGCAGAAATCACTTACAGGGAATCTTCTTAAACGCTGTGTTGCACATGAAGCGCTGGAACCGTTCAGCATAGAAGCCTGGGCGATGCACTGATACAGTGTCCTGCAGAGAAGAGATGGCTACAGAGTTAAGAGCGAGGGAGGCCCAGCAAGAGAACCATTAGTCCAAGAGCCATTTTCTTGTAGATTGAGACCCTACCAGCAGGGTAAAATCCACAAATGAAATAAGTAAATAGAAGAAACTGAGGAGACCAATCATAACTGACAGAGACAGAAATGGGGAGAAAAGCCTTTAGCTATTGCTACTTACCCCATCATGTACTAGGGCTTTCCAAGAGTGCTCCAACTTCTTAACAAACCTGCCAAAATATTTTTTTTTAATCACACTCAGAATAATTTTTCAATGAATGACCTTATAATTTTCTACTTAATGGGGGCAATGATAATAGGAAACCCTGAAGAAATAGAAGCTAGGAAAGCACATCCACTGTGGTATACTGGCTCAGGATGGAGATCGATATTATTTCTAAGTAAGTCAATCATTCCCGCAGGCAAAAAAGGTAGTATATGGCAGTGCCTTGTCACTCAGTGGGTAGGGCACTGGCCCCATATATGGAGGGTGGCGGGTTTGAACCCGGCCCTGGCCAGCTCAAACAGCAGTGACAACTGCAACAAAAAATAGCCAGGCACTGTGGCAGGCACTTGTAGTCCCAGCTACTCGGGAAGCTGAGGCAAGAGAATTGCCTAAGCCCAAGAGTTGGAAGTTGCTGAGCTGTGACACCACACTACCAAGCACGACAAAGTGAGACTCTGTCTCAAAAAAGAAAACAAAAAAGAAATAGGTAGTGTATATGTCTGTAGCAAATGAGGGACAAGAATATGTATTACAGGCTCAGCGCCCATACCTCAGTGATTAGGGTGCTGCCCACATGCCTGGGGACTGGTGGGTTCAAGCCTGGCCCAGGCCTGCTAAACAACAATGACAACAACAATAACAAAACAGATAGGTATTGTGGCAGGTGCTGTAGTCTCAGCTACTCAGGAGGCTGAGGCAATAGGATGGATTGAGCCCAAGAGTTTGAAGTTGCTGTGAGCTGTGATGACACAGCACTCTACTGACAGTGACATAATGAGATTCTGTCTCAAAAAATAAAAAAAAAAAAGAATATGTATTATAAAGGAGAGTTGGAAATAGATAAGCCTAGAAAGGGTAGTTAAAATTGGGAAATACTAGCAGGGTGCAACAGCTCACGCCTGTAATCCCAGCACAAGGCAGGTGGATCGCCTGAGCTCATGAATTTGAGACCAGCCTGAGCTAGAGTGAGACCCTGTCTCTAAAAAATAGCTGGGCATTGTGGCAAGCACCTGAGTCCTAGCTACTTGGGAGGCTGAGGCAAGAGGATGGCTTAAGCCCAATAGTTTCAGGTTGCTGTGAACTATGACACCAGGGCACACTACCAAGTGTGACCAAGTGAGACTCTATCTCGGAAAAAAAAAAATTGGGTGATAATCTAAATCAGGCTAGGAGAGGTGGCTCACACTTGTAATCCTAGCACTCTGGGAGGCCAAGGCAGGAGGATCCGTTAAGCTCAGGAGTTCGAGACCAGCCTGATCAAGAGAGTGTGAGAGACCCCATCTCTACTAAAAATAGAAATATTAGCTGGGTATTGTGGCAGGTGCCTGTAAGTCTCAGCTACTGGGGAGGCTAAGGCAAGGAGGATCATTGAAGCCCAGGAGTTTGAGGCTGCTCCAAGCTAAGCTGAACCATGGTACTTCAGCCTGAGGCAACAGAGACTCTGTCTCAAAAAGGAAAAAAAAAAAAAAAAAGGTGGAGGTATAATACTCTGAATGAATAAATCAAGTACTGTCTGGTCCTCAATAGTACCTGAAACCTCACAGGACCAAATGTGGAATTGTAACATTTCCAGCTCCTCCTCCATCATTACTTTGCTCTCTCTCAGTTACAGAGGCTAGTTTTTTGTTTCTTGAGACAGAATCTCATTTTGTCACCCTGGGTATAATGCCAGGGAATCATAGCTCACAGCTACCTCAGACTCTTGGGCTCCAGTGATACTCTTGCCTCAGCCTCGCAAGTACCTGGAACTACAGGAGCACACCACAATACCCAGATATATTTTTTTAAGAGACAGGGTCTCCCTCCCTCTTGTTCATTTCTTAAACTCATGAGCTAAAGCTCAGGTGATCCAAGTACCTCAGCCTCCCAAGTGCTGAGATTAGAGGCATTAGCCACCATGCCCAACCTTTGGCAAATACTTTTTACAGAACACAAGGACCCACTTGTTTTTCTTCTGTAGAAAAGGGGAGCATGTCTCCAGCTTTATCTCAATGTGGAATATGACTATCTCACAGCTTTTTCACAAAGAGCCAGAGAGATGGTATATTTTACCCTGGTGCTTCCAAGACTGACTCAGCTTTCCACAGAAGGTATTAATTATGTTTGGAGAGGTGGTGGGGTACAAAAAGCAGGGAAGAGAAGCAAAAATCAAGGAAAATAAAATACTGGAAGACCAATGAGGTAAGAAACTAGACGCAACTTACTGTTCTTAATTTAGGAAGAACTGGGGTGACCAACCCATCTAAAGAAAAAATTTGAGTAGCTACCCGCATGCCACTGTCTCCTAATTTTGGGATCCATCTGCTCCTCACCTGTAAGACTGCAGAATGTCAATGATGCCAATATAAAGCAGGAGCCTTTCCCCTTTACTATTCCGAGCAGGAATGCCACCCATACTGGGGAAGACAAAAGGGAAAAAGTAATAAAATATGTTAGTAGTTGGTAGAGGTTTCTCCTAACCTTGAGTCAAATCAGAACGTGAAAAGAGACCTGTTTTAACAGTTTCATCCTCCATAAATTTGGAGAGAATGGATTCTCCCTCTACTCCCAGCAACCACTCTGGAGTATGTACTATAATTAAATTTTCCCCAAATCTCTTTGCCTACCTATCTCCCACCCTAAAGAAAAACTAGTCAGCACTACTAAGCTATTTTGGGAATGCTCTCCCAAAACTCTAAACTTCCTCACTACTTTTAGGTCTTAACTTTACCCACTAAGACACTTCTTAAAAATCATGTTATAGGATACCTTAAAAAATGAAATCACCTGGGCGGTGCCTGTGGCTCAAAGGAGTAAGGCGCCAGCCCCATAAGCCGAAGGTGCCAGGTTCGAACCCAGCCCCGGCCAAAAACTGCAAAAAAAAAAAAAGAAATCACATAAGACATGTATGATATTTCAGTAACTACACTCACTAGATGCATGATGTAGAGTGATGTCTTCCACCAAGAAGTCCATAAAAAAATTACTTCTGTTGTTCTAATATAATTTGTAGACATGTATGTCTAAGACTGAGTAAATTTTTTTTTTATGAGACAAAGTCTTATTTTGTTGCCCTTGGTAAAGTGACGCCGTGGTGTCATAGCTCATAGCAACCTCAGACTCTTGGGCTCAAGCGATTCTCTTGCCTTAGCCTCCCGAGTAGCTGGGACTACAGGTGCCCACCACAGTGCCTGGCTAGTTTTAGAGACGGGGTCTCGCTCTAGCTCAGGCAATCCATACACCTTGGCCTCTCAGAGTGCTGGGATTACAGGTATGAGCCACCATACCTGGCCCTGAGTGTAAATATTTTAAGCCTTTTTACCTTGAATAGCTCTTTCTCAGATATACTGTGAACTCTAAATTAAAGATATCTTCCTTTCCTTTTATATTCTTAAGAAAGCACGTTCTGGCTTTGCGCCTGTGGCCAGCCACATACACCTGAACTGGCAGGTTTGAATCCAGCCCGGGCCCACCAAACAATGATGGCTGCAACCAAAAAATAGCCGAGCATTGTGGCAGGTGCCTGTAGTCCCAGCTACTTGGGAGGCAGAGGCAGGAGACTCGCTTGAGCCCAGGAGTTGGAGGTTGCTGTGAGCTGTGATGCC
>NW_003852569.1:1753154-1755029 GCF_000181295.1 Otolemur garnettii
AAAAAAAAAAAAAAAAAGAAAGAAAGAAAGAAAGAAAGCATGCATGTTCTACAGTTTAGTAAGCATTAATGTTGCGACAAAAATGCTGAATCAATGTAACTACTTTCTAGAAGTAGGGTCCCTTCCTCAAGAAAAAGGGCTACGAGCCTATGTTCTACTTCTAGGTGTCCCTGAGTCAACTTACTGGTCATCAGTCTCCATGGTGCCACCTCTTCGAGCCTCGCCCTGGATGGATTCCATGGCTGTAGAATAGAGAGCCTTTTGGGGAGCTGGTCGGCGAGTGTCAACCAAGTATTGTGTTTCACTGTTTAATGCCTCTCGTTGTGCATGATCAATGTTGTGGATTGACATCAAGAGGCTATAGTCCATTATCTTAAAGCTCTGCAGCACCTGACAGAAGAAAAATATGATCTGAGCCTTGCAGAGTATGAGGACATCTTTCAGGATCTTACAACTTTCATGATCTAAATACTGTTGAGTATTTAGGTAACCTCCTAACCCTATGTAACTCAAACCTCCAGGGTTACATAGAGGATTATCTTTTGCTCCTATTTCTTTGAGAAAGTATGGTAACCTTCTTTGCTCTGTCTTTATTTACATCCTCTTGGCTATCTCTCATGTGAGAAAATATGAATTATTTTTTCATGTCCCAATGCCTAGCCCACAAGACCCTCTTTGTTCATGTATCTCTTCATGAAAAGAACATTACGTTCTCAAGAAAACAAGAAATGAGAATCTGTGCTACAAAGAATCTATGATGAAGGTTCAATGAAAGAATGGCTTCGGACAGAGTACATCTGTTGAAGAATCTTACAAAACCAGCTTCAATTTTGTTCATCATTTACTGAATCTGCACCATATGTAAGCACCATGCCTGTTTACCAGGATGTAGATACTTGACAAACACTATCTGTCCTCCAGGACATAATAAATTTGGAAAAGAATACAAATATAAAATAAATCCAGTATAGTCTAATACGCACAACAGTGGAAGTATTTACATGATAGCAAAGTACAGAGGAGGTCAAGAAACGATATCAGGTTCAGCATCCATAGCTCAGTGGTTAGGGAGCAGGACACATGCACGGGGCTGGTAGGTTCAAACCTGGTCTGGACCTGCTAAACAACAACAACAAAAACAGCCAGGCATTGCGGCGGGTGCCTGTAGTCCCGGCTACTTGGGAGGCTGAAGCATGAGAATTGCTTGAGCCCAGGAGTCTGAGGTTGCTGTCAGCTATGACACCACAACACTCTACTGAGGGCGACAAGATTCTGTCTCAAAAAAAAAAATAAAAGGGGAGGGGCGGCACCTGTGGCTCAAAGGAATAGGGCACCGGCATCCATAGGTGGCAGGTTCAAACCCAGCCCCAGCCAAAAACTGCAAAAAAAAAAAAAGGTTTATGAAGGATAAATTGGGAAGAAAATAACTAAAAGAATAAAGGAAAGAATATTGCCAAAGCTAAAGCATCAGACAGAATGTTACATACAGAGAGGTATAGTTTGGTATTACTGGAACATAAAAAGGAAAAGGTAGGTGTGGCAAATTAGAGGTTGGTAGGGGTAAGAAAAAGATATGTCATATTAAGGTACAGGGATTACATCCTATTGCTCTGAACACTTACTGTATCCTAGAACAGGGTTCTAAATGGTATGTTCCTATCAACTCCACGAGCTAACTTTGGCAGTGCAGCTCTACCAAGGATGTCATGGTAGGTAGGTGGAATAAGGGATGAAGAGAGCCTGGCGGCTCGGCACCTACAGCTCAACCGGCTAAGGCGCCAACCACGTACACCTACGGTGGTGGGTTCGAATCCCCAGCCCGGACCTGCCAAACAACAATGACGGCTGCAACCAAAAAATAGCCGGGCGTTGTGG
>NW_003852569.1:1755730-1757461 GCF_000181295.1 Otolemur garnettii
TTTTTTGGTTGCAGCTGTCATTGTTGTTTGGCGGGCCCAGGCTGGATTCGAACCTGCCACCTTGGGTATACATGGCTGGCGCCTTAGCCACTTGAGCCACAGGCGCTGAGCTGGGGGACAGTAATTCTAATGAAGTGGTGACAGCTACGGCTAGGACACAGAGGGTTGAAGGAGGAGTAAGAGATGAGAATGAAAAAGGGCAAATGGAAGCATCATCAGTTAACATCCTCCAAAACTTAAGATAGCAGAGATGAGATTGCTTATGTATAGAAAGAAAACAGCCACTAAGGACTAAAGCTAGAGGAGAGGCAGGGTGCAGTGGCTCATACCTGTCCTGTAACCCTAGCACTCTGGGAGGCTAAGGTGGGTGGACTGATTGACCTCAGGAGCTGAAGACCAGCCTGAGCAAAACCCTGACTCTACTAAAAAGAGAAAAACTAGCCAGGAATGGTGATGCACACCTGTAGTCCCAGCTACTCGGGTGGCTGACGCAGGAGGATCTCTTGAACCCAAGAGTTTGAGGTTGCTATGAGCTATGATGATGCTATGGCATTCTATCCAGGGCAACAGTGAGAGTCTGTCTCTAAACAAACAAACATTAAAAATAATAACAATAAATATATATACGTATACATATATATGTATATATGTGTGTATATATGTGTGTGTGTGTGTGTGGAGAGAGAGAGAGACCGTGTGCAAGCAAGCGAGCTAGAGGAAGGAAAAGAAGCATGTGGCCAGATGCAGTGGCTCATGCCTATAATCCCAACACTCTGAGAGGATGGGGTGGGCGGATCACCTGAGCTCACAGGTTCAAGACAAGCCTGAGCTAGAGTGAGACCTCCTCTCGAAAAATAGCTGGACGCTGTAGCGGGCACTTGTAGTCCCAGCTACTTGGGAGGCTAAGGCAAGAGAATCGCTTGAGCCTAAGAGTTTGAGGTTGCTGTGAGCTATGATGTCACAGCACTCCACTAGGGGGGAACAAAGTAAGACTAAGTCTCCAAAAAAAAAAAAAAAAAAAAAAAAAAAAAAAAAAAATTAAAGGAAGCATGTGATGAAGGAGGTCCTAAATAATCAGGAGGAAATAAATCTAGAACACAAAAAGGACTGACTTGAAATAAACTAGCAAGTTGTGAACATAGAAGATTAAAGATTTTTTTTAAGGGTAGATACGTTCATAAATTGGTGATGGGGCAGGAAAAAAGGTATGTAACAGGATAGAAAGTTAAGGCAGTTTGCAAAGATACAAAGGTGGAGAGATGAAGAGTTAAAAAATGGTTTATGGCTCAGTGCCCGTAGCTTAGTGAATAGGGCACCAATCACATGCACCAAGGCTGGCTGGTTCGAGCCCGGTCTGGGCCTACTAAAGAGCAGTGACAACTGCAACCAAAAAATAGCTGTGGCAGGTGCCTGCAGTCCCAGCTACTTGGTAGGCTGAGGCAAGAGAATTGCTTGAGCCCAGGAGATGGAGGTTGCTGTGAGCTGTGATGCCATGGCACTCTATCGAGGGCCACATACTGAAACGCTGTCTCCAAAAAAATAAATAAAAATTTAAAGAACAAAAATGGTGTCTCATTGCCTGTGGCTCAAGTGAGTAAGGCGCCAGCCACATACACGTAAGGTAGCAGGTTCGAATCCAGCCCCAGCCTGCCAAAAACAACAATGATGGCTGCAACCAAAAAATAGCCAGGCATTGTGGCGGGCACCTGTGGTCCCAGCTACTTGGGAGGC
>NW_003852569.1:1757853-1761098 GCF_000181295.1 Otolemur garnettii
AAAAAAAAAAACAAAAACCCAAAAAACAAAAATGGTTTGAAGAAAGTGTCAAACATCTGAAATCCTTGCTGATAACAATAGGAAATGGACAGAAAAGCAATATCGAATGGGCAGGTGGGGATGGATATCATAAATCTGTAGAAACACAATACACAGCTGCATGATCTTCTTCAGCAGCACTCAGCTTCTAGCATGTAAGTTTGGATTTGGCAGGCAGGACTTAAGTAAGGAATAATGGTGCTGGTGTGAAAATCAGCAGAACATTCAACTATGAGGCACAGTCTAGCTAGAGAAGCATGTAAAGCCCAGATAAAGTCAACAAAATGCAAAGGCAATCAGCTCATTTAGTATTATTTTAAATAATGCCTGGGACATACAGAGTTAAGGAGTAAAGTCCTATCTCCCACAGACCTAATACCTAAGAACCACCAAGCTGTTCTGGTGATTGAGATTTGTGATGTCTCAAAGGAAAATACAACAAACTCACCAGACAGTCACGCTGCAAGGTCTTACAAAGGGCATTGTACATGTCAGCATCCAAAAAAAGACCATCAGGGATGTCTTGTAAGAAATCCAGGTCTTTAAAAGTGGGGAGAGGCTTCTCTCGCTCTTTTTGAGAAGCCCGACGTTTGTAGGTTGAGCCCTTAAGGTCATACTTGATATGCATTTTGATTGAACGTGGTAAGAGATTATTCATCACCACAATTCGAATGTTCTTGCCACCTGCTTGCACACAGTATAGTCCATAGAATTTAGGCAACAAAGTCCGAGGGTTCTGGTTAAGGTTCTGAAAGCACAAAAGTAAAAAGCTGTAAAAGAGTAAGTTAGCTGTTTTTCAGTGAAACACAAGGACAAGAGCTGTTATCCATCCTCCCTTTGTCTCCTACATGGGATTCAGACACAATCTCTTAGCACATAAACCCACATCATATTTGTTGAAAATTTCCCAGTACATCTATTTCAATGATGAGATCATCACCAAGCTGAACCACAGATACCAAACTTATGATGAATATATTCTTTGGAGATATTTAAGAGAACATCATACATATTCTTAGAGGCATTATGGGAGGCAAGGAGAGTTCTCTAACTGGCTCAGTGCCTATAACTCAGTGGCTAGGGTGTCAGCCACATACACTGGAGTTGGAGGGTTAAAACCCAGGGTTGCTACACAACAACGACAACTACAACGAAAAAATAGCCAGGTGTTATGGCAGGCGTCTATAGTCTCAGCACTTGGGAGGCTGAGGCAAGAGAATCGCTTAAGCCCAAGAGTTTGAGGTTGCTGTGAACTAAGATGCCACGGCATTCTACCAAGGGCCACATAGTGAGACTCTTGTCGCCAAAAAAAAAAAAAAGAGTTCCCTAACTTTTCTAAAATCTCCAGGAGCTATCAGAGTGAGACCATATAGAGTACTATCAAGAGAAGTAACTTACTTCCTTTCCCCAAACTAGGAATTGAACCAAACAACAGAAAACAAAAACATCTTGAATCTTGCCTCAGATAGGACAGTCTAAGCCAAATAATATTTAAACTAAAACAGATAAACAAAAGTTCTTTTAACTACGGAGAATCAAAGCAGATGGGGGTAAAAGCACAAAAATGAACTACATTCTGAAGACAGAAGCACTGGTATTGTGCTGCCCTGCCAAGACAGCTCGCCAGCCTGGTCCAGGAAGGGCAGTGAATGCAGCCAGTACTCCTTTCTCCTGTACCATGTAGTATCCTGGAAGCAGCTTCTGCAGAAACTCCGCCTCTTTATGTTGGACTGTTTTAATGATGAATTCGTCATCGCTGGATACATAGAAGAGGGAACCACTAGCTCCAGAGTTGCACAGTTCAATCAGTGGTTCATTGCAGAGGGAGTACTGGGGCAAAGAGAGAGAAGAGTAAGAGATCCAAATATACCAGGGCCTACCCAACATAAAAACCAACTACAGATACAATTCTGTCCTAAAAAAAACTAGATTGAGGCTGTGGAGAGATAGAGCCTCCTTGTTTTGGAAATATCCCTCTGGCTGGCTTAGTTACTTACACCTGTAAACCAAACACCTTAGGTGGTCAAGGGAGGGGAACTGCTTAAGCCCAGAAGTTTGATACCAGCCTGGGCAACTTGGCAATATCCTGCCTCTACAAAAAAATAGAAAATAAAAAACTGTAGACGTATCACTAGCTTGAGGCTCTTCTGTCAGCCCCCTAACTTTCTTGTCCCCCCCTGGAGTTTAGCCTATGATACCCTAACTTGACCCACCACAGTCTTGCCTCTGTCCCTTGAGTGACCACAGAGAGGGGAGGGAAGATGTCACTATCAGTTCCACAGGCACATCTAACTGCCTCCTTTGTCTTGGTCCCACATCAGATTAAGATCCCTGTTATCCTTTTTACTTAAGGACCTAGAAAAACCTGCCTGGACCCCAGAGACAGGCTTCTTGGCCCCATGTAGTAACTCTGCGCTGGGTGTGCTCAGAAAGGAAGATCATAGCATTGTTCCAGCCCTGAGTGTCCTTGGGACAAAGGCTGGGTCCCAGGAGACCTACAACTACCCCAAAGAAGCCACACATCATGGGGTCCTGAGCTTGGCCTCTGAAGCTTGCATCATACTTTATTCACTCCTGTAAGATGAGCTTCCCAAATGCAGATGAGAAAATTTGAAAGCAGAGGTCCACTAAAAACTCCAGTGAGAAAACAAAAATTAAAAAAAAAAAAAAAAAAAGAACCAAAGGCTGTTCCAGATGAGAAGGAATCAGCAAAAGATCTCTGGATACATGAAAAGTCACAAGTGAAAAGACATCCCCAAAAGAATAACTCTATACCAATGGAAACCAACCAAAATAAGAAAACTGAAATGACTGATAAAGAACTTCAAGTACCAGGCAGTGCCTATGGCTCAAAGGAGTAGGGCACGGACCCCATATACCAGAGCTGGAGGATTCAAACCGGGCCCTGGCAAAAAAAAAATAATAAATAATAATAATAATAATAATTTCAAGTATGAGCAGTACCTGTGGCTCAATGGGTAGGGCACCAGCCCCATACACCAAGGGTGGCGGGTTCAAACCCAGCCCTGCCAAACTATAACAAAAGAATAGCTGGGTGTTGTGGCAGACACCAGTAGTGCCCAAGAGAACTGCCTAAGCCCAGGAGATGGAGGTTGCTGTGAACTGTGACGCCACATCACTCTACTGAGGGCAATAAAGTCAGACTCTGTCTCTATCAAAAAAAAAAAAAAAAAAAAAGAATTTCA
>NW_003852569.1:1763339-1767186 GCF_000181295.1 Otolemur garnettii
AATCTGGCCCAGGCCAGCTAAAACAACAATGACAACTGCAAACTAAAAGAAAAAAATATAGCTGGGTATTGTGGTGGGGACCTGTAGTACTAGCTACTTGGAAGGCTGAGTCAAGAGAATCACTTAAGCTCAAGGGTTTGAGGTTGCTGTGGGCTGTGACACCATGACACTCTACCCAGGGCGACAGCTTGAGACTCTTGTCTCTCAGAAAAAGAAAAAAAAAAAATCCTGGTACTCTCGGAGGCTGAGGCTGGTGGATCCCCTGAGCTCAGTAATTCGAGACCAACCTGAATAAGAGCAAGACCCTGCCTCTAAAAAGTAGCTAGGCATTGTGGTAGGAGCCTGTAGTCCCAGCTACTTGGGAGGCTGAGGCAAGAGGATCACTTCAGCCCAAGAGGTTTGAGGTTGCTGTGAGCTGTGATACCACAGCACTCTACTGAGGTTGACAAAATGAGACTCTTGTCTCCAAAAATAAATAAATAATGAATAAATAAATAAATAAAGGATTCTTTGAATTGAATGACAAAGGGGACACAGTTATCAAAATATGTGGGACTCAGGCAGTGCCCGTGGCTCAAAGGAGTAGGGCGCTGGTCTCATATGCCAGAGGTGGTAGGTTCAAACCCAGCACTGGCCAAAAATAGAAAAAAAAAAAAATTATGTGGGACTCAGTAAAAGCAGTTATAAGAGTAAAATTCATTGCCATAAAATGCCTACATCCCAAAGATAACATGACAAATCAGCAATCTAACCTCAAGGAACAGGAAAAGGAAGAGCAAACCAATTCCAAATCCAGCAGGAAAGAAATAACCAAGGTCAGTGCAGAACTAAATGAAATAGATAACAAATAAGTATACAGAAGATTAATGAAACAAAAAGTTGGTTCTTTGAAAAGATGAACAAGGCTCGGGTCAGTCTCAAACCCACCAGCCTCAGTGTATGTGGCTGGTGCCCTGTTCACTGAGCTATGGTCATCGAGCCCTCAATTGAGTCTCTTGCCCCAGCTTCCTGGGTAGCTGAGACTATAGGAGCTCACCACAATGCCTAGTTATTTTTAGAGATGGGGTCTCACTCTTGCTCAGGTTGGTTTTGAACTCCTGAGCTCAAATCATCTACCCACCTTGACCTCCCAGAGTGCTGGGATTACAGGCATGAGCCACTGTGCCTCTTTCTATAAAAGAAGAAAAAAAAAAAAAAGAAAAAAAAGAAGTATCCCTTAGATACTGGAGTCTCAGGGTCCTGAGATCCAGAAGCTTACCAAGTAATCATCAGGCCGAATGCCAAATAGCTCCCGAAAGTAGCGGAAGGCAACAGGTGCATAGGTCTTGAAACGAAAGTCATTGTAGTGATGAGCAGGAGTTAAGTTGCTCCCTTCACTGTGGGGTTAAATATAAAAAGTCATAATTTTCCAGTCCCTGTCCTCAAGGGAGTCTGCCCTGTGAAGACACTCAAAGTCACTGGAAGTTAAGGGGATACCATCCCTCCTGAGACAATCAGAGGGCTTAGATGAGTTAATTACTTAGTGGGACAAATGTACAACATGGAGAACAAGACGCAGGCATAGGGGATCACACTTCCTACATACAACCCAATGCATTAAAATCGTCCTGGGTTGTTATGCAGAAGACAGGTTGCCCAGCTCATTCCCCCGAACATTAACCTCTGTACCTGGGAAAGAAGATACTCTCTACTACGTAGAAATCTTGCATGAGGACATCCCGCTCAGGTTTAGTACTCAGGCTCCCCACAGTGTGAGTAATACCCAACTGGATGGCACCTTTCAAGGCTGATGAGGTTGTCTAGGAAACAGAAAAGAAATAAGAGAAAAGTTTCTATATTAAGGCTGACCACAGCAATAAAAATTCAGAAGGGAGGAGTTAGAAGGAGCCCATGAAAGCAAAAAATCTAAAATACTGTGGCAATCCAGCTCGCCCATTCCTCATGGTTTATTTTGCGATTAGGCCTTGAAAACACTGAAAGGACAGTGAATATTCAGAGTAGCAAGGTGGGACTATCTGAGCCAGCCTCAGCTAGGCAAGGTGTTCCTTCCTATCAGCCTGCCTAAACAAACATTCCATATCTACATTGGAAGGTACATTGTATTGCTGGGTGCAGTGGCTCACTCCTGTACTCCCAGCATTTGGAAGGCCCAGGTGGGTGAACTGCATGTGCTCACAGGATTGAGACCAGCCTGAGCCAGAGTGAGACCTCATCTAGCCTGTCATGGCAGGTGCCTATAGTCCCAGCTACTTGGGAGGGTGAGGCAAGAGAATCATTTGAGCCCAAGAGTAGTATGGGGTTGCTGTGAGCTATGAAGCACCCTACCAAGGTGAGTGAAGCTCTGTCTAAAACAAAAACAAAATGGGCAGTGCCTATGGCTCAAAGGAGTAGGACGCTGGCCCCATATGCCGGAGGTGGCAGGTCCAAACCCAGCCCCGGACAAAAAAATAAGAAAATAAAAATAAAACAAAACAAAAAAAGAAGATACATTGTATTGAGAGAATAATCTGGGTGGCACCTGTGGCTCAAAGGAGTAGGGCGCCGGCCCCATATACCGGAGGTGGCAGGTTCAAACCCGGCCCCGGCCAAAAACTGCAAAAAAATAAAAATAAAAATAATAATATACACACACACACACACACATATCCCTAATATATATATATTTGAGAGAATAATCTTAGTTCTTTCTCCTAAAATCCCTGTCCCCAGAATGTATCTGGGTCCCTCCAGACGTTTCCTTCATCTCATATAGAATATAACTAAAATTAAACAATATTCTGATTTGACTACCTAGCTATAAAAGCTTTAATCCTCCTACGGAAAGGCCTGACTAGCGTTTTCAAGGACAATAAGGTGGTAAAAGAACTCCTAATTGGGGCGGTGCCTGTAGCTCAAGGAGTAGGGCACCAGTCCAATATACTGGAGGTGGCAGGTTCAAACCTAACGTTGGCCAAAAACTGCCAAAAAACCCCCAAAAAACTCCTAATTGAAGAAGAAAACATGAAAGGTTCAAATTATTACTGAGAAGTATTTAGGTTTATAATTATCATAATATGGTCAAAACACAAATACTAGGGGGCAGCCTGTGGCTCAAAGGAGTAGGGCGCTGGCCCCATATGCCAGAGGTGGCGGGTTCAAACCCAGCCCCGGCTAAAAAAAAAAAAAAAAAAACTGCAAAAAAACAAACAAACAAACAAAACACAAATACTAGATCCCTACTAATAAAATCCAAGATTCTAATCCCATGGGAAAATATCACATCATTGAGATTTGTGTTTTCTAATACAGAAGCCACTAGTCACTCATGACTATTTAAACTTAATTAAAGTTCAATAAAAAAACACTTCTTTGGTCTTATTAACCACAGTTCAAGTGTGGCCAGTGGCTACCATATTGGATAGCACAGATGTATTATTTATTCCCTTATCCCCAATTCCAACCAGACATGACTTATATTTCTACTTACTCTTTTTTTTTTTAGAGACAGGAGTCTCACTTTATTGCCCTCAGTAGAGTGCCATGCTGTTGTAGCTCACAACAATCTCTAGCCCTTGGGCTTAATTCTCTTGCCTCAGCCTCCTGAGTAGCTGGGTCTACAGGCACCTACCACAATACCCAGTTATTTTTTTGTTGCAGTTTGGCCAGGGCCAGGTTCAAACCCACCACCCTCAGTATATGGGGCTGGTGCCCTATTCACTGAGCCACAGGCACCGTCCTCTACTTAAGTCTTTAGTTGGTATTAAAAAGTGTAAGTTTGGGGCAGCGCCTGTGGCTCAAGAGTAGGGCGCCGGGCTCGGCGCCTGTGGCTCAAGTGGCTAAGGCGCCAGCCACATACACCTAAGGTGGC
>NW_003852569.1:1769814-1770858 GCF_000181295.1 Otolemur garnettii
TTTTTTTTTTTTTTTGAGACAGCGTCTCACTATGTAACCCTGGGTAGGGTACCATGGTGTCACAGCTCATAGCAACCTCCAACTCTTGGGATGAAGCAATTCTCTTGCCTCAGCGTCTCTAGTAGGTGGGACTACAGACACCCACCACAATGCCTACCTATTTTTTGGTTATAGTTGTCATTGCGGTTTGGCAGGCCCAAGCTGGATTCGAACCTACCAGCTCCGATGGATGTGGCTGGTGTCCTAGCTGGTAAGCTACAGGTGCCAAGCCAAAGCTGTATAATTTCTAACCTACCGAAGACATGAGACCTACTGTTCGATCCTACAATTCCTCTACTAGGTATTTACCGATTTTTTTTTTGGAGACAGAGCCTCAAGCTGTCTCCCTGGGTAGAGTGCCATGGCTTCACAACTCACAGCAACCTCCAACTCCTGGGCTTAGGCGATTCTCTTGCCTCAGCCTCCTGAGTAGCTGGGACTACAGGTGCTGAAGAAATTCTTCAGCATGATATAATATTGTTTTCAATCCACACAACAGCCCCTGAAGTAAGGGGGAGGAATAATACCAGTAGAGCAGAGTCTAGAATGTTATTCCCAAGAACCAAGATCCACCACAATAGACATGAAGGTGCTCTTCACGAACGTCTATATTCTTTAAGTTAAGAAAAAGTACCCTTTATTTACTTTTTTACTGGAGACAGTCTCACTCCCTTGCCCTGGGTAGAGTGTCATGGCATCACAGCTCACAGCCACCTCAGACTCTTGGGCTCAAGCGATCCTCTTACCTCAGCCTCCTGAGTAGCTAGGACTACAGGTTTCCACCACAATGCCCAGATAGTTTTTCTATTTTTAGTAGAGATGGGGTCTCACTCTTGGTCCCTGCTGGTATCAAACTCCTGAGCTCAGGCAATGCAACCTGGCTTGGGCTCCCAGAGTGATAGGATTATAGGTGTGAGCCACTGCACCAGGCCCAGTTAATATGCATAATAAACTACGACAATAGTAAAGCTGTGTAATTTCTTTTCTTTTCTTTTTTTTTTTTTT
>NW_003852569.1:1771306-1773721 GCF_000181295.1 Otolemur garnettii
GCTTGAGCCCAGGAGTTGGAGGTTGCTGTGAGCAGTGAAGCCATAGCACTCTACCCAGAGGGACAGCTTGAGGCTCTGTCTCAAAAAAAAAAAAAAAGGAATGGAAAAAAAGTATCCAATGTACTCAATACTACTATGAAATCAATATATAATCACCTACACACTCATATGAATGGCAATATATAACTATAGTCCAGAAAGTAGAAGGGAAAAGGAGAGAGAGGGAAAGGGAGAGGTGTTATGAGAGGAGGGAGGGTATTTTGGGGGACCTCACCTAATGTGCATGAAGCAATGGTACATTTCAAAACTATTAAAAAATGAGTATAATTGTGATGGATATGGATGTGCTACTTAGTTCAATATAAGCATTTCACATTGTATATTGAAGCAGTGCCCTGAAACCCCATAAATGCATCAATATACAAAGTTATGATTTAATAAAAAAGAATAATAAATAAAGAGATGCAAATATCCTGTCTAGTTTCTAAGATCGAAGTATGGAAAAAATAAAGATGTCATTATCAATAAGTACACTTCTATCCCAAAATTAAAGTTTTATTTATTTACTTATGTTATTTATTCATTCATTCCAGAATTAAAAGTTTTAGTAACCATTATATCAATATGAAACTCACCTCAGATGCCATGGGTCTTTTCATTCCACATGCTGCTAAAAAAAAAAAAAAAGAATGAATAAAATAAAATCATAAGTGTGTATACATACATACACAATGTATATCAAGCACACTGAAAAAAATTAGGGTTTCAATCAAACTGAACAAAAGCATAAGCTCCTGCCTCTTGCTTGGTCATACCAGATCTTTACCAGATAGTGATTTAAATGCTCGTTCCTCCTACTCCTCTATATTTAGAGGTCTTATGCATAGTCCATCCTTAATCTAGCCCCTTTCCTTACTCAAGTGTTCTTATTTTCACTAGGAAATATAACTATTCTTTTTTTTTTTTTTTTTTTTTGGAGAAAGAGACTTACTTTGTCACTCTTAGTAGAATGCCGTGGCATCATAGCTCACATCAACTTCAAACTCTTGGGCTCAAGTAGTTCTCTTGCCTCAGCCTCCCTAGTAGCTGGAACTATAGGCACCCTCCACAAGGCCCGGCTAAATATAACCATTTTTTTTCTTTTTTTGAGACAGAGCCTCAAGCTGTCCCCGCTGGGTAGAGTGCCATGGCACCACAGCTCACAGCAACCTCCAACTCCTGGGCTCAGGGTTGCTGAGTCTCCTGCCTCAGGCTCCCAAGTAGCTGGGACCACAGGTGCCTGCCACAATGCCTGGCTATTTTTTTTTTTTTTGATTGCAGTCATCATTGTTGTTTGGTGGGCCCGGGATGGATTCGAACCCGCCACTTTAGGTGTATGTAGCTGGTGCCTTAGCCACTTGAGCCACAGGCGCCTAGCCAATATAACCAATCTTAATGTAATTAATCACCACAGTCAGAGGGGCTCGCTGATACCACAGTTGAAGAGAAAAAGGGCCTAGTAAGCTGGTTCACACCTATAATCCTAGCACTCTGAGAGGCTGAGGCAGGACTGCTGGAGGTTAGGAGTTCTAGACCAACCTACATAAGAGAAGACCTTCATCTCTACTTAAAAAAAAAGAAAAAAACAAAGAAAGAAAAGAAATTAGCCAGGCGTCGAGGCAAGCACTTGTAGTCCCAGCTACTTGGGAGGCTGAGGCAAGAAGATTGCTTGAGCCCAGGAGTTTGAGGTAAGAGTGAACTATGATGAGATGCCTCATGCTCAGGCATCTCAAGAAAAAGGGGGTGGGAATATGTAAAAGAATAAGTATGTTTAGAAAGTGACTAAATTATCATATTTATAGAAAATCTACTCTGAAAGGTTAAACTGACTCTTAAGGGTTTGTAATCCTATAACCTGCATTCATGATATTAATGATTATGTGATTCACACATGATCACATAATCAATTCAGAAACACAGACTTTCTTGCTTTCATGTTGGAGAATACTGGCCTTAATCTTCAAAGACTAAAGACTGTTGAAATATCACTTTGACCTAGTTAAAAAGAATTCAAAGGAATAAAAATCAGCCCTATTAAAGGAAATTAAAAAGAAGAATCTAATGGGATGGATCCTCAATAATATAAGCTAATATCTGAGTAAGAAGAGGCCAGTCCACATATATGGATTAATGCTGAGACCACAAGAGACACACAGGATTAAGAACATCAGGTATTGCCGGTCTTGGGGGGGTCAAATCTGTAATCCTAACACTCTGGGAGAGGCCAAGGCAGGTAGACTGCCTGAACTCAGGAGTTTGAGACCAGTTTGAGCAAGAGCAAGACTCCTGGCTCGGCTAAGGCGCCAGCCACATACACCTAAGGCGGAGGGTTCGAATCCAGCCTGGACCTGCCAAACAACAATAATGGCTGCAACC
>NW_003852569.1:1773825-1779524 GCF_000181295.1 Otolemur garnettii
TGCTGTGAGTAGTGAAGCCATAGCACTCTACCCAGGGGGACAGCTTGAGGCTCTGTCTCAAAAAAAAAAAAAAAAAGAGCAAGACTCCTGTAAAAACAGCCAGGCTTTGTGGCAGACACCTGCAGTCCCAGCTACACAGCCAAGAAGATCTCTTGATCCAAGAGTTTGAGGTTGCCGTGAGCTATGACACCACAGCACTCTACCTAAGATGACAAAGAATCCGTCTCAAACCACAGTAACAAAAAAAATAAGGTAAATCTCTAATTACGATTAAAACAAAAATTATCAAGGGCCCCTGAATTTCAGAATATCGCTTGTCTTATAGGTTGCGACGGTTCTTAGTAGTAACAAATACTAACAATTGATGGTACCAATAAGCAAAATTTACTTCCTCATAGTCAGGCAGGGTAGCAAAAAATGGGTAACATGATTTTCATTCCTCTTATCAAAAAGGAGGAATGAAAAATTACATATAGCTATTAGGAAGATACACTGAACAAAATGACCAAGAAAACTGGAAAAACAGATTAATTTTCACTGCTGGTTCTCTATGGCAGAGTCCAATAATCTATACCTTTTCTAGGATGTCTTACCTTCAATCAGATCAGCATTAGCTGGGTGAATAACTAAGTAAATCATGACTGACGCCCCAAATTAAAGTTTTTGAGGAACAATAAGCTAGGATGACTAAGATTCATGATTAAAACTATTGGTAACTTAGTGCGGAATTTAAGGCATCCACATACAAAAATAGACAAAATGGCTAAACTATTTAAAAATCAGAAGAGTTGGTTTACATGTTATACTGTTTGCTGTGTTTAACTAAAACAAAGATGAAGCTTGACGCCTGTAGCTCAGAGGCTAGGGCGCTGGCCACAAGCACCAGGGATGGTGGGTTTGAACCCAGCCCAGGCCTGCCAAACGACAATTACAACTATAACAAACAAACAAACAAACAAACTGGCCAGGCGTTGTGGTGGGTGCCTGTAGTCCCAGCTACTTGGAGGCTGAGGCAAGAGTATCGCTTAAGCCCAAGAGTTTGAGGTTGCTATGAGCTATGACGACACAGCACTTTCCCAAGGGCAACATAGTGAGACTGTCTCAAAAAAAAAAAAAACACAAAAAATAAAATATATACATAAATAAATAAGTGGAAGAGGAACCTATAAAAGAAGGCTGGGGGGGCACAGAGTCTCACTTTGTCGCCCTTGGTAGAGTGTCCTGGCATCATAGCTCACAGCAACCTCAAACTCTTAGGCTCAAGCAATTCTCTTGCCTCAGCCTCTCAAGTAGCTGGGACTACATGCTCCTGCCACAACATCCAGCTATTTTTAGAGACTGGTCTCACTCTGGCTCAGGCTAGTCTCTAACTTGTGAGCTCAGGCAATCCACCTGTCTCAGCCTCCCAGAGTGCTAGGATGATAGATGTAAGCCACCTTGCCCAGCCTACAAGAAGGCTTATATAAAGATTAAATAAGGTAAACTGAATCAAAGTACTTTTACAGACTATAAAGCAAGAAGACAAATCCATTGTTGGGTGATCTCTTTTTTCTTATCTTTTTCTTTTTTTTTTTGAGACAGAGTTTCAAGCTGTTGCCGTTGGTAGAGTACCATGGAATCACAGCTCACAGTAACTCTTGGGCTTAAGCAATTCTCTTGCCTCAGCCTACCAAGTAGCTGGGACTATAGGCAGCCACCACAACACCCAGCTATTGTGTGTGTGTGTGGTTGTTGCAGTGGTCATTATAGTTTTAGCTGGCCAGGGCCGGGTTCAAACCCACCAGCCTCAGTGTATGTGGCCAGTGCCCTACCCACCGAGCTACGGGCACTGCCCTTGTTATGTGATTTCTAATGCAATGGCAAAGTTGAGCACACATCAAGGTTTAATGTTCAGTTACCTAGACCTTCATAAAATTCTAATTAACATCAGTTGGCACCTGTGGCTCAAGAGAGTAGGGTGCTGGCCCCATATGCGGGAGGCATATGGGGAGGTGGCAGGTTCAAACCCAGCCCCCGGCAAAAAAAAAATTCTAATTAACATCTCAAAGTACTTGGGTTTTCTGTGCTGCCTGTCCCTTAACACATCCATGTCAGTGTGCATACTTGTAACCACAGAATCGGTGATTCTAAATGAGCAAATCTATATGGTTTCAGTTGAGGAAGTAAACACTGGTTTTAGACTCCTTGGTTAGTGCTTGGCCTAATACTTCCTTTTTTAACGCAAAGGAAAGGGTGGGTAAAGGACTTGGGAGAACCAAGAAGAGCCAGTATCTAGTATTAGTCTGTCAGTTATCAACTAGAAAATAAGCTCCTCTATATACAACAACTCACTGGACAATGCTTAACAATTAATAATGGAGAAAAAAGCAGTGATTTTAAGGCAAACAGTGGGTTGGAGCCTGTCCTACTCTGTACCTTTCCCAGGTTTTTTTTTTTTTTTTTTTGAGACAGTCTTACTCTACCACCCTGGGTAGAGTGCTGTAGTGTCATAGCTCACAACAACCTCATACTTTACAGGCTCAAGCGATTTTTTTTTGGAGACAAAGCCTCAAGCTCTCCCCCTGGGTAGAGTGCGGTGGCATCACAGCTCACAACAACCTCCAACTTCTGGGCTCAAGCGAGTCTCCGCCTCCGCCTTCCAAGTAGCTGGGACCACAGGCGCCCGCCACCAACCCCGGCCATTTTTTTTTTTTCTGCCGTCATTTTAGTTTGGCGGGTCCGGGCTGGGGATTTGAACCTGCCACCTTAGGTGTACGTGGCTGGCGCCTTAGCCGCTTGAGCCACAGGTGCCAACTCATTCTTGCTCAGGCTGGTCTCAAACTCCTAAGCTCAAGCAATGCTCCCACCTTAGCCTTCCAGAGCGTTAGGATTACAGGTAATCCTAGCTACCACGCCTGGTCCACCTTTTCTAGTTTATCACACAAACCTGTAGCTTTAGGGTTGCTACACTCTAAAAATAGCTGGGCGTTGTGGTGGGCCCCTATAGTCCCAACTATTTGGGAGGCTGAGGCAAGAGGATCATGTGAGCCCAAGAGTTTGAGGTTGCTATGAGGTGGGACACCATAGCTAGGGTGACCAGATGCTAACATCTGTAAGGCGGGACAACATGGCTGGGGGGGGCAGAGCGGGGCAGCGCAGGGCAGGGCCTGACAACAAGGCAAACTTTGATAAGCAGTTCTGGATAATCACTTCTCAGCAATTATTTATTACAGATTAACATTATAAAATTAACAAAAGTAATATAAAACTCATATTTTGGCGAAATAGCCATATGGCGGCCGAAAACCATATATTCCCTTCTTGTTCTCCAGCCCGTTCGTGCATTCTTTTTTTTTTTTTTTTTTTTTTTGAGACAGAGCCTCAAGCTGTCCCCCTGGGTAGAGTGCCATGGCATTACAGCTCACAGCAACCTCCAACTCCTGGGCTCAAGCGAGTCTCCTGCCTCCAAGACAAATCCATTGTTGGGTGATCTCTTTTTTCTTATCTTTTTCTTTTTTTTTTTGAGACAGAGTTTCAAGCTGTCCCCCTGGGTAGAGTGCCATGGCATTACAGCTCACAGCAACCTCCAACTCCTGGGCTCAAGCGAGTCTCCTGCCTCCGCCTCCCAAGTCGCTGGGACTACAGGCACCTGCCACAACGCCCGGCTATTTTTTGGTTGCAGCCGTCATTGTTTGGCGGGTCCGGGCTGGGGATTCGAACCCGCCACCTTAGGTGTACATGGCTGGCACCTTAGCCGGTTGAGCTATAGGCGCCGAGCCCGTTCGTGCATTCTTTCCAAAAATTGGGACTTTCCCGCCAAAATCGGAAAGTCTGGTCACCCTAACCATAGCACTCTACCGAGGGCAACAAAATGAGGCTCTGTCTCAACAGGAAAAAAAAAAAAGAACTCAGAATGAGGATGGAGTAGAGGACATCACTCAGTGGAATTTTGGAGTCAACTGCTTAGCTATCTGTGACCCTCAAAGCTGAGATTAATCCCAGGAGCATGTATAGGTGAAGTAGGAAAATAAAAACATAGTAAGAGTAAGTGACTCAGGGAAGGAGAGAATCAGTACAGATTTTCTTCTTTGCCTGAAGTTTTGCCTCTAGGGGCACTGCACACATTAGAGATCTAACCTACCAAAGAATGGAAGTGAAAAATAACAGAGAACTTTACCATTGCTGCTGAAACACTCAGCTTGGTCCAGAAACCAATGAGGAGCAGGGTGACAGTAAGTAAAAAGAACCAGATACCATCTACAGAGATTAGACCACTTGGCCCAAGGCTCTGCCAACGATAAAGTGTCTACTGAAGAAATCCATGAAATTGAAGAGTCACCACCATAATACTTGTTCATCTTATAATCAAGGCTTCACTTTTACTAAGAGAAAAGGAGGAAAGGAAGAAAAGTGGGAATAAGAAGATGGAGAGAAAAGGAAGAAGATAAGTAAAAGAAAAAAAACGCAAGAAAATCACCCTATGGATAAGATCAGAATATTGTTCAACAGAAAATTTTTCTAGCACCTCTGAAAAATATTGTAGGTATTATTTTATAATCCATATCTATGATCCATATACACATCATTATCTTTTCAGGTGGGAAAACTGAGCAGAAGACAGAGTTTCAACATTGCAATTTACTCTTCCGGCTTGGCGCCTGTGGCTCAAGCAGCTAAGGCGCCAGCCACATATACCTAAGGTGGTCGGATCAAATCCAGCCCAGGCCCGCCAAACAACAATGATGGCTGCAACCAAAAAATAGCCAGGTATTTTTGTCCCAGCTACTTGGGAGGCTGAGGCAGGAGACTTGCTTGAGTCCAAGAGTTGGAAGTTGCTGTGAACTGTGATGCCACAGCACTCTACCCAGGGGGATGGCTTGAGGCTCTGTCTCAAAAAAAAAAGAAAGAAATTTACTATTCCAATTTAAAAAAGAAAGAGAAAAAAAGGAAAAAAATAAATGGGAAAAAAATTTACTGTTCCTTAGGAGAAAAGTCTTCTATAGATTTTGGGATCTGCCTTTTCCCATCTAAGCCAAAATTCTGATTCTGATGATCCAAACACCTACGTTGTCATCAGTCCACATTTGGAAATCTGGCACTGGCTTGGCACCCTGTGGCTCAGTCGTTAGGGTGCCGGCCACATACATTAGGGCTGGCGGGTTCGAACCTGGCCCTGGCCTTGGCCTGCCAGGACAACAACAACAAAAAAAAATAGCTGGGTGTTGTTGCAGGCACTTGGAGTCCTAACTACTTGGGAGGCTGAGGCAAGAGAATCGTGTAAGCCCAAGAGTTTGAGGTTCCTGTGAGCTGTGATGCCAAGGCACTCTACTAATGGAGAGATAGTGAGACTGTGTGAACAAGAAAAAAAAATCTGGCATGTACTACATGAGAAGGGAGGCAGTGACCCAAGGGTGGGTATACAGGCTGATAACTTGGCTATCAATGGTACAGAGAAGATCCCAGGCTAGCTTGTCCTAGCTGGCTCAATTTTAATCCATCTCAGCCCCAGTTCAATGCCAACTACTTTTTTCTCCATCACCACACTCTCCTATTTCTCTTTAATTAATGCTGACTATAACACTAAACTGTAATGCTGACAGATTTTTAGAAAGGGTATTTCTGGCTCGGCGCCTGTGGCTCAAGCAGCTAAGGCACCAGCCACGTACACCTAAGGTGGCAGGTTCGAATCCAGCCTGGACCCGCCAAACAACAATAATGGC
>NW_003852569.1:1780308-1781971 GCF_000181295.1 Otolemur garnettii
CACAGCAACCTCCAACTCCTGGGCTCAAGCGAGTCTCCTGCCTCAGTCTCCCAAGTAGCTGGGACCACAGGCGCCCGCCACAACGCCTGGCTACTTTTTGGTTACAGCCATGATTGTTGTTTGGTGGGTCCGGGCTGAATTCGAACCCACTACCTTAGGTGTATGTGGCTGGCGCCTTACCCACCTGAGCCACAGGTGCCAAGCCAGGAACCTTTAGAGGAGAAATTAAATAATTATTTTGTAGATGTGACAATGCTACTGTGCTTTGTTTGTTTTTGAGAGAGGACCTCACTTTGTCACTCCTGGTAGAGTGCTATGATGTTCATAGCTCATAGCAATCTCAGACTCTTGGGCTCAAGTGATTCTCATGCCTCAGTGTCCCAAATAGCCGGGACTACAGGCACACATCCGGCTATTTGAACTTGTGAGTTCAAGCAATCCACCCACCTCAGCCTCCCACATTGCTGGGAGGACAGGTGTGAGCCACCATGCCCTATGCTACTGTGGTTATGTTACACTGCCTCACCCCTAACCCTCATCTGTAGAAATACATTCTGGGGTGGCACCTGTGGCTCAAAGGAGTAGCGCACCAGTCCCATATACTGGAGGTGGCGGGTTCAAACCCAGCCCTGGCCAAAAACTGCAACAGCAACAACAACAAAAAAAAAACATTCTAAAGTACTTATGGATGAAATCACATGGAAACTGGGCTTGCTTTAAAATATTCCATGGGATAGAGGTAGAGAAATGGGAAAATATTGATGCAACAAGATTAGCAAAATGTTGCTGCTGAAGCTAGGTTGGGTACACGGAGGTTCATTATGCTATTCTTTGTGTATACCTGAGAAATTTTATAATAAAAAGTTAAGAAAAAAATACCACGAAAGTGGGCGGCACCGGTGGCTCAAGGAGTAGGGCACTGGCCCCATATGCTGGAGGTGGTGGGTTCAAACCCAGCCCTGGCCAAAAACAGCAAAAAAAAATACCACAAAAGAAAATAAAGCAAGCTTCTTCATCTGAGCTGGCTTTTCTCATGCAAAAAGTAAGCCACAGGATAAAGAAGGATAAAGTCCTAACAGTAAAACTGTTTTTATATTACACTAACTTCCTAACTTATGTTCATAGAGTTTGTTTCCTCCATGACTGTAAGATTCCCACTTAATTAACAGGCCTAAGGCAAAAAAGCACTCTTCTTTTTTTGGTAGAGACAATCTCACTTTGTTGCCCTTGGTAGAGTGCCATGGCATCACATAGGTCATAGCAACCTCTAACTCCTGGGCTTAGGCAATTGTCTTGACTACACCTCCAGAGTAGCTAGGACTACAGGTGCCTGCCACAACGCCTGGCTATTTTTTTGCTGCAGTTTGGCCAGGACTGGGTTTGAACCCACTACCCTTGGTATATGATGCTGGTGCCCTACCCACTGAGCTACAGGTGCCGCCTACAAAAAAAGCATTCTAAAAAATAAAAAAATAAAAAAATAGCTAATGTTGCTTCATTGGAGGCAAAAAATAAAGCCACAACATAATGTGTACATTTAAAAAAAAGATTCAAGGCTCAGCAGCTAGGGCACAAGCCACATACACTAGAGCTAGTTGGTGGGTTCGAACCCAGCACCCGTCTGCCAGACAACAATGACAACTACAACAAAACAATAGCCGGG
>NW_003852569.1:1782791-1784458 GCF_000181295.1 Otolemur garnettii
CAGCTATTTTTTGGTTGCAGCCGTCATTGTTGTTTTTGGCGGGCCCGGGCTGGATTTGAACCTGCCACCTTAGGTGTATGTGGCTGGTGCCTTAGTCACTTGAGCCACAGGTGCTGAGTCCCAACAATCGAGCCCAACCATCATAATTTAAAACCTAGTTCCTCTCACAGAAAAAAGAACACAAGGACGGCACCTGTGGCTCAGTGGGTAGGGCGCTGGCCCCATATACCCAGGGTGGTGGGTTTGAAAACAGCCCCAGCCAAACTGCAACAAAAAATAGCCAGGTGTTGTGGCAGGCGCCTATAGTCCCAGCTACTCAGCCCAGGAGTTGGAGGTTTCCATGAGCTGTGACGCCACAGCAAAAAAAAAAAAAAAAAAAAAAATTCTGGCCAGGGCATGCTCAGTCTAGTTAATGTGCTAAAAATCACAGAACAAAGAAAGGTGACAGAGCAGGAACTGGAACCCACATTCCTACCCACAGTTCGACTCTCTTTCTTCTAAATTATCTTTTGTTTTTCATTTCCTGGCCAGTACTGCTGGGAGAAGGCGGCATCAAAGAAACTAGAACACTCTAATAAGCCAAATAAATCTTAGATTTGCTAACAGACAATATGAATACGTATTTTCTTTTTTGAGACAGATCCTCTGTCGCCCTGGGCAGAGTGCCTTGGCATCATAGCAAACAGCAACCTAAAACTCCTGTGTTCAGGCAATCCTCTCGCCTTAGCCTCCTGAGTAACTGAGAATATAGGTGCCTACCCAAATGGCCAGCTAGTTTTTTTTATCTTGAGTACTTACTGGTCTCACTCAGACTGGTCCCGAACTCAAGCTATCCTCCTGCCTTACCCTTCCAGACTGCTAGGATTATGGGTGCAAGCCACTGTACTGGGCCTAAACACCTATTTTTTTCCTCTGAAGTACATCCCCTTTCCCTTGGAACAAGGACATCTCTCTTTCATTTTCATTGATGGAAGATCAAGAATATACTCCTTCTTCAAATCTTATCATGAAATCAACAATAGTCTTGCATCTTTAGCAAGTTACCAGTATTACTGGCCAAAACAGTAAGAAATTATGCCTTTTCTTTTTAGAAGATTATCTTTATAGAAGATAGAAAATTATCTTTTTTTTTTTTTTTTTTTGAGGCAGAGTCTCAAACTGTTGGCCTGGGTAGAGTAGAGTGCCGTAGCACAATAGCTCATAGCAACCTCCAACTCTTGGGCTCTAGTGATCCTCTTGCCTCAATTTTTCTATTTTTAATAGAGACAGGGTCTTACTTTTTGCTCAGACTGGTCTTGAACCTGTGAGCTCAAGCTATCTACCTGCCTTGTCCTTCCAGAGTGCGAGGATTACAGGCAGGAGCCACTGCTCCCAGCCTATCTTTGTTCTAAATCAGATAATGCCAGTATTCTAAAAGGAACAGAAACTGTCTTTTTTTTTTGGACCGGGGCTAGGTTTGAACCTGCCACCTCTGGCATATGGGGCCAGTGCCCTACTCCTTTGAGCCACAGGCGCTGCCCAGAAACTCTTTCTTTTTTTTGAGACAGGGCCTCAAGCTATCCCTCTGGGCAGAGAGCCGTGGCACCACAGCTCACAGCAACCTCCAACTCCTGGGCTCAACTGAGTCTCCTGCCTCAGCCTCCCAAGTAGCTGGGACCACAGGCGCC
>NW_003852569.1:1785216-1787382 GCF_000181295.1 Otolemur garnettii
TTTGTTGCAGTTGTCCTTGTTGTTTAGCTGGCCCAGGCCGGGTTCAAACCCACCACCCTTGATATATGTGGCTGGCACCATAACCACTGTGCTAGGGTGCCGAGCCAATAAAATATTATTGGGGGGGGGTGACAGAGCCTCAAGCCGTCGCCCTGGGTAGAGTGCTATGGAGTCATAGCTCACAGCAACCTCCAACTCCTGAGCTTAAGCAATTCTCTTGCCTCAGCCTCCCAAGTAGCTGGGACTACAGGCGCCTGAAACAAGGCCTATTTTTTGGTTGTAGTTGTCATTGTTAGGTGGGCCCAGGCTGGATTTGAACCTGCCAGCTCTGGGGTATGTGGCTGGCGCCTTAGCTGCTTAAGCCACAGGTACCAAGGCAAGACGTTAATTTTTTTTTTTTTTTGAGACAGAGCCTCAAGCTGTCGCTCTGGGTAGTGTGCTATTGCATCACAGCTCATAGCAACCTCAAACTCTTGAGCTTAAGTGATTCTCTTGCCTTAGCCTCCCAAATAGCTGGGACTACAGGCACCCACCACAACACCTGGCTATTTTTTGTTGCAGTTTGGTGGGGCTGGGTTTGAACCCACCACCCTCGGTATATGGGGCCAGTGCCCTACCCATTGAGCCACAGGCACTGCCCAAATGTTAAGTTTCTTGTTAAACTTGGCAAGAGTGGGCAAGAAAGCAGAGTCATGATAGTCCAAGCTTATGGGAAAAAAAAGCCATGAAGAAAATGATAAAACGGCAGTACACAAATGGATTAAACATTTTTCTCAGTGAAGAGACAGCATGAACGATGAAGAGACGTCAGGGCAGCCAGGAACAAAGAGAACTGATAAAAACATTGTAAAAATTTGTCAAACTTCGTCTCACTGGCTGACCTAGAAGCATAGCAGACCAAGTAAACATCAGTAGAGAAACAGGGAAATCTTAACTGAAAATTTTGGTATAAAAGACAAAAAATAAATTCTTGGCAGGAGAAAGGTAGGTGCAAAAATGTTCCCAAAGGCAGTCACTGATGAACAAAGCCAAAGGAGAGCCAGTGTGTACCAAGACCTTTTGAAGAGGCAAGACAATGTCTTGGGCCATGCTATCACTGGTTATGAAACATGGGTGTACAAAAGCATCAAAGTGCACAATGGAAGTCAGCTTACTCTCCATGACAAAAAAGTTGCATCATTCCAAATCAAAAGTCAAAAGGATGCTGCTGACCTTTTTTGGTATCAGATTATTCATTATGAATTAGTACCAACTGGACAGTGCCTGTGGCTCAGCAGTAGGGTGCCAGCCCCATATACTGAGGGTGGCAGGTTCAAACCCAGCCCCGGCCGAACGGCAAGAAAAAATAGCCGGGCATTGTGGAGGGTGCCTGTAGTCTCAGCTACTGGGAGGCTGAGGCAAGAGAATCGCCTAAGCCTAGGAGCTGGAGGCTGCTGTGATCTATGTGATGCCATGGCACTCTACTGAGGGCAATAAAGTGAGACTCTGTGTCTACCAAAAAAAAAAAAGAGTGAATTTGTACCAACTACACAAACAGTTAACCACATTTACTATTTGAAGTGGTGAAAAGCCTCCATGAAAAAGATGAAAACAACCTGAACTTTTCTACAACTCTGTCACTCACTGTGACAACACACAACTCATAAAGCAATGGCTAAGGTGGCACCTGTGGCTCAAAGGAGTAAGGCATCAGCCCCTTATGCCAGAGGTGACGGATTCAAACCCAGCCCTGAACAAAAACTGCAAAAAAAAAAAAAAAAAAAAAAAGCAATGGCTGTGAGGGAGTTTTCACCCAGTAAACAACGCATTGGAACATCCTCCCTAGTCACCTGATTTGGCCCTTACTAACTTTTTCTTTTACCCAAACATACAGGAAATATTAAAGGAAGACATTTTGATGACATTCAGAACATCGAGAGTGTATGACAAGTTCTCATGGCCATTCCAGAAAAAAGTTCCAGAATTGTTTTGAAGGTGAGTACTTCAAAGGTGACCCTATGTTAACCAGTTTGATGGAAGTGTCTCCGACTGTGTGTGAAAACCCCACACTGTGCCCCAGAAGTGTATTAATGTACATAGTTACCATTTAAAAAAAAAAAAAAAAAAAAAAAAAGGTGACCACAGAGATATTCAGCAATGAAGTATGCAGCACCTTTTTTTTTTTTT
>NW_003852569.1:1787982-1789173 GCF_000181295.1 Otolemur garnettii
AAAAAAAAAAAAAAAAAAAAAAAGACTTGTGAATACTGAATTTGTAGTGTACAAAAAGAACACTTTCGATAAGCAAACCCCAAAGTCTGCTTTGTTTCAGAGATCTTAGATCTGACCACAGAATTAGTTAACCATTGGCAAAAGTCCTCATTAACTTTAAAACAGTTTCAGAAAGATTGATCGACAATTCCACTATGCACTGACAAGGTCAGAATTTTGTTGCTTTAGGAAGGCCAAGATCAGAAAAGGAAGTTCCATTTGTATTATTCTCTCCTTCATCATGAACTCCTGATTCAGACAGTATGCATGATTCAACAACAAATACTTAATCTGGTTTTATTTTACTTTTTTTTAGAGACAGAGTCTCACTATTATCACCCTAGGTAGAGTGTCATGGCATCACAGCTCACAGCAACCTCCAACTCTTGGGCTTAAGGGATTCTCCTGCCTCAGTCTCTGAAGTACAGGCACCCACTAGAAGGCCTGGCTATTTTGTTGTTGTTGCTGCAGTTTGGTCAGGGCCAAGTTTGAACCTGCCACCCTCAATATATGGGGCTAGTGCCCTACCCACTAAACCACAGGTGCTGCCCTTTAATCTGGTTTTAAAGTTATGTTAGTTCACATACAGGCTTTCAAATTCACAAGGAAGAGTAGCAATAGCACAGTGGGTAGAAATGTGGGCTCTGAAATCAAAACACTTAGATTTACTATATTTGAATACTAGAGCTAATATTTACTAACTAGGTAACCTTGGGCAGGTTGGTTAAAATTTCTGAGCCTTGGTTACCCTTACCTATAAAATGTAAAATTAACAACACATACCTCATGGGGTTGTTTAAGAATTAAATGAGAGGCCAGTATCTGTGACTCAAAGGAGTAGGGCGCCGGCCCCATATACTGGAGGCAGCAGGTTCAAACCCAGCCCTAGCCAAAAATTGCAAAAAAAAAAAATTAAATGAGATATCCCAGCTACTTGGCTCGGTACCTGTGGCTTGGGCGGCTAAGGCGCCAGCCACATACACCTAAGGTGGTGGGTTCGAATCCCCAGCTCGGGCCCGCCAAACAACAATGGCTGCAACTAAAAAATGGCCAGGCGTTGTGGTGGGCGCCTGTGGTCCCAGCTACTTGGGAGGCTGAGGCAGGAGACTCGCTTGAGCCCAGGAGTTGGAGGTTGCTGTGAGTTGTGATGCC
>NW_003852569.1:1789698-1793174 GCF_000181295.1 Otolemur garnettii
AAAAAAAAAAAAAAAAAAGTTCCATAAATAGTAGCAATTATTATCATCATATTGAATTATGAAACCTTGTATTTAGGATGGGAAGGGTCGGGGAAATCAGAGGTACAACAGAAAGAGAAAAAGGAAAGATTGAGATTTACTGAAATAAAAGGCAGTGATGTTACAGGAAAATTTCAAGGGACACAAAAGGTAGTCAGTATTCATATTATACTGAGAAATTCTAATAAGTTTATGTTAACATCTTTTCTGGAGAAGGCAGAGGGATACGGAAGCTATAAACAATGCTTGTAAGACATCCACAGCCTTGTCAGAAGAAGACCATGCACTACCACTATCAAAAGTCTACAACTGTCATGGGGAGAGGAGCTGGCTGCTATTTACTGTGAGGAGCTCATGCTTCTTCAGAACAGAGATACATCAGATCTACCTCTCTTACGGTTGACCCCACAGCACAGAAAGTGGAAACCTAATGAGGAAAAACAGAAAGTTATTACTTACTTCTGGGTTCTATTAGCTTACAGGAGAATAAGTATATTTTAAATAAAAACGCTAAAATTATGAACTGGACCTTGCCCAATCCCTAACATCATACCATGAAATGTTGAGAAGATTTTTTTTTACAATTCTAGATAAATGTTAAAAAAAAATAACAGAAGGAGAAGCTCTGGAACAAAAATTCTACCAGTGGTCACAAAACTCCAAATCATTTCACTCTGGAGTAAATTCAGATTGGCAAAATTATTCAGTTATAGGCCAGGCATACTGGCTCATGCTTGTAATCCTAGCACTCTGGGAGGCCTCGGTGGGTGGATTGTTTGAGCTCACAGGTTCGAGACCAGCCTGAGCCAGAGTGAAAACCTGTCTCTAAAAATAGCTAGGCATCGTGGCAGGTGCCTGTAGTCCCTGCTACTCTGGAGGTTGAGGCAAGAGAATCGCTTGAGTCCAAGAGTCTGAGATTGCTGTGAGCTGTGACACCATAGCACTCTATCAAGGGTGACCAAGTGAGACTCTTGACTCAAAGAAAAAAAAATTAAGTTATAAGATTCCTCGGCTTGGCGCCTATGGCTTAAGCGGCTAAGGCGTCAGCCACATACACCTAAGGTGGCGGGTTTGAACCCAGCCCAGGCCTGCCAAACAACAATGACGGCTGCAACCAAAAAAATAGCCGGGCGTTGTGGCAGGCGCCTGTGGTCCTAGCTACTTGGGAGGCTGAGGCAGGAGACTTGCTTGACCCCAGGAGTTGGAAGTTGCTGTGAGCTGTGATGCCAGGGCACTCTACTCAGGGGGACAGCTTGAGGGTCTGTCTAAAAAAAATAAAATAAATAAAATAAATAAAAAAGATCCCTCTGCAAGCAAGCTTCTTCTTTAAAAGAATGCATATATATTTATTCAATGGTCTTTCACATCTTGAAGGCAATTTGGCACTATCTAACAAAAAGCTTGAAAAGAAATATGCACATCAGACACAGTGGCTCACCACCGTAATTTCAGCACTTTGGGAAGTTAAGGTGGGAAGATCACTTGAGGCCAGGAGTTTGAGACCAGCGTAGGCAACAAGTAAGACCCCATTCTCTAACAAAAAAAATTTTTTTAATTGGCTGGGTATGGTGGCACACATCTATAGTCCTAGCTAGTAGAGTGGCTGAGGCAGGAGGATCACTTGACTCAGCTGTTCAAGGCTGTAGTGTGCTATATTAGCATCACTGCACTCTAGCTTGGGTGACAGAATGAGAGTATAAAATATACTCTCTAAAAGTATAAAACAAAAAATATCTAAAATTTGATCTCAGCGTAGTAACTTTGTTTTTTGGAGACACAGCCTCACTCTGTCACCCTCAGAAGAGTGCCATGGCATCATATCTCACAGCAACCTCAAACTCTTGGGCTCAAGATTCTCTTGTCTCAGCCTCCTGAGTAGCTGGGACTACAGGTGCCCACCACAACACCCAGCTAATTTTAGAGATGGGGTCTCGCTCTGGCTCAGGTTGGTGTCAAACCCTTGAACTCAGGAGTTGGAGACAAGCTTGGGGAAGAACAAGACTCCATCCCTACTAAAACTAGAAAAATTGGCCACATGCTTTGGTGCGTGCCTGTAGTCCTAACTACTTGGGAGGCTGAGGCAAGAAGATCCTTTGAGTCTGGGAGTTTGAGTTTGCTTCCTGTGAGTTAGGCTGACACCATGGCACTCTAGCATGGGCAATAGAGTGAGTCTCTGTCTCAAAACAAACAAAAAAATGTTCAAAGATTTTATAGCAAAACATTAAAATATGACCATCTCTGAACAGGGGATTAAACTGATTTTATAACATTTCTTTTTTCCTTAATGATATAAACTTTCTATAAAAATATTTTAACGTGTATATAACTTAATAATCAAAGAGATAAACAGGGATAGCTTCATGATCATTCTCTTTGCCTTATAACCCATTTTTCCCACTAAACCAAACTCGAAAATCACTATCATCCTGTCAGACATGGTGGTTCACACCTGTAATCCTAGCATTCTGGGAGGCTGAGGTGGGTGGATTCTCTGAACCAGGAGGGTGAGACCTGCGTGAGCAAAAATGAGACCCCATTTCTACTAAAAATAGAAAAATTAGCTGAGTGTTGTGATGAGTAGTAGTCCCAGCTTCTTGGGAGGCTGAAGCAAGAGGATCTATCTCTTGAGCCTAAGAGTTTGAGGTTGCTGTGAGCTGATGCTATGGCACTCTACCCACTGTGACAGAGTGAGACTCTATTTAAAAAAAAAAAAAATTCAGGGCGGCGCCCATAGCTCAGTGGGTAGGGTGCCAGCCACATATACCAAGGCTAGCGGGTTCAAACTCAGCCCGGGCCAGCTAGAATCAACAATTACAACTGCAACAAAAAAAATAGCTGGGCGTTGTGGAGGGCACCTGTAGTCCCAGCTGCTTGGGAGGCTGAGGCAAGAGAATCATTTAAGCCCAAGAGTTTGAAGTCCTATGAGCTGTGATGCCAGGGCACTCTATGGAGGGCAACATAGTGATATCCTGTCTCAAAAAAAGAAAAAAAAAATCACTATCGGCTTGGCGCCTGTGGCTCAAGTGGCTAAGGCCACATACACCTAAGGTGGTGGGTTCGAATCCAGCCTGGGGCCTGCCAAACAGCAATGACGGCTGCAACCAAAAACAAAAAAAGCTGGGTGTTGTGGCGGGCGCCTGTGGTCCCAGCTACTTGGGAGGCTGAGGCAGAAGACTCACTTGACCCCAGGAGTTGGAGGTTGCTGTGAGCTGTGATGCCACAGCAGTCTACCCAGGGGGACAGCTTGAGACTCTGTCTCAAAAAAAAAAAAAAAAAAAAATTCACTATCACTCCCCTTACACACATTAACTTAATTAAGCTCATTAGAATCATGTTATGCGGCTCGGCGCCTATAGCTCAACCAGCTAAGGCGCCAGCCACGTACACCTAAGGTGGCGGGTTCGAATCCCCAGCCCGGACCCGCCAAACAACAATGA
>NW_003852569.1:1794187-1797552 GCF_000181295.1 Otolemur garnettii
AGGCGCCTGCCACATACACCTGAGCTGGTGGGTTAAAATCCAGCCTGGGCCTGCCAAACAACAACAGCTGCAACCAAAAAAAAAAAAAAAAAAAAGAGCCAGGCATTGTGGCAGGCACCTGTTGTCCCAGTTACTTGGGAGGCGGAGGCAAAAGAATTGCTTGAGCCCAGGAGCTGGAGGTTGCTGTGAGCTTTGATGCTACGGCACTCTATTTAGGGTGACAACTTGAGGCTCTGTCTCAAAAAAAAAAAAAGAAAATTAAAAGAGGAAAATAGTAGGACCTCTGTAAGTTGGCCACTGAAGCGGCTGTAACAAACTGGTCAACATATGGAGGCAGTCAACTTGAGGAACTAGGCCTACGGTACAGATAGAATTATGTGGTGCATCTCTGGTCTATGAAAATTAGGTCAACTGGGAGGAACTGGTCAATGCATGGAGGTGGAACTATAGAGGTTCTACCATAAACCTCTCAAAATATCAATGATCTATAAAACAGGGGTATCCAATTTCAGCATAACTCCTGGATGTTAAGACTTGAAAATTATTAACAATCCAGCCTGTAAATTGTGAAAATTATCTCAGAAATCATTGTTACTAAAATTATTTTATTTCTTTTTTTTGTGCATAAAGGGGATATATAACATGATTCTGAGGCAAGGCACACATGTACACACACACACATACTGGATGCAAAGAATACAGTCATATTGGCCATCAATGCTGCCTCTGGCAGATCTGACTAAAAGGGGGGAATTGTGAACTAAAATAAAATCTTTTTTTTTTTTTTTTTTTGAGACAGAGTCTCACTCACTTTATCGCCCTCAGTAGAGTGCTGTGGTGTCACAGCTCACAACAAACTCCAACTCTTGGGCTTAAGCAATTTTCTTTCTTTTTTTTTTTTTATTAAATCATATTTGTGCACATTAATTCTATCACTAAAATAATTTTAGAATAGCATAACCAGTCAAGTGGTAACAATCCAGCCAGTCAATTTTCACTATAATTCATAGTTGAATCATCACATCGTGTCACAGAAAATTTTTCTGAGTAACTTTATATTAATTGTAAGGAAGCATTCCACTTTGATCCTTGGCTCCACCTAACTGTGTTTGTGGTGAATGAAAAAAGTACTAGAAAAGCTGGTTGTAGTCACTTGGTAAGACACTGCTCTTATTCTCCATACATTTGCTTGTTACTACTGAGCCATGGAGACTAACATTCATTATTGAAAGGAAGGAGAAAATATAAAGGACGGAAGAGAAAAACCATCAATATAATTCTGAGAAGTGTGAAAAAGGTAAACTTAAGAGCAGGAAATGAGCTGGCCTTAAAATAGACTTAACAAACATATCTCAGACAATGAATAGCTCTGAAACAGTGTGTTTTTCCCCCTCAGCCTGTGGAACAAAACAGAGTTGGCCTTAATAGCAGAGCCTCTCCCTGAGCCTCTCCCTGCACTTTCAGAGCAGAAGCATTTCCGTCAGAGACAAGATGACATCACCTGCCTTATGAGAAACTAAGAAGCAATGTGTGACTAGCTTCAATGTTTAAAGTACACATATAATTTGGGATGCTAGAGGGCTGGCTGGATATGCATTCTTCAGACAACTGGAGTTTTGTATGAATGGATCAGGCAGCATCCGTGGCTCAGTGGGTAGGGCAGGCTCGAACCCAGCCAGGGCCACCTAAAAACAATGACAACTAAAACCAAAAAATAGCTGGGCATTGTGACAGGAGCCTGTAGTCCCAGCTACTTGGGAGGCTGAGGCAAGAGAATTGCTTTAGCCCAAGAGTTTGAGGTCACCGTGAGCTGTGACACCACAGCACTCTATGCAGGGTGGCAGCCTGAGACTGTTTCTTAAAAAAAAAAAAAAAAAAAAAAAAAGGGCAGCACCTGTGAGTCAGTGAGTAGGGCGCCAGCCCGATATACCGAGGGTGATGAGTTCAAACCCAGCCCTGGCCAAACTGCAACAAAAAAATAGCCGGAACATTTCACATTGTATATTCAAGCAGTACCCTGAACCCCATAAATGCATCAATGTACAAAGTTATGATTTAATAAAAAATAATTATTAAAAAAATAATAAATAAATAAATTAAAAAAAATACTATTAAAACAGGAAAACCAAAATAGCCGGGCATTGTGGCAGGCACTTGTAGTAGTCCCAGCTACTTGGGAGGCTGAGGCAAGAGAATCATCTAAGCCCAGGTTGCTGTGAGCTGTGATGCCAAAGCACTCTACTGAGATGACAAAGTAAGACTCTGTCTCTAAAAAAAAAAGAAAAATTTTAATTCCCTCCCTAAACTACTACATGAACGTATCAATGATTCCTACATAGAGCACAAAGAGATAAGCAGGCATTTTGGAAGCAAAATGCTAACTCTTAGCAGATTCTTGGTTGATAAAACTGACAGCTAGAGATTTTAAAGGGGTTTATAAAAAGCAAAAGTAAAATACTCTAAAACAAAACAAAAAAATACAATAGAACTTCTGTAAGTTGACCACCCAAGGGGCTATAACAAACTGGTCAACATAAAGAACTAGGCCTACTGTACTGTTATGCACATGGTGCATGTCCAAGTCTATGAAAATTAGGTCAAATTAGAGAAGTGGTAACTATGGAGGTTCTACTGTAATATCAACCTAGTTGTTTGCTGGACTACCTGAAGCAATTTCTCTGATCCTAGTTTAACTTGGAAAACTGAAAGTCATTTTAACTATACCCTCGCAGGTGGGAGGCACAATATGTTCTCCAAATAAAAATAATCTGAAATGTCAGCTTGCCTTTTGAGAAGTACTGCTGAGACATAGCTCTAAGCAACAGCATAGAAAAAATAAAAAATTGGGCTGGGCTCACACGTGTAATCCCAGCACTCTGGGAGGCAAAAGGACTGCTTGATCTTGGGGGTTCAAGACCAGCCTGAGTAAAAGCAAGACCCCATCTCTACTAAAAATAGAAAAATCAGGCTGGGGCTTGGCGCCTGTAGCACAGTGGTTACGGCGCCAGCCACATACACCGAGGCTGCCGGGTTTGAACCCAGCCTGGGCCAGCTAAGCAACAATGACAACCGCAACAGAAAAATTGCCGAGCCTTGTGGCAGGCACCTGTAGTCCCAGTTAGTTGGGAGGCTGAGAAAAGAGAATCACTTAAGCCCAAGAGTTTGAGGTTGCTATGAGCTGTGACACCACGGCACTCTACCGAGGGCAACACAATAAGAGTCTGTCTCAAAAAAAAAAAAAAAAAAGAAAGAAAAAGACAAGAAAACTTAGGTTGGACACCTGTTGCTCAGGGGTTAGGGTGCCGGCCACACGCTCCAGGGCTGGTGGGTTGGAACCCAGCCCTAGCCTGCTAAAAAAAAAAAAA
>NW_003852569.1:1797972-1800652 GCF_000181295.1 Otolemur garnettii
GCCTGTAGTCCCAGCTACTTGGGAGGCTGAGACCAGAGAATTGCTTGAGCCCAAGAGTTTGAGGTTGCTGTGAGCTGTGACACCATGGCATTCTACCCAGGGTGACAGCTTGAGACTTTGTCTCAAAATAAATAAATAATAAGCAAAAGAAAAATTAGATGGCTGTTGTAAGGGGCACTTGTAGTCCCAGCACTTGGGAGGCTGAGGTAGGAGAAGCACAGGAGTTTGAGGTTGCTGTAAGCTATGCTGATGCCATAGCACTCTAATCTGGGGCAAAAGAGTGAGATTCTGTCTCAAAAAAAAATAAAATAGTTTTTTTTATATCATCATTAAACCCTCAGACTGGACAAAGCCACATCTCAGAGGAAAAGTTAATTTTTTTTTTTTTTACTAGCAGGTATCATTTTATACTAAGGGATCTTCTGGGAAAAAGTAAGAAAGAATGGCTCGGCGCCCATGCTCAGTGGTTAGGGCTCTTGCCACATACACCCGGCCTGGTGGGTTCAAACCCGGCCAGGCCTGCTAAACAACGACAACTACAACAAGAAAATGGCCGGGCGAGGTGGTGGGTGTTTGTAGTCTCAGCTACTTGGGAGGCTGAGGTAAGAAAATCACTTAAGCCCAAGACCTTGAGGTTGCTGTGAGCTGTGACACCACAGTACTCTGCAGAGGGTGACATAATGAAACTCTGTCTCAAAAAAAAAGTAGGAAAGGTAAGGATACTCCTAAAAACAGAAGCTCAAAAGCAATTTAACCTATCAGTCCTGCGGTCACCTCAGCTATAGCTAACTAGAAGTATAGCAAGGAATGAATAACAAATTTACTAAGATTTATGTTAATAATACACAGCATTTATGTATACATCTTTGCCACTAGTAACAATCTCTCTGAACCTCAACTTCCTAATTTGGAAAATGAAGGGATTAAATTAAAATACTTCGGCTTGGCGCCTGTGGCTCAAGTGGCTAAGGCACCAGCCACATACACCTCAGGTGGTGGGTTAAAATCCAGCCCAGGCCCACCAAACAACAATGATGGCTGCAACCAAAAAACAGCCGGGCATTGTGGTGAGCGCCTGTGGTCCCAGCTACTTAGAAGGCTGAGGCAGGAGACTTGCTTGAGCCCAGGAGTTGGAGGTTGCTGTGAACTGTGATGCCATGGCACTCTACCCAGGGAGACAGCTTGAGGCTCTGTCTCAAAAAAAAAAAAAAATTAAAATACTTCTAGTGGGCACGGCCTGTAGCTCAAAGGAGTAGGGCACTGGCCCCATATGCCAGAGGTAGTGGGTTCATACCCAGTCCCAGCCAAAAACTGCAAAAAAAAAAAAAAAAAAAAATTAAAATTAAATACTTCTAGTGAACTTTTGCTTCTAGTTCTACAAGAGCAAGTTTCATGGTTCTCAGTCCTAAAATATATATCATTGGCACCAAACCTTTACTTGAAATTATGAAGAAAATTCAAGCCCTTACAAACGACCTACCTGGGTCAGTTGACAAGCCACCTAAGGCCTAAGGCATTTGAGATTTGGGGCAGAATTTCACCTTTCAATTCTATTTCAAAATCTGGGTCTTTCTTTTAATAGAAAAAGCATGGATTTTGGTCGGTTAGAATACACATATTTCAGCTTCAAACAGAAACCAGTGAAAGAATAAAAGCTCATATGATCTGCGAGGCCAAGGCGGGTAGATTGCTTGAACTCAGGAGTTCGAGACTAGCCTAAGCAAGAGCAAGACTCCATCTCTAAAAATATCTAGGTACTGTGCAGGTGGCCATAGTCCAAGCTATTTGGGAAGTTGAGGCAAGAGGATCAAAAGCTTAAGCCCAAGAGTTTGAGGATGCTGGGAGCTATGATGCCATGGTACTCTACTCAGGGTGACAAAGTAATACTATCTAAAAATAAAAAAAAGAAAGGGGGCAGTGCCTGTGGCTTAGTGAGTAGGGCGCCAGCCCCATATACCAAGGGTGGCAGGTTCAAACCTTGTCCCAGCCAAACCACAACAAAAAATAGCCGGGCCTTCTGGCGGGCACCTGTAGTCCCAGCTACTTAGGAGGCTGAGGCAAGAGAATCACCTATGCCTAAGAGCTGGAGATTGCTGTGAACTGTGACACCACTGCACTCTACTGAAGGTGACAAAATGAAACTTTGTCTCTTAAAAAAAGAAAGAAAGAAAGAGGCCGGCACAATGGCTAATGTCTGTAATGACAGCACTTTGGGAAGCCAAAGTGGGTGGATTGCTTAAGCTCAGGAGATTGAGACCTGCCTGAGCAAGCTCGAGACCCCATCTCCACTAAAAATAGAACTAGCCAGGCATAGTGGTGCACACCTGTAGTCTCACCTACTTGGGAAGCTGAGGCATGAGCCCTAGAGTTTAAGATTACTGTGAGCTATGATGACTCAACCCAATAGCAACAGAGTGAGACACTGTCTCAAAAAAAAAAAAAAAAACACAAAAGGCTTGGCGCCTGTGGCTCAAGCTGTAAGGCGCCAGCCACATACACCTAAGGTGGCCGGTTCGTATCCAGCCTGGGCCAGCCAAACACCAATGATGACTGCAACCAAAAAAAAAACAAAAATAGCCAGGCGTTGTGGCAGGCACCTGTTGTCCCAGCTACTTGGGAGGCGGAGGCAGGGGACTCGCTTGAGCCCAGGAGTTGGAGGTTGCTGTGAGCTGAGATGCCA
>NW_003852569.1:1802160-1803183 GCF_000181295.1 Otolemur garnettii
TGTGAAAACCCCACACTGTACCCCAGAAGTACATTAATGTACAGTTACCATTCAATAAAAAAAAAAAAAAAAGAACCAACATTGATCTGGTGCCTCTGCTCATTCTCTGCAGACCATTAACGAACTCCTAAGGTGTAATTATGTATTTCACATGCATTTGTGAGATAATATAAACACAGTTTATATCCCACATAAGTCAGGCTTAAAGGTTTCTAAATACTGTGTGTGGCACTAGAAACTTCATGCTGGGGCGGTGCCTATGGCTCAAAAGGGTAGGGCACTGGTCCCATATGCCGGAGGTGGCAGGTTCAAACCCAGCCCCGGCCAAAAAAAAAAATTCACAGAAACTTCATGCTGTATCAAGTCAGGATCAGTATTAGGCTACTAATTATACTTGACAATGGACTTGAACAGCCATAGCAGAAACAAATGGTTAATAAAAAACAATGACTTTTTTTTTTTTTTTTTTTTTGGTAGAGACAGAGTCTCACTTTATTGCCCTCAGTAGAGCGCCGTAGCGTCATACAGCTCACAGCAACCTCCAACTCCTGGGCTTAGGTGATTCTCTTGCCTCAGCCTCCTGAGTAGCTAGGACTACAGGCACCCGCCACAAGGCTGGGCTATCTTTTTATTTTTACATTAACATGTTTTATTATATTGGCTGGAATGCTCTTAAATTCATGAAAGCTTTTGAGAAAATCTTCAATTCTCAATCCCTTAGAAAAGTATGTTAAACCAGGAAGAAAACAAAAAGAAGTAAAGATCTGGACAGATACAAAACAGCAATAGTTCCTCCCATATCCCCCACTACTATCTGGTGACAAAGACTTCTCAGAAAACAGAATGTTTTGTTTTCTTGTCTTTTGGGGGTTTTTTTTGAGACAGAGCCTCAAGCTGTTGCCCTGGGTGGAGTACTGTGGTATCACAGCTCACAGTAACCTCCAACTCCTGGGCTTCAAGCGAGTCTCCTGCCTCCGCCTCCCAAGTAGCTGGGACTACAGGTGCCTGCCACAATGCCTGGCT
>NW_003852569.1:1804175-1807471 GCF_000181295.1 Otolemur garnettii
AATATAAAGAATTTCTTTGGGCTGATTTACATAGACGTTTGTCACTGACCTGTGTTCCTGAGCTATGAATATGAGTGATAAATAAACTATTAATAAATTCAAAAAAAAAAATCCCAAGCAAAAATGTCTTACTCCTGCATCCTCTATTTCCATCAGCAATTATGGGGGCGGGGGGGGGGAGTCAGATAAGAAGCTTTAGAGTTACCTCCAAATCATCTGTGCTCCGGATAAAATCATATAGGTGAAGGGTGACAATTTCAAAAATGTTCCGGTCTAAAAGCAGAAGCAGCTACACTTCAAAATCATCTAAGATTTCAAGTGTTTTTCCTTGGGGGATTCACACATGATTTCATGGCACTTATTTATTTTAGGAAAGCAGTATACACCTTAGCACCCTAATTTTCCTTTCCCACCCTTCCACTAACTTCAAGTCTCCCAAACAGAACCTCTTTACTCTCTTCCTGGTGGCAAAAGGGTCACTAAGCTGCTGAATTTCAAGCTCATGAAAGGAAATTAAACTATAGATAGGGAAACAGGCTCTCCACGACACCTGTGTGACAGATGGCTGCACTGTCAACAAAACCTCAGGGCTGATTTCATTTTTAAATCAAACAGTGCCACTGTTCAAATACTAAGGATGGGGGAGAATGGAAGGAAATAAGTCAATTTCCTTCACACACCAAATACCGTAGCTGAAACTAGACAGCAAACTGCATCATCTGTTATTAACAATTAAATTATAAGACCAAGAATATGACGATGGTGCTGTATGCTGATATTCATAATAAATGCCTCCCCTAAATGCAAACATGGTAATTAATAGAAAAGAATTTTAAACATCTCTTAGAACTTACTGTTTGCTTTACCCTTTGTATTTCACTTTCAGCAGTATAAAAGACTGACTATGCCTTAATGGTGAAACAATCTACACAGGGATTTAGTATTAGCAGGGAATAACTCTTCTAAACAACCTCTTCTTCTCAAATTCAATACCAAAATATTGAGCCCCCAAAGGTTATGACTAATTTAAAACAATGTCCCTCAACTGTGACATTCTTATTTTATATGGATTTTTAAACATGGCTAAAGAACCTTGTCTTTACAATTTCAGTGTCCCACCAAAACTTAGATGGATTTGAGCTAAACTGCTCTTAGGATGGTTGAACCACACATACACCTTGACTTTCAAAAAGGCAAGCGCCTATAGTCCCAGCTACTTCGGAGGCTGAGGCAAAAGAAACACTTAAGACCAAGAGTTCGAGGTTGCTGTGAGCTGTGACACCACAGCACTCTACCCAGGACAATATAGTGAAACTCTGTCCCACAAAAAAAATTTTTAAAAAGAGGCTCGGCGTCTGCAGCTCAAACAGCCAAGGTACCAGCCACATACACCTGAGCTGGTAGGTTTGAATCCTGCCCCGCCCGCCAAACAACAAAGACGCTGCAACCAAAAAATAGCTGGGCATTGTGTGCAACCAAAAAATAGCCAGGCGTTGTGGCGGGGGCCTGTAGTCCCAGCTACTTGGGAGGTGGAGGCAGAAGAATTGCTTGAGCTCAGGAGTTGGAGGTTGCTGTGAGCTGTGATGTCACAGCACTCTCCCCAGGGTGACAGCTTGAGGTTCTGTCTCAAAAAAAAAAAAAGAAAGAAAAGAAATTTGCTTAAGGACCACACACAACAATTCTTCTAGGGGATGAAGAGTAGGTTTCAAATTAAAGAGCTACTGTATTTAAAAAAAAACTGTAAATTTTACTTTATCCTCTTTCACACTTCAAATGCAGCATGAATTGCTCTGACCTTTCACAGGAGAGGCAAAATTCACCTCTCAAGAAACTACAAACAGATGTACATAAACAAAGCTGCAGCTTATGAATAAGATACTAGTGACTAGGTATTTCCTAAACCAGAATGTGAAAGGAAGAATCCTCTATTTTGCCAATTCAGAATGGTAGGATGCAATCCCAGGCCTAAGGAAACATCAAAATCTCAAAGCATACAACATCTGGCAACCTCTCCTATTCATAGTATAGAGGCAACAGTTACTTCAGGACACCAGATATTTCTGATGGAAGCTCTAGAACAGTTTCTGACTCACCCCGCTGCCCCCAACATAAACACATTTTTCTTCCTACACACAATCTGTTGCTTTTCTTGTGGGCCTCCTCAGCCTTCCTTCAATCTTCATTAGTTTTTAACTACTTTAATCTTTCTCAAATGCCTGGCTGGGTTCTCCAAGTTCCAATCTCCTGCTACAGCCTAAGCATCCTTCCAGTCCATTTTTTACTATTCAATACTCCTCCATAGTCAGCCCCCACCTATCTTCTTTTACTCAGGCCTATGTCCCATTATCAATTCCCTCAGTCTTTACTGCAATACAAGACCCCTCCCTTTCCAGCTTCCCTGTTTTTAGGGTTTTCACACCCCCGCCCCCAGAAACAGGGTCTTGCTCTGTGGCCCAGGCTAGAGTATAAACGCCATCACAACTCACTGTAACCTGCAACTCCCAGGATCAAGCAAATAGCTCCTACCTCAGCCTCCCAAATGGCTGCAAATACAGGCGCGCCAGCATGCCTGGCTAATTTTTTTTTGTTTTTTGTTGCTCAGCTGGTGTCCCAAAGCACTGGGATGTCAGGCGTGAACCACTATGCCCAACATGTTTTTAGGGTCTTTTGATCCTGATTTCCCACATTCCTCAGGCGCTCTTAAATACTTCCCATTCCTTTCCTGAGTTGGGCAGTCCGGAGACCAGAGTCACCAAAGGAGTTAGTGTGAACAAGTATGTCTGTCTGTGCACGCACGTCAGGGAGCGAAGTGAGAAGGAATGACGCATTAGGGAGCGTCTCCAAAGAAAATGACGGGTTCAGCAACTCCTACTCCCTAACAAAATTTACGCCTCCCTAGCTCCTCAGCAATCGAGTGTCCCACCGATAACTTCAACAGCTTTTAGGTCTCATGACTTCTCCTCAACATTTTAATCCAATTAATCCACAATCAATTTGGATTCTACCCGCCTCTCACACCAAGTAGCTCCTCTCTACGTAACGAAGCCTCCATTTACTTTAGTTTTTCTATTCCTTCCGTTTCTCTTCTGTTTTTTACCTGCCTTCAAGGTCCATCCCTCCTCAAAGCCCTCAATCCGGTCTCCTCAAGGCTAACGTTTTCCACAGCTCTTTTCGCAGTCAAGCTCATCCTTTCCTCAGACCCCCTGCCCGCTCAGAAATGTATTTGAGGCTCAGCGCCTGTGGCTCAACCGGCTAAGGCGCCAGCCACGTACACCTAAGGTGGCGGGTTCGAATCC
>NW_003852569.1:1807719-1809275 GCF_000181295.1 Otolemur garnettii
CCTTACCGCAACCCTAAAACATTCCCAGCTACAACTACCTCACAGATATCGCTCTTCTCCCTTGATATATTCCTCACCAGCCCCCTGCCCACGTTCCGCCCAGCTTACCTGAAGTCGAGGCACAGGGAGGGACCCCGGGATCACAGGACGAAAATCCGGGAGCCGGCGGCCCAGAGGAGGCCGACGCCATCTTGGCAGCCCCCTCCCCCTCAGCAGCCTGGCTCCCTTTCAATCCGGATCTTCCTCTTCTCGGAATCGAATCTTCCCTACGTCTTTTCACAGAACCCGCGTTCTGCGGGCCACCTACCACCCGCCCCGCCTCCGGGACTTCCGTCAGATACTTCCAGCCAGCTTCAGGTCCAGCTCAGGGCCGCACCATTCACCTAGCATGGGGGAAAGCGCCCGTCTCGCACCCCCTCTGAAACTTTAACCGCTTTCTGCAGTAGCTACTTTCCCCTTTCACAAAGGAGTAAGCTCAAGCCGGCTGCTAGGATCCCGCGTCCGGCCCAACACACCTACAGGAAAAACGAGGCATAAGAAGTTCAGGAGGACCAACCATCCCTTCCCCCTCCTATCTAGCCTGTTTACCACCCAACCCCTTCGCTCTACTCCGGGTGGCCTAGGCAATCCGGACACTACGCATGCGCCCGCCCTTATAGTAGCAAAGCCAATGGGGAAGCCGCTGATGGTCACGTGAGACGGGTCTCTCCGGCACTAACGTAGCCTCCCGTGGATGCCGTACTTGCCCGGGTCGGCTGACAGCTCCTACGGTGGGTGGGTAGGTCAATATGCATTCGGCTCTTTGGAAATATGGGGTTTGGGAACTCTGAGCTTGCAATAAGAGGCGGCCGGGCTGGTCCTCTCAAATTCACAGCCCAGGAAAGAAAAGAGCCTCGCACAAAGGCACTGGCATCAACTCAGACACAGCCAAATTAACATTCGACATTAAGCTGTCGAATATCACAAAACAGGCCGGACACGGTGGCTCACACCTCTAATCCTAGCACTCTGAGAGGCCGAGGCCGACGGATTGCTTGAGCTCAGAAGTTTGAAACCAGCCAAAGCAAAAGCAAGATTCCCCTTCTGTACTAAAAATAAAAAAATAAAAATAACTGGCGGGTGTGGTGGCTCACGCCTGTAATCCTAGCTGGTGCGTTGCCTGAGTTCACAGGTTCAAGACCAGTCTGAGCCAGACCGCAACCCGGTCTCTAATGGCGGGCGCCGTAGTCCCTTCACGGGGGGCTACCCCACTGTGAGCCACCGCACCCCGGGAGGCTGAGGCAAGAGAATCGCTAAAACTCAAGAGTTTGAGGTTGCTGTGAGCTGTGACGGCACAGCACTCTATTGAGGGCAACATAGTGAGGCTCTGTCTCAGACAAAACAAAACAAAAACAAAAAACACGGAAGGCAATCGACCATCTCACCAGTTCACAATCTTTCCACTATCCAAGCCCTTAGACTTCTGTCAATTATGCTTCAGAGGGCATGGAAATACACAGAGAAATATCTACCATTCTAGTATTCTCGGTTTCTTTCTTTCTTTTTTTTTTTTTTTT
>NW_003852569.1:1809576-1812335 GCF_000181295.1 Otolemur garnettii
TGAGACAGGAGACTCAAGCTGTCCCCTGGGTAGAGTGCTGTGGCATCACAGCTCACAGCAACCTCCAACTCCTGAGCTCAAGCGAGTCTCCTGCCTCAGCCTCCCCAGTAGCTGGGACCACAGGCACCCGGCCACAACGCCCAGCTATATTTTTTGGTTGCAGCCATCATCGTTGTTTGGTCGCCCGGGTTGAATTCGAACCCACCACCTTGGGTGTACATGGCTGGCACCTTAGCGACTTGACCCACAGGTGCCGAGCCGTATTCTTGGTTTCAATAAAGTTCCCTGTGGTTGGGAATCCTGGTGAGATGTGAAGATCTGACACTAACAAGTGTAAGGTTCTGGAGAGCAAGGACTCTGTTGGTTCACTCCTGTACCTCCAGCTTCTTCCATAACTTTGTACATTATAGGGGTTCGACAATTATTTGTGAAATGAATAAATAAAGAGGAATGGGAAAAATTCTAGGTTTTGCAGCCTCCAGGATGGCCTGGTTATCCTCTTTCTGGGTCCTAGTAAGGGAACATAGGACCCAAACATCCATAAACTGTCTAGACATACTTTCCTCAGCCTTCTACTCTTCCTCATCAAGATCTAAAATAATTGTTTCCCTGCTGCCACCTGCTGGATATTTCATCCTCCTTTGGGCACTGAGTGTAGAGAAACTTCAAATGATCAGACAGTCATTAATAATTTCTCAGCATTGGGTTTGTGTGTTGTTGAAATATTTTATGATCGCCTGTACCTATATACCTCACCCACCTAAAGAAGATAGGAACTAGTGTGGGGCACACTTATTAGCACCAGGTTTGGTTCCCAGGTATTCAAACAATAAACATTTGTTGAATAAATTATTATTGTTTCCAGAAAAGTCATGGGGTTGCTACCATTTCCCAAATAGTTACAAGTTGACTTTGCTGAGGTGTTTTAAAAAAGTGGAAAGAGACAAAATAAATCCCTGAGTGACGGAGACAATCAAACAGAGGAATCTTCTCTCGGGGGGGGGGGGCTTATCTGGAAATTTGAGTTCAGCCCTCCCAAAAGAAGAAATCCCTCTTACATAGTTTCTTAAGAGATTTTGTTCCTCCTTTATGTATCAGGGAATAACTACTATTACACCTACTACCTTGTATTAAGTCAGTCTTTTTACTTGTTTATCTTCCTCATAAGACTGAACTCTTCGGGGCAAAGATTACAGCTTATCCATTTTTCTATCCGATGTATCTTGAACAATGCCTAGCACAGAGTAGGTGCCCGATTTATGGCTCCTGAATATGTGAATGGAAGAAGGCAAAATTTAAAAAGTGGAGCTTGGGGTATGTAAGAAGCAAGCATCTCCCATCTTTTCCCCCTAAACCTTGTCTCTACACCCGCTCCCATTCAATCCCTAGGGTGCCTTCTGAGTCATAGTCACTCTTCCCCAGTAACATTCCTAGCATAGCAGAACTGGGGTGACGTGGCAGGGTGTGGAAACAGAGGCAAAGCAGGACGTGTTGGCTTGGTACCCCCCAAGGAAACAGAAAAGGGAGTTCTGGGGCAGCGCCTGTGGCTCAGTGGGTAGGGCGCCAGTCCCATATACCAAGGGTGGTGGGTTCCAACCCAGCCCTGGCCAGCTATAACAGCAGTGACAACTGCAACAAAAATAGCCAAGCGTCGTGACAGGTGCCTGTAGGACCAGCTACTTGGGAGGCTGAGGCGAGAGAATCGCCTAAGCCCAAGAGTTGGAGGTTGCTGTGAGATTTGACGCCATGGCAGTCTACCAAGGGCAACAAAGTAAGACTCTGTCTCAAAAAAAAAAGGAGGGGGGGTTTCAGGCTCAGCGCCCATACCTCAGTGGTAAGGACACCAGCCACATACACCAGGGCTGGCAGGTTCAAACCCAGCCCGGGCCTGGCAAACAATGAGAACTACAACGGAAAAATAGCCAGGCATTGTGATGGGCACCTGTAGTCACAGCTACTTGGGAGGCTGAGGCAAGGGAATCACTTAAGCCCAAGAGTTTGAGGTTGCTGTGAGCTGTGACGCCACAGCACTCTGCCATGGATGACATAGTGACAAAAAAAAAAAGGGAATTCACCAATACATACTTCAAGAAAGGGAGGAAATCTGGAGACCTCAAAATAGGGCCATGCATACAGACTTGAGTGCATTTGAACATTCACAAGCACCTTTATTATAGCATGCTTTATGTCTTAGAATAGTACCTAAGGTCAAGATGAAGGGGCTAAGGACTGGCAAGAGCAATATAGAGGCAAGAATAAGAGGATGGGGCAGCACCTGTGGCTCAAAGGAGTAGGAAGCTGGCTCCATACAGCCCTGGGCAAAAACTGCAAAAGAAAGAAAGAAACTAACTTTGGGGTGGCGCCTGTGGCTCAGTGGTAGGGCAATGGCCCATATACTGAGGGTGGCAGGTTCAAAACCAGACCCACCCAAAATTGCAACAAAAAATAGCCAGGTATTGTGGTGGGCACCTGTAGTCCCAGCTACTTGGGAGGAGGAAAAAGAATTGCCTAAGCCCAGGAGTTGGAGGTTGATGTGAGCTGTGACACCACAGCACTCTACTGAGGGTGAAAAGTGAGACTATCAGCTCAGCGCCTATAGCTCAACCGGCTAAGGCGCCAGCCACGTACACCTAAGGTGGCGAGTTCGAATCCCCAGCCCGGACCCGCCAAACAACGACGGCTGCAACCAAAAAATAGCTGGGCATTGTGGCAGGTGCCTGTAGTCCAAGCTACTTGGGAGGCGGAGGCAGGAGACTCGC
>NW_003852569.1:1814324-1815374 GCF_000181295.1 Otolemur garnettii
GATTCAAACCCACCACCTTAGGTGTATGTGGCTGGCGCCTTAGCCACTTGAGCCACAGGCGCTGAGCCGGGAATTGAGTCTTAACATACAGCAGACTATTTGAGATTAAACTATTCCAGAGAATATGTAAGGCATGATTTGTCTGATTATGGGAATTGAAGAGGGTAAGAAGATGTTCAAGAAGACTTCACTATCCTGTAAGGAAAGGGTTTTTGTTTTTGTTTTTTAACAGAGTCTTATTCTGAGCCCTGGGTAGAGTGTTGTGGCATTATAGCTCACAGCAACTTCAAACTCTTGGGCTCAATCAATCCTTCTGCCTCAGCCTCTCAAGTAGCTGGGACTACAGGTACCCACCCAAATGCTGGCTAGTTTTTCTATTCTTTTTTTTTGTTTTGGCAGGTTTTGGCCAGGGCTGGGTTTGAACCTGCCACTTCTGGCATATGGGGCCAGCGCCCTACTCCTTTGAGCCACAGGCACTGCCCTAGTTTTTCTATTCTTAGTAGAGACAGGATCTCTCTCTTGCTCACACTGTGTCTTCACCCACCTCCGCCTCCCAGAGTACTAGGGTAACAGTTGTGAACCACCTGAGCCAGGCCTTAGGAAAAGGATTCTAAGGAGAATGAAAAGCATAGAGGCATGACAAAGAATTGGGTATTAGGAAAGTAATTCAATGATGTGGCAGGTGAGGCTAGAAAGACAGAGAGAGGTTAGATTAGAAAAATCTTGAATGCCGCGTTAGTAGTAATCACATATTAAACATTTACTACATGCTTGACAAACACTATGCTAAGGAGTTTACAAGGATTAATCTTCTCAACAATCTTTTTTTGTTTAGCACATTGCCCTGGTGGTCCGGAATTCCTGGCCTCAAACTCCCAAAGTGCTGGGATTACAGGCTTGAGTTACATGCTTCTGGCTTATTTCACTTAACATAAAACCTTTTTTTTTTTAGATAAGAGCCTCAAGCTGTCACCCTGGGTAGAGTGCGGTGGCATCACAGCTCACAGCAACCTCCAACTCCTGGGCTCAAGCGAGTCTCCTGCCTCAGCC
>NW_003852569.1:1815769-1827279 GCF_000181295.1 Otolemur garnettii
CCATCATTGTTGTTTGGCGGGCCTGGGCTGGGGATTTGAACCCGCCACCTTAGGTGTATGTGGCTGGCGCCTTAGCCGCTTGAGCCACAGGCACCGAGCCAGGAGTTCATTTTTAACAGTTGACTAGTATCCCACTGTGTATGTATACCATGTTTTTAAAATCTATTCATTTGTTCTTGGACACCTGATATCTTATCTTGGCTATTGTAAATAGTGCTTGCAATAAACTGACGTCTCTCAATCTCCAACTCCTGGGCTTAGGCGATTCTCTTGCCTCAGCCTCCGCAGTAGCTGGGACTACAGGCGCCTGCCACAACGCCAGGCGTTGTGCTGTTTGGCCGGGGCTGGGTTCAAACCCTCCACCCTCTATATACGGGGCCTACTCACTGAGCCACAGGCGCCGCCGTTTTTAAAGGCTGTGTTCCTAACCACAATACTGTACCTTCCTGCCCGGGAGATTTGGGATTTTGTCCTGCAGACAAAGGCAAAACCATTAAAATTTTTCAGGAATGACACACTCTGGGTTCTTTGTAAGGTTCCTACTGGCAGCAGATAGAAAACGATTGGAAAAATTTATGAAAGAAAATTTGTTGACTCCCAATGATGGACTTAACGTTGTGCGCATCCTCATCACGCCAGAAGCCCAAATGCTAGGAAACGACACTGAAGAGTAAAGAAGGTTCAGAGGGTGGAACTCGGCAGTCTGCTGCTTCTGCCTGCGTACGCCGGACTTCCGCAGCTGGCGGCCACCTGCAGGGAGCGGTGTAGAGCGCCGAGCTCGGAGAACAGAGCTGGGTTAGGGGCTGTTGGTAGTGGCGCAGTCTTTGTAGTCGTTATGAGTTTGGCTGGTGGCCGGGCCCCCCGGAAGACCGCTGGGAATCGCCTTTCTGGGCTCCTGGAGGCAGAGGAGGAAGATGAGTTCTACCAGACGACTTATGGGGGATTCACAGAGGCAAGAGCTGGGCCCAGGAAAAGGGAGGAGAGGAAGCGGCGTCCTGGAGCGAGAAACCCCGAACAAAGAGGAAGGGGGCGGGGAATGGAGAGGCTCTGGGAGCTGATACTGAGATGGGTGGGCGAGTTGGAGCCATAGGGTGGATTTCTAGAGGAGAGAGCCCTCGAGGGGTTGGAGGGTTCAGGGAAGCTGAAGCTCTCGGGAGAAACCCCAGAGTACGGCAAGAACTCACTGTGCTTTTCTGGTTGCGTCTCTCACGGCACTGCTGACATCTGACTCATGCAGTGCACGTGGTAGTCACTGAGGGTAGGTATCCTTTGGCTCACTGGGCGCTTACTCACCTGAGGTATAGAAAGGAACTGTCCAGAATAGGGGACTTTCAAGTGTCCATGTAAATAAATGTTTTCTCATATAACCTCTCCATGACGATTTTTAAAATGTCCCATTTTTTTTCTTTTCTTTTTTTTTTTTTTTTGCAGTTTTTGGCCAGGGCTGGGTTTGAACCCACTACCTCTGGCATATGTGGCTGACACCCTACTCCTTGAGCCACGGGTGCCGCCCCCGTTTATTTTCTTCATAGTACATATTTCAATTTCAATTTGCAATTGGATTTGGCTTGATTACTAGTTTATACTTTCCTTTACATTGTAAAGTCTACAAAGTTAGAGATGGCTTGCTTTGTTCAACATTATATATTCAGTGGGATGGCACTTGCAAAATTTATTTGAGACAGAGTCTTAATTGTTGCCTTGGATAGAGTGCGGTGGCATCATAGCTCACAGGAACCTCAAACTCTTGGGTTCAAGTGATCCTTTTGCCTCAGCCTCCAGAGTAGCTGGGACTTGGGTCTGCCAAGATGCCAGCTAGCTTTTTCTATTTTTAGTAGAGATGGGATCTTGCTTTTGCTCAGGCTGGTCTTGAACTTCTGAGTTCAAGCAATCCACAGGCCTCCCAGAGTGCTGGGATTACAGATAAGAGCCACCACACTTGGCGTACTTACTAAATTTTTATTGATTGGATCTATCTATTGACTATGTGCTGAGCACCCATAGCATGCCATCAGTGTTAGGCTCTAGGAAAGCAGACTATTAAAAGCCCTGCCCTGCCCATACATGTTCCATACCCCAGCTCCCAGTGGGGGAGCTGGTTGGGTTAATAGTTAAAATACTGTGTAATAAGGGCTAAAACAAGAAGTAAACATAGGGTGCTGATGTTATGGCCTTCAGGATGCTGTTTAAGAAGCAGGCAGTAGGGCGGTGCCTGTGGCTCAGTGAGTAGGACGTTGGCCCCATATACCGAGGGTGGCAGGTTCAAATCCGGTCCCGACCAAACTGCAGCACAAAAAAATAGCCGAGCATTGTGGCAGGCGCCTGTAGTCCCAGCTACTGGGAGGCTGAGGCAAGAGAATCACCTAAGCCCAGGAGTTGGAGATTGTTTTGAGCTGTGTGACACCATGGCACTCTACCGAGGACGACACAATCAGACTCTGTCTCTACAAAAAAAAAAAAAAAAGCAGGCAGTATAACAAGTAGGCCTTGGCTGGATGAAAAACAGGAGGAGGATAAAGGTTAGTTCATGGAGGGGTGGGGCAGACTGTAAAGTCTTAGAGATGTTAGTGTGGCACCCACAAGTCTGCTGTCATTCTCTAGAGCATGAAGGAGAATAGAGATTGGTAAGGCCTTGTGGGCCATGTTAAGGAATCTTGCTCTTTGTCCAGAGGAATAAGGAGATTTCATCTTCAAAGTTCCATGATCAAATTTGTACTTTAGAAAAAATACTCTGTAATGAGAATAGTTGGAAGGGAGTAGTGGCAATGAAGAAACATGGACAGGGTCGTTCAAGAGAAATTAAGGAAATAGAATCCAAAGGACTTGATGACTAACTAGGAATCATTACTTACGCATCCCTAACCAAGTAGTTTAAAATAGAACTTTCTCATTCCTCCTCCATGTTCATTTTCCTATTCTTGTCATTTTATGATGTGTTATTTAATATGTACCCTTTGTACTTCCAAAAAGGATTTAAGGAGGCTCACAATATAAACAAAAAGTAAGAACAGTAAAAATAGAGACAGGCCAGAAGTAATTGTACCAGGAGTCTATGCTAAAATGGTAATAGCAATTGATATTAAATTTAGCTATGAGCTTCCTGGCAGCCAAACTTTCTATTTCTTTTTTTAGTGAGAAAGAAGCATACATGTTCTTCAGGAGAGACAAAGTTATTGAACATTAAATCCTAGGGAGAATTATCATTACTTCCTTACATAAAGTAATAGGTTTGGCAGATGATATAAAAACATTCTTTTGGGGTGGCGCCTGTCTCTCAGTGAGTAGGGCGCTGGCCCCATACACCAAGGGTGGTGGGTTCAAACCTGGCCCCAGCCGAACTTCAACAAAAAAATAGCTGGGCGTTGTGGCGGGTGCCTGTAGTCTCAGCTTCTCAGGAGGCTGAGGCAACAGAATTGCCTAAGCCCAGGAGTTGGAGGTTGCTGTGAACTGTGTGACGCCTTTGCATTCTACTGAGGGTGATAAAGTGAGACTCTGTTTCTGCAAAAAAAAAAAAAAAAAATTCTCTTGGGTGGCGCCTGTGGTTCAGTGGGCAGGGCACCGGCCCCATATACCAAGGGTGGCAGGTTCAAACCTAGCCCTGGCCAGGTAAAACACCAGTGGCAACTGCAACAAAAACTAGCTGGACATTGTGGCAGGTGCCTGTAGTTCCAGCTATCCCGGAGGGTGAGGCAAGAGAATCGCTTAAGCCCAAGAGTTTGAGGTTGCTGTGAGCTGTGACACCATGGTACTTTACCGAGGGCGACAAAATAAGACTCTGTCTCAAAAAAAAAGACATTTTCTTACCTGGTCATGTCTATTAATGACTCCCAATAAAAGCCAAAGCAGTGATAGTAAGTCTATAATTTAGTAAAAGTATTTTGTTTGGGCACTATGCAACCCTCTGATCTATTACCCTCTGATAATATGGCTTAGTACCAAGTTAGAACTAAGGGGATTAATGTGTTCCCAGTCTGTCTTTCACAAACAGCAGTTGGGAGGAAATGATGGTCATCAGTACAAGATTGAACTCTGGCTGTCTTGGAGTGTCAACCATCTGTGTTATTTGTTTGCTTTGGCAGTGTGCAAGTACAAAGATTAACATATTTGTATCATTGGTTGAAGAGACAGCCATGTGTTTGAGGCACCACCCTGTGCAGTTGATACCCCTCTCACAATTGTTTTTTTCCTGTTTTCTTTCCAATGTGACTTCCATGCTAGCCCTAATGAGGATCACTTCAGGTCTAGGTTGTACTTCAGGTTCTCTACTCTAGCCTCTCTACCTCCAGTGCTTTCTGAAATAACCCTTGTGCATACTGTTACCCTTCCTCCAAATCTTCAGTGGCTCTCCATTATCCATAGTAGTAGTATTTAACTGTTTGCCTCTCCGAAAACATCTGAGGAAGAACATACTTCTCTCAGTAACTTTAGTTGACCTGTCAATTGATCGTCAATGCTGAGATGAGTAAGGAAATGGAGAGGATTGAGAATCACTGGCCTGCAGGTTAAAATCATGTTTATTGGCTTTACATTTAAGTTTCTCCATAAACCAATACAACTTTTTCAGATCTTATACTTTTTTTTTTTTTTAAGAGAAAGAGTCTCACTTTATCGCCCTTGGTAGAGTGCTGTGGTGTTACAGTTCACTGCACGTTGCAGCTCATAGCAACCTCTAGCTCTTGGGCTTAGGTGATTCTCTTGCTTCAGCCTCCCAAGTAGCTGGGACTACAGGCACCCGCCACAGGCACCTGCCACAATGCCCAGACATTTTTTGTTGCAGTTATGGCTGGGGCTGGGTTTAAACCCACTGCCCTCAGTATATAGGGCTGGCACCCTACTCACTGAGCCACAGGCGCCACCCCAGATCCTATAGTTCTACAGGGCAATCAGTGTTGGAAGGAGGCTGTGCTGGGGTCAAAGGAAGTCAGCTAAAAGGAGGCTTCTTGCCAGAGATAAATTTGCTTTACTTAGGTCTAAATCCTTATTCCGTAAACATACCGTACACATTGCTTCTGCACCTTTGTTCCTGCTATTCTGTCTGCCCATGATTCTGTCTTCCCTCTTCTCTATCTAAATACTCCCAGTGTTTTAAACTGGCTGAAGGCTGGGCGTGGTGTTAGCCCCGTAATCCCAGCACTTGGGAAGTCGAAGTGGGCGGATTGCCTGAGCTCATGGGTTCAAGAGCAGCCTGAGCCAGAGCAAGGTCTCGTCTTGAAAAATATCCGGGCATTGTGGTGGGCGCCTGTGGTCCCAGCTACTGGGGAGGCTGAGGCAGGAGAATCACTTGAGCCCAGCAGTTTGAGGTTGCTGTGAACTATGATGCCATGGCACTCTACCTAGGGTGACATAATGAGACTCTGTCTCAAAAAAACCCAAAAACCTATTGCTCAGGTCCTTTAGAGTCTAAAGCAGGATTCAGCAATTGCTGAATCTACAACCTGTGGGCCAAAGTTGCTCCACTGTTTTAATCTGGCCTTTAACAGAAGAAGTTTCCTGACCCCTAATCTAAAGAATGAAAGTTTAGGCTCAGTGCCTGTAGCACAGGGGTTACGGAGCCAGCCACGTGCACCAAGGGACTCGGGTTCGAACCCAGCCCGGGGTTCGATTGAGCAACAATGACAACTACAACAAAAAACTGAGCAACAGGCTAGGCGCCTATGGCTCACCCGGCTAAGGCGCCAGCCACGTACACCTAAGGTGGCGGGTTCAAATCCCCAGCCCGGACCCGCCAAACAACAATGATGGCTGCAACCAAAAAATAGCCGGGCATTGTGGCGGGCGCCTGTGGTCCCAGCTACTTGGGAGGCGGAGGCAGGAGACTCGCTTGAGCCCAGGAGTTGGAGGTTGCTGTGAGCTGTAATGCCACGGCACTCTACCCAGGGGGACAGCTTGAGGCTCTGTCTCAAAAAACAAAACAAACAAACAAAAAAACTGAGCAACAATGACAACTGCAACAAAAAATGGTCGGGTGTTGTGGCAGGCACCTGTAGTCTCAGCTACTTGGGAGGCTGAGGGAAGAGAAACGCTTAAGCCCAAGAGTTTGAGGTTGTGACCTGTGATGCCATGGCACTCTACTGAGGGCAACAAACTGAGACTCTGTTTCAAAAAAAAAAAAAAAGAATGATAGTCTAGAGTTGTTTTATTTTTCAAACCCACCATCCTCAGTATATGGGTCAGGCACCCTACTCACTGAGCCAAAGGCACCGTCCTCAATTTTGTTTTTTTGTGTTTGTTTTTTTAAAGACAGACTCTCACTTTGTCACCCTCGGTAGAGTGCTATGGCGTTACAGCTCACAGTAACCTCTAGCTCTTGGGCGTAGGCAATTCTCTTGCCTCAGCCTCCTAAGTAGCTGGGACTGTAGGCGCCTGCCACATCACCTGCCTATTTTTTTGTTGCAGTTTTGGCTGGGACTGGATTTGAACCTGCCACCTTCGGTATATGGGGGCAAGCACCCTAGTCACTGAGCTACAGGTGCCCTTTGTTTTGTTTTTTTGAGACAAAGTCTCACACTGTCATCTCGGGTAGAGTGTTGCGGCATCATCATAGCTCACAGCAACTTCAAACTCTTGTGCTCAAGGGATCCTCTTGCCTCAGCCTCCTGAGTATCTGGGACTATATGCACCCACCACAATACCTGGCTATTTTTTCTATTTTTTTTTTTTGGCTGGGGCTGGGTTTGAACCAGCCACCTCTGGCATATGGGGCCGGCGCCCTACCCTTTTGAGCCATAGGTGCCGCCCCTATTTTTTCTTATTTTTAGTAGAGACCGGGTCACACTTTTGCTGAGGTCTTGAACTCCTGAGTTCAGGCAGTCCATCCACCTTGGCCTCCCAGAGTGCCAGAATTACAGGCATGAACCACCATGCCCTGCCAAAGTCCAGGGTTTAGGTTTTCTCATACTAAGAGCGCATAGCAAGTATGCCTCTTTCCCTGATCTCCTACAATATTTCATGACCACTTAATAGTTTACATATTGTGTTGTGTTTAAACTTCATTTTAAAATTGTGTCTTGAAGCTGGGTGTAGTGGTTCCTGCCTATAATCCTGGCACTCTAGGAGGCCAAGGTGAATGGATTGCCTGAGCCCAGGGGTTTGAGACCAGCCTGAGCTAGAGCAAGACACCGTCTCTAAAAACAGCTGGGCATTTTGGCATGTGCCTGTATCCCCAGCTACTTGGGAGGCAGAGGCAAGAGGATTGATTGAGCCCAAGACCTATAGGTTGCTGTGAGCTATGATCCCTCAGCAGTCTACTGAGGGTGACAAAGTGAGACACTGTCTCAAACAGAATAATAGACTTGGCTCCCATACCACAGTGGTTACGGCCCCAGCCACATACACTAAGGGTGTTGGGTTTGAACCTGGCCAGGGCCTGCTGGACAGCAGTGATAACTGCAACAAAAAATAGCTGGGTGTTGTGGTGGGCACCTGTAGTCTTAGCTGCTTGGGAGGCTGAGGCAGGAGAATCACTTAAGCCCAAGAATTTGAGGTTGCTGCGAGCTGTGATACCACGGTACTCTACCGAGAGCAACATAGTGAGACTCTATCTCAAACGATAACGAAATAAAATAAATAAATAAATAAATAAAAATAAAACTGTGCCTTTATGAGACTATGAGGCTCATAAAGCCCAAACCATATCTTTTTATGCTTGGGGCCTATAGCTCAGCAGCTTAGGGCGCCAGCCACATACACCAGGGCTGGCAGATTCAAACCTAGCCCAGGGCCTCCTAAACAACAATGCCAACTATAACAAAAAACCAAACAACAACAACAACAAAATCACCAGGTGTGGCTAGCACCTGTAGTCCTAGCTACTTGGGAGGCTGAGGCAAGAAAATTGCTTAAGCCCAAGAGTTTGAGGTTACTGTGAGCTGTGATGCCACAGTACTCTACCGAGGGCAACAAAGTAACACTCTGTCTCAAAAAAATAAATAAATAAAATAAAATACTGCCTTTATGAGACTATAAGCCTCATAAAGATCAAACCATATCTTTTTGTTCCCCAGTATTAACACAGTGTGTTACCAGTAAAGGGCAATCAGTTAATGTTGGAAGGAGGTGATGGTGGTAAGCTAGGGCAGCTCTTACCAGGAAAATAGAGATTCTGTCCCTAATGAATGGACATGAATAATTCCAGTGCCAACCAACCCTCATCTCCCTGTGTCCTCAGGAATCAGGAGATGATGAGTATCAAGGGGACCAGTCAGACACAGAAGATGAGGTAGACTCTGACTTTGACATTGATGAAGGGGATGAACCATCCAGCGATGGAGAAGCAGAAGAGCCAAGAAGGAAGCGTCGAGTGGTCACCAAAGCCTATAAGGTGTAGAGGGATCTGGTTCTCCTGGGTCTCCTTTTTTTTTGCAGTTTTTGGCCGGGGCTGGGTTTGAACCCGCCACCTTTGGCATATGGGGCCGGCACCCTACTCCTTTGAGCCACAGGCCTGGATCTCCTTAATACTTGTTCTCCCTTTAATCTGGTCTCAGAGCTATCCTTGCAGTTCTACTTCCTACAATGCTGGCCTTCCCTTGTGATGACCCTAATCTTCTTTATCTTTCTCTTCCCTGTTTAATGACATTCTGTCCTCAGGAGCCTCTCAAGAGCTTGAGACCGCGAAAGGTCAGCACCATTGCTGGTAGCTCACAAAAGACTCGAGAAGAAAAGGTGCTGCTACCTCTAGAACTGCAGGATGATGGCTCTGACAGTGAGTAGGGATTTGGGGGGCAATTGACAAAATTGTAATATGGTGACAAATTAAAGTATCATGTTGATAACTATACTATGGTTATGTAAGGAAAATCCTTATTCTTAGAAAATACGCATTGTAGTTCAGGTATGTGGCTCATGTCTGCAGTCCTAACGCTCTGGGAGGCCAAGGTGGGTAGATGGCTTGAGCTCAGGAGTTCAAGACCAGCCTAAAAAAGAGCAAGGCTCCTATCTCTAAAAAATAACTGGGTGTGACAGAGTTTGGTGTTTCACGCGATGCTGCAGCTGGGTGTCTTGGAGCTTATGCTGCGACACTTGAATTAGTTTTAGTAGAAGAGAAATGGAGGATCCATAGAACATTAAAGATGAATTCAGGAAGGCCTGAGACCATGGAAAACGTGCCTGTTCTCTACACTATTTTCCAAGGAGAGGTTGCTGTGGTGACAGACTATGGAGCCTTTGTCAAAATCCCAGGTTGTCGGAAGCAAGGTCTGGTCCATCAAACTCATATGTCATCCTGTCGGGTGGATAAGCCCTCTGAGATAGTAGATGTTGGAGACAAAGTATGGGTGAAGCTTATTGGCCGAGAGATGAAAAATGATAGGATAAAAGTATTCCTGTCCATGAAAGTTGTCAACCAAGGGACTGGGAAAGACCTTGGTCTCAACAGTGTTATCATTGAGCAAGAAGAGAGGAGGAGGCATTTCTGCCAGGATTACACTGGGCAGATCACCCTCAAGGCTGTCCTGAACACTACCTGCAAGAAGTGTGGTTGTAAAGGTGAGACGAAGCTGCTGCCATTTCCACTTTTCTCTCCTTATGGATGTACCCTTTACTGGATGAAGGAGGTAGCCCAATGCCACTTTGCAAAAGACTGCTTCATGCAATCGGGTGGGACCAAATACTCTCTGATACCTGATGAGGAAGAAGGGGAGGAAGAAGCAAAGTCAGCAGAGTTTGAGAAGCCTGACCCCATGAACAATTCTTCTAGAAAAAGAAAAAAAGAAAAGAAGAAAAAGAAACAGAGAGAGAGGAAGTCATCTGACTCTGACAGCTCAGACTCAGACTGATACAGGCAAGAGGTCAAGGCACACATCAAAAGACAGCAAGGCAGCAGAGAAGAAAAAGAAGCATAATAAGTACAAGGAGTGAGAGTAGAAAGAGTGTAGAGGGTGGTTGTGACCTTGAAAGCCCTGGATCCTAGAAAGAATCAATAGTGAGAATATGGCTTCCCACCCTGTTAACGTCACTCCCATGGGAGATGGCTTCCCCTTGTGCAACAGGCGGGTTTGGGAACTAGAGTACAAAAGCAGCTGCTTGAATGAGTTGTTTCCTTATCACTCCTGGTCCCTTTGCAAGTGACCCCTGCAGCTCACACATTTTCATTCATCCAACTTCCTTCATTCAGCAGGAGGTCCTAGTACCTTCTCCAGCTGTCACTACCAGAACTGGATTCCTACACAGGAGTCCAGGCTAGAGCCACAGGGACTTCTGTGGAGGTAAGTCTGGCTGTAGTTGGAGACTGATTAGCCCCTTCATATTGGTCTTTTTGGGCTGACTGGTGGGTGTTCTCTGTCACATCCAACACGAGGGCAGAGGGAGAACATGTTAAGAAGTGGTGCTTCATTCTTTTCATCACCTCCAACTTGGTTCTACTGTGCTAGAAGTGACAACAGTGGCTATAGCCTGAAAACAGTCATTTACACTGTGATTGGCTAGTCTATGACATTCCAGCGGACCACTGAACCGGACAGCTGAAACCAACATCATTGTTCAGTTGATTCTACTTCAGGTCCCATCTTAAATTCCTGGCACTAAATGGAAAAAAAACCCCAAATAGCTGGGTGTTGTGTTGCCTGTAGTCACAGCTACTTGGGAAGCTGAGGCAAGAGGATTATTTGAGCCCAAGAGCTTGAGGGTATTGTGAGCTATGATGCCAGGGCACTCTACCGAGGGCAACAAAGTAAGACTGCCTCAAAAAAAAAAAAGAAAGAAAGAAATACACATCGAAATATTTAGGGGGAAAGGTCATTAATATACAACTTTCAGATCATTCAGTTTAAAAAACATAGAATGTAAATGGGGCAAAATGTTAACAGTAGATGATGTGGGTAAAAGATACATAGGTGTTGTTTATACCATTATTGCAACTTTATTGTAAAGTTGTGCCATAACCAGTGAGCTTGAAATTATTCCCAAACCAAAAATTTATAAATAGATAAATAAGTAAAGTAGGTGGACATGAATTCAAAAATTTCTTCTTACCTGGTTCTCTTCCCAGGTCGGAAGTCCATGCGGCAATCTACAGCTGAGCACACTCGTCAGACATTCCTTCGGGTACAAGAGAGGCAAGGCCAGTCACGGAGGCGTAAAGGGCCCCACTGTGAGCGGCCACTCACCCAGGAGGAACTGCTCAGGGAGGCCAAGATTACAGAAGAGCTCAACTTACGTTCACTGGGTCAGTCTGTGGTTTAAGTAGAGGACTCTGAGAAAAAACATGATCTGGAGGGAATCAGAAGAAAGAAGGGGGGAGAGGAAATGCCTAGGAGCAAGGCCCTAGTCCTTTATGAGGGCTCAAAAGAACAAGCTATATTGAGGTACTTTACTGTAAAATAAGAATTGTATGGAAATGAGTTCACATCCTAGTTCTGCTATTCACTTGCTCTAAGACTAGAGGCATATTAACCTATTTGCAATCTTGCTTTCCTTGTTCACAAAATAGGGGTGATAATGCCTACTTTAATGGTAATTATGCAAACAGAAGGTCCATAGTTAGATGAATTTCTTTGCTTTTTTTTTTTTTTTTT
>NW_003852569.1:1829952-1840163 GCF_000181295.1 Otolemur garnettii
GCATCACAGCTCACAGCAACCTCCAACTCCTGGGCTCAAGCGAGTCTCTTGCCTCAGCCTCCCAAGTAGCTGGGACCACAGGCACCCGCCACAACACCTGGCTGTTTTTTGGTTGCAGCCGTCATTGTTTTGGCAGCCCAGGCTAGATTCGAACCCGCCACCTTAGGTGTATGTGGCTGGCGCCTTAGCCACTTGAGACATAGGCGCTGAGCCTAAATGTGCAAATCTTGTGCTCAAGCAAGAGGTCTGGGCGAAAAATACATATTTGGAAGTCTTTAGAATATGGATGGTAGGCTCAGTACCTGTAGCTTAAGCAGCTAAGATGCCAGCCACATACACGTGAGCTGGCGGGTTCAAATCCAGCCTGGGCCCCCCAAACAATGATGGCTGCAACTAAAAAATAGCCAGGGGCAGCGCCTGTGGCTCAAAAGAATAGGGCATTGGCCCCATTACAGGAGGTGGCAGGTTCAAACCCAGCCCTGGCCAAAAACCACAAAACAAACAAACAAACAAAAAAAAACCCAGGTATTTGGCAGGCGCCTGTAATCCCAGCTACTTGGGAGGTGGAGGCAGGAGAATTGTTTGAGCCCAGAAGTTGGAGGTTGCTGTGAGCTGTGATGCCACGCACTCTACCCAGGGTGACAGCTTGAGGCTCTGTCTCAAAAAAAAAAAAAAAAAAAAAACAAGAAAAGGAAAGAGCCAGTAACTGCTGAATGCTGTTGAGATGCCATTTTTAATAAGAGAACTGAGACATGCCCATTGGTTTTGGTGACATGGAGGTCAGAGATGACCTTATGGAGCACTTTTTGGAACCAAGCCTTATTAAAGTAGATTGGGGAGTGAAACTTTTTAAGTTTGGCAGTGAAAGGTAGGAATCTATAGGGCAGTCTAGAATCAAGGTTGAATTTTTTTATTGTTTTGTATTCAAAGATGGTAAAGATTGTATCTTTGGTGAGAAGTAACTGGGTGGCGCCTGTGGCTCAAAGGAGTAGGGAGCCGGTCCCATATGCCAGAGGTGGAGGGTTCAAATCCAGCCCTGGCCAAAAAAAAAAAAAAGAGAAATAACTGAGAGAGTTTAGAGATAGAGAAGAAAGAAAGAATATTATTAATAGTGTAGAGTTTGGGGGAAGTGTAGGCTGGGGTGGGAGCTAGAGCCTGGTGGAGAAATTAGCCTAAATTAAGAGGGAGGAAGGGAGAAAGGAAGCATGGCTTATGGCTTACAGATGTAGGTTTCTAATCCAGAGCAGAACACTGTAGTGGTTCTCATCTGATACATTTTTTCTGTGAAGAAAGCAATATCTGTTAAACCTTGAGGATGGAGTTGGAAGCTTTAGAGTGAGGAGTGTTTGAAATAGTTGTTGAACCTGCTAAATGTTGGAACCATGAATTTATGGTGGTTCCAGTCTACCTTGTTGTGTAATTTTTCTTGAGTAGCACTGCAGATCTGGGCAAGGAGGTTATTGACTAGAGAATGAATTTAAAAAGGAAAATGGGGGCGGCACCTGTGGCTCAAGAAGTAGGGCACCAGCCCCGTATACTGGAAGTGGTGGATTCAAACCTTGGCCCTGGCCAAAAACTGCAAAAAAAAAAAAAAGGAAAAGAAAAATGGAAGGCCAGGCACAGTGGCTCATGCTTATAATCCTAGCACTCTGGGAGGCCAAGGCAGGTAGATTACTTGATCTCAGGAATTTGAGACCAGCCTGAGCAAGAGTGAGACCCCATCTCTAAAAATAGCTGGGCGTTGTGGTGGGTGCCTGTAGTCCCAGTTACTTGGGAGGCAAGAAGATTGCTTGAGCCCAAGACTTTGAGGTTGCTGTGAGCTGTGATGCCATAACACTTTACCGAGGGCCACAAAGTGAGATTATAAGCTCATGCCTATAATCCTAGCATGCTGAGAGGCCAAGGTCGGAGGATCACATGAGGTCAGATCAAGACCAACTTAAGAATAATACTCCCATCAGGCGGCACCTGTGGCACAATGAGTAGGGTGACAGCCCCATGTACCAAGGGTGGTAGGTTTAAACTCGGCCAAATTGCAACAAAAAATAGCCCGGCATTGTGGTGGGCACCTGTAGTCCCAGCTACTAGGGAGGCTGAGGCAAGAGAATCACTTAAGCCCAGGAATTGGAGGTTGCCGTGAGCAGGGTGATGCCATGGTACTCTACTGAGAGTGACAAAAAAAAAGAATGATACTCCATCTCTACAAAAAGTAGGAAAATTAGCCAGTGTGCTGGCATGGACCCGTAGTCCCAGGTACTTGGGAGGCTGAGGCAGGAGGATCGCTTAAGCACAGGAGTTTGAGGTTGTTATGCGCTATGACGCCACTGCACTCTAGCCAGGCAATAGAGCAAGACTCTGTCTCTAGAAAAAAAAAGGAAAGTGAAAGCTGGAAGGGGCTGATGGATTGAATGAAAATGCCCTAAATGTACAGAAAAAAGAGAACAGAGTGGTGGAACAAAGAGACCCAAAGGATAGGATTTTGTGGTCAGAGTTGGGGATGTATGATTGTTAATATTTCAGAAGTAAGAGAGTTTCTGGCAGTGACATATTTTAGGCTGTAGCTAGAGTGGAATGGTGTAAAGTGTCACGAACAAGAAGGTTGTTAGATACTGAGGTGGTAAAGAAACTGGGATGGAATGTTGATGGGGCTACCCACAAGCACATTGAATTCACCAGGGTGACTTAAGATAATAGAACTTGGGGTGGAGAGAAAAAGTGGACACCATGGCCGAAGTCTTCAGTGAGTGAAGAGGTGACCATGAATAGAAAAGAGAAGTTAATCTAGACTGTTGGTGCAGGTCTCAAAAGAGAAGGGACCTTTTTGCAGGTTGCAGGTGGGTGAAAGAGTAGTGATCTAAAAGCTGTGGCATGGGGCTCAGTAGGACACAGGCATATCCTGCATGGGATGTAAGAGAATGAACAGCCTCTACAGAGAGCTGCTGGGTGGAGTGATGGCCTCAGTGAATGACCAGGTTTCCGGAAAGGTCAGTTGGGGAAGGAATGCTGAGGGTATAGAGGAGCCAGCTAATCATAGAGCAGGAGTTCAAGAGGGTACAGGGAAGTGTTGGAGAGGAAAGGGTTTGGAATGTTGGCTCAAAGGAGAGAAAGTAGTATTACCGACCAGAATTGAAGTTCAAGAGAAGTCCTGGCTCGGCGCCTATAGCTCAACTGGCTAAGGCACCAGCCACGTACACCTAAGGTGGTGGGTTCGAATCCCCAGCCCGGTCCCGCCAAACAACAATGATGGCTGCAACCAAAAAATGGCCAGGCGTTGTGGCGGGCGCCTGTGGTCCCAGCCACTTGGGAGGCGGAGGCAGGAGACTCGCTGGAGCCCAGGAGTTGGAGGTTGCTGTGAGCTGTAATGCCACGGCACTCTGCCCAGGGGGACAGCTTGAGGCTCTGTCTCAAAAAAAAAAAAAAAAAAAGAGAAGTCCAATCATTGGAGGTGTTTCTAGAGTACACTTTTTTTTTTTTTTTTTTTTGGTAGATACAGAGTCTCACTTTATCATCTTTGGTAGAGTGCTGTGGTGTCACAGCTTACAGTAACCTCCAACTCCTGGGCTTAGGTGATTCTCTTGCCTCAGCCTCCTGTGTAGCTGGGACTACAGATGCCTGCCACAACACCTGGCTATGTAGTTGTAATTGTTTAGCAGGCCCTAGCCTTGTTTGAGTCTGCCAGCCCCAGTATATGTGACCTGTGCCCTAACTGCTGAGCTACGGGCACTGAGCCCATCCTCAAACTCTTGGGCTTAAGTGATTCTCTTGCCTCAATGTCCAAGTAGCTGGGACTATAGGCACCTGCCACAATACCTGGTGTGCGCGTTCTCTCTCTCTCTATATATATATTATTTATTTATTTTATTCTTTTGAGGCAGAGTCTCAAGTTGTCACCCTGGGTAGAGTGCTATAGCGTTACAGCTCACAGCAACCTCAAACTCTTGATCTTAACTGATTCTCTTGCCTCAGCCTTCCAAGTAGCTAGAATTACAGGTGCCTGCTACAATGCCCAGCTATTCTTTTTTTGTTGTTGTTGCAGTTGTCATTATTGTTTTAGCAGGCCCTGGCTGGTTTGAACCTGCCAGCCCCCATGTATGTGGTTGGCACCCTAACCACTTAGCTACAGGGTCAGAGCCTAAATCTAATTTCCTAATTCTTTTTTTTTTTTTTTAGACAGAGTCTCACTGTGTTGCCCTGGGTACAGTGTGTAGCTCACAACAATCTCAAACTGCTGGGCTCAAGTGATCTCTTGCCTCAACCTCCTGACTAGCTGGGATGACAGTCACCGGCCAGGATATCCAGCTAGTTGTTTTTAGAGATAGGGCCCTGCTCTTGCTCAGGCTGGTGTCAAACTCTTGAGCTCAAGCAATCCATCTGCCTTGGCCTCCTAGAGTGCTAGGATTATAGGCATGAGTCACCACATCTGGTGGCAGTTTCTTAATTCTTTTTTTTTTTTTTTTTTTTTTTTGAGACAGCCTCAAGCTGTCCCCCTGGGTAGAGTGCGGTGGCATCACAGGTCACAGCAACCTCCAACTCCTAGGCTCAAGTTAGTCTCCTGCCTCAGCCTTCCAAGTAGCTGGGACCACAGGCACCTGCCACAACACCCAGCTATTTTTTTTTTTTTTTTTTTGGTTGCAGTCATCGTTATTTTGGCAGGCCAGGCTGGATTCGAACCCACCACTAGGTGTATGTGGCTGGCTCCTTAGCCACTTGAGCCACAGGTGCCGAGCCAATTTCTTTCTTTCTTTCTTTCTTTTTTTTTTAAAGAGAGGGCCTCAAGCTATCCCCCTGGGTAGAGTACTGTGGCATCACAGCTCACGACAACCTCCAACTCCTGGGCTCAAGCGATTCTCCTGACTCTGCCTCCCAAATAGCTGGGAGTAGCCACAATGCCTGGCTATTTTTTGGTTGCAGCTGTCGTTGTTTGGCGGGCCGGGCTGGATTCAAACCCGCCACCTTTGGTGTATGTGGCTAGCGCCTTAGCCACTTGAGCCACAGGCGCCGAGCCCTGAGCCAATTTCTTAATTCTTAAGTGTCACCATCTAATTAAATTTTTCTTTAAACACTGCATAGTCCAGGTGAAGTGGCTCACCCCTGTAATCCTAGCACTCTGGAAGGAAAAGGTGGGAGGATTGTCTGAGCTTGAGCTTGGGAGTTCAAGTGACCAACCTGAGCAAGAGTGAAACCCCATTCTAAAACAAGCTGGGCATTGTGGAGGGTGCCTGTAGTTCCAGCTACTCACAAGACTGAGGTAAGAGAATCACTTGAGCCCAAGAGTTTGAGGTTGCTGTGAGCTATGATACCATGGCATTCAACCCCAGGGCAACTGAGTGAGACGCTACCTCAGAAAAATAAATAAATAAATAAAATAAAATAAAGATGGAACAGACACCTGAGTGGGTTGCCAACTAGGAAACTCTGCCATAAGTCCTAAGTACAGTACTAGAAGAGTATACTAGGCCCAGGAGTGGCAAAATTGAGGGAGTGACTCAAAACCATGTTGTAGACTGGGTGTGGTGGCTCAGGCCTATAATCCTAGCACTCTGAGAGGCCAAGGCTGAAGGATTCCTTGAGCTCAGGAGTTGGAGACAAGCCTGAGCAAGAATGAGAGTCAGTCTCTACTAAAATAACAGAAAAGTTAGCTGGATGTTGTGGCAGGTGCCTGTAGTCCCAGCTACTTGGGAAGCTGAGGCAGGAGGATTGCCTGAACCCAGGAATTTGAGGTTGCTATGAGCTAGGCTGATGCCATGGCACTCTAGTCTAGGCAACAGAGTGAGACTCTGCCTAAAAAAAAAAAGAATAAAGGGCTGGGTGCAGTGGCTCATGCCTATAATACCAGCACTCTGGGAAGCCAAGACAGTGGATATTGCTTGAGCTTAGGAATATGACACCAGCCTAGGCAAGAGTGAGACCCCATCTCTAAAAAAAAGCCCGGCAGTGTGGCAGGTGTGTATAGTACCAGCTACTTGGAAGGCTGACACAAAAGGAACATTCGAATCTAAGAGTTTGAGGTTGGTGTGAACTATGACACTATGGCATTCTATTGGGGCAAGAAAAAAAAAAGTTGTATTGTCTGGTGAGAAGACACAGTGGGAACGTAGATAGTGATTTCAAAGGACTATATTACGGAAGTCAGATTAGACTTTTGTCCTTTATGGCTTTAAAAGGTAAAACTATCATTAGGAAGTCTTTTTCAGCTCAAAATAGGAAAGACCTCTGTAATGCTGTAATGTGCCATTTGGATGGGAGAGAATTGATAGAGCAGTTATATAGGAGATTCTGATATCTGGGGAAATTAAGAAGTCCTCATCAAAGGGTCCTTGCCAACACGGAGGTACTACAGTTCTGAGTGGGTGAGGGCCCCAGTGTATCTGACAAATGAAGAAAACAGAGGATGTGGAGAGGGGCAGACAGAAAATCTAGGAAGTAGAGGTGCCAGAGGGCCTGAGGGGACTTTCATAGTTGACTGGGGTATTTGGCAGTAACTGATGGCTGGGAAGATCTTGGGATAGGACCATCATTTGGAAAAGGGGAGAATTCTGACCATCCATCCCTCGTTTCTTCCTTTGACCCTGAAGAGACATATGAGCGGCTGGAGGCTGACAAAAAGAAGCAGGTTCATAAGAAGCGGAAGTGCCCTGGGCCCATAATCACCTATCATTCAATGGCAGTGCCACTTGTTGGGGAGCTTGGCCCCAAAGAAGAGACTGTCGATGTGGAAGGGTAAGTGAATCTCCAGGGAGAGAGTGTCTTCAGCTGTGTCTCTCAGCCCATCTCACTTGGTTTCTTCACACAGCTCACCCTGACACTAGGATTTTGTTCAGATTCCTGCCTCCCTTCAGCTCATTTCTTTCTTACTCCTTTCCTTTTAGCTTCTCTTCTCCATTTCTTTTTTTTTTTTGCAGTTTTTAGCCAGGGCTGGATTGAACTCACCACCTCCAGCATATTGGGCTGGCGACCTACTCCTTTGAGCCACAGGCACCGTCCTTCTCTTCTCCATTTCTTTCTTGTTTTTTCCTCTAGCCTAGCTTCCTTTTCTGTCTATCACTTAGTAGGTTTTCTCAGAATGTTCCCACTACTAGGCCTTTTTCTTTCTCTTTCCTCATCTCTCTGCTTTCTTCCTTTATCTATTGTCATCTTCCCTCAGCTCTGTTTTTCTCTGTCTTTTGCCTTCAGACTTGATCCTGCTCCCACAGCTTCTGCATTGCCTCTCCATGCTGGGACTGGACCCATCGTCCCCCCTGCTCGCTGCTCACGTACTTTCATCACTTTCAGTGATGATGCAACATTTGAGGAGTGGTTCCCCCAAGGGCATCCCCCAAAGATCCCTGTTCGAGAGGTCTGCCCAGTGACTCATCGTCCAGCCCTATACCGGGACCCCGTTACAGACATACCCTATGCCACTGCTCGAGCTTTCAAGATCATCCGCGAGGCCTATAAGAAGTACATTACTGCCCATGGACTGCCACCCACTGCCTCAGCTCTAGGCCCTGGTCCCCCACCTCCCGAGCCCCTCCCTGGTTCTGGGCCCCGAGCCATGCGCCAGAAAATTGTCATTAAATGAAGAGATGTCTAGTCTTTGCAAACCTCTTTTTGGTCCTGACTCAGGGCTCTTGACTTCCCCCCTTCTCTCCCTGTTTCTTACCTTGTCATCTCTATTCTTTACCCAAGCCTTTTGTTCATTTTCTTCTTCACTTTTTCCTCTAGTTCCTACTGGTTTTGTTGTGTGTTTTTAAATCTAATAAAATAGAAAATCCCTTTTGTCTAGTGTCCAGTGTAGAGTTTGGAGCAAGAAGTATTTGCGAATGTCTTGAGTATGTATGGGTCTTTATATTTACTTGTCAGCATTTATTACAATCTGTCCTTTTTAAATTATAAAGTATTCATTCCTCCAACTGATTATAAATGCCTTAAAATTAGACACTAAAAAAAAAAAATAAAAAAATTAGACATTAAAACAAAATCCTTATACTGAGTTTTATATCACCTTCTATTTGGTGCTCTGACTACAACAGGCACCAAGTATGTATGAACCACCTGTGTCTAATAGAGCTGAAGTAATTCATTACAGTAATATAATGTCTGTCTAGGACTCCAGCTTGGATGAAAGGAAGGGGAAGAGGTGCCATGGCAGTTAATGTCCACTAGAGGCTCTCAGGGTTGGGCAGGGTGTGGGGGCTGGTATATGTGATCTCCCACTACCCCCCACCTGGCTGGAGCTAAAATAATAAAATGCTGAGCTCACTGTTCCCCCACCCTTTGCTGGGTGCTGTGCTCCTCCTGCTGTTGAGACGGTGCTCCAGTACAACAGACAGACCAACCAGCAGGGGGACGTGAGAAGGGAGGTGGCCACAGGACTGGTAGGTGGAGAAGGCTGGGGGCTTGTGGATAAGAGCCTGGTGGGAAATGGGAGAAGAGTGGCTCCTATGGGGAATGATACGGAGTCTGTCTTTGTCTTTGTCACCAGTGTATGTCTGCCACTGTCCGTCTGATCCCTTAACTGTATGATTTACATCGTCAGTATGTGTTGTCACACACTTTCTGGATCTTTGATATCCAGCATGGATAGCTTTTATGTACTTTTTATATTGTGAAAGATTGTGCTAATGTAACCTTACCACTGTTTTTAGAGAAATTATACCCCATTTAGAAGGCATTTCCCACCCATTGGTCCGGTGTCACCTTCCTATCCAAAGCTAGAGACAAGTTATGGGAACTAAGTGCCTTCTCCTGAGGGCTTACCACCCTTCCCCCAACCTGGAAGTCCCCCAGCTTTTCTGAGCAATGTTTTCCCTTAGGACTTAGAATTTTAGCAAATACAGAAAGTGAAATCTTGATCTCTCACAATAAATGAGGAAATTAGGGTGGAGTAAAAGGTTGTTGCTTTCCATCTCTAGTTTACCTTTCCTTTAACCAGTTTAGGAAAAAGGCTGGATTATGGGGAAGAGAGAAGAAATTTCCCTGAAGCTGTCTGTCCCCCCTCCCAACTCCTTTCAATAGGAACTGGGCTAGGGGCCAGCTGTGTGGGCAGAGCTCCCAGCAGGAGGGTGAGAGGCACCGCAGGATAGGTTATAGGGCAGGGGTACTGCCAGGGTTTCTCTGTCATACAGTGGGAAGACGACAAACCCAGGCTGGACGCCTGGGTTCCCCAGTCAGAGTGGCTAGAAGCTGGAGAAGCAGGAAGGAGACTATAGTTCTAACTGTAGATGAGCTAACCTTGCCTTGTCTTCCTACCTCCTATTAGATTAATAACCTGCAAGGTATCCAGTCCAATGTTTTGCCCCCTGGCTGGTCTCTTCATGTCTGTGTCCATCTTTCCATTGTCCAACCACTTTTTACATGTCCCCCAGGCTCTGAGTGCCACACATTGGGGAGGGGGCGGGGGCCATCATGTCATCATACCAGAAGGAACTGGAGAAATACAGAGACATAGATGAAGATGAGATCCTAAGGACCCTGAGCCCTGAGGAACTGGAGCAGCTGGACTGCGAGCTGCAGGAGATGGACCCTGAGGTATGGGCTCCAGCATAGGGACCAGAGGCAGTCTCTAGGCATTTGGGAAGGGTGTTGGGCTCTGGGTGGCTGAGACCAGGGTTACCTACAGGACCTGGAGTATAAAAGTGTCAGGAAAAAGGTGTCTGGAGATGTTTTAGGGAGCCCTAGAAGTGCCCCAGGTCAGAGGAGAGGTCTGACTTGCTCCCCAAAACCCATCCCTAAGAACATGCTCCTGCCAGCTGGACTGAGACAACGTGACCAGACAAAGAAGAGCCCGACGGGGCCTCTGGACCGAGAGGCCCTTTTGCAATATCTGGAGCAGCAGGCATTAGAGGTCAAAGAGCGTGATGACTTGGTGCCCTTCACAGGCGAGAAGAAGGGTATGGGGAGCCTGACATCCCTGCCTCCTCCCAGACCCAAATGCTATCTCACATGTCTCTCCTGCAGCTTCCCTGTTGCTTTCTAGCTCCCAGCTTGAGTGTCGTGACATTCGCTTGCCAGCTTGTACCCTTCCATTCTTGAGAGATCAGGGGAGTCCTAAGATTGTACAGGACTGGCTCAGCGCCTGTGGCTCAAGCGGCTAAGGCGCCAGCCACATACACCTAAGGTGGCGGGTTCGAATCCAGCCCAGGCTGCCAAACAACAATGATGGCTGCAACCAAAAAATAGCCGGGCGTTGTGGTGGGTGCCTGTGGTCCCAGCTACTTGGGAGGCTGAGG
>NW_003852569.1:1840260-1845124 GCF_000181295.1 Otolemur garnettii
AAAAAAAAAAAAAAAAAAGATTGTACAGGACTCAGGCATTCTAGTGTTACCTAGTGACCCAGCATTCTCTACCTCCTGGATAAGGGAAGGAAGCTGGGGGTGGGATATTGGGGGAAACGACTTCTTCCTGAACCACCCTTCACCTCTTCATTAGGGAAACCCTATATTCAGCCCAAGAGGGAAATCCCAGCACAGGAGCAGATCACCCTGGAGCCTGAGCTGGAGGAGGCGCTGGCACACGCCACTGATGCGGAAATGTGTGATATTGCAGGTGCGCAGTTGTGGGAAGCTGGGGAATGAGAGGATGTGGGGAAGGGGGTCCTAGCCATGACATGGTCTGGTTGAGGAAGCCCCTGAACCAGGATATGGATGTCTGAGAAAGTCTTAGGGAATGGGTTTCTGTTTCTCTTACATATGTGTTTATATGTTCATTTTTTAAATTTGGTAAGTTGGTATCTTAAGCAATTTTACAGGGATTGTAAAAGCAAATAATAGTGGACTATTCTGGCTGAAGTTAGGAGGGGGTCTCTGCACTCTTACCCTCTAGTGGCTCCTTGGGGATTTTTCTTTGGCACTTTGCCAGTGTTTATGGAAGAGACCCCTGGGGCTGGGGGAGGGTGGAAAAACCTCTTTGGAAGAGTGGAAGGGGTCAGGCTTTAAATATGCAGCAGCTTCTGGCCAGACAGCCATGGCTCATGTGTGTAATCCTAGTACTCTGGGAGGCTGAGGCAGGTGGATCACCTGAGCTACAGCGAGACCAGAGATCCCATCTCAGAAAAAAAAAAAAAAAAAGCAGGGCTAGGCAGTGGCTCACGCCTATAATCCTAGCACTCTGGGAGTCTGAGGTGGATGGATCGCTTGCACTCACAAATTTGAGATCAGCCTGAGCAAGAGCAAGACCCTGTCTACTAAAAATGAGAAACAGGCAAGAGAATTGCTTGAGCCCAAGAGTTTGAAGTTGCTGTGAGCCATGATGCAACAGCACTCTACCAAGGGCAACAAAGTGAGACTCTGTCTCAAAAAAAAAAAAAGGGCAGTGCCTGTGGCTCAAAGGAGTAGGGCGCCAGCCCCATATGCTAGAGGTGGCAGGTTCAAACCCAGCCCCAGCCAAAAACTGCAAAAAAATTAAAAAAAAAATAGATTCAAAATGCAGTAGGTAGGGGCTTGGAACAGATTTCTTCTCACTCCCTGTGCCCTTCTGCTTACCCTCTCCAGCAATTCTAGGCATGTACACGCTGATGAGCAACAAGCAGTACTATGACGCCATCTGCAGTGGGGAGATCTGCAACACAGAAGGCATTAGCAGTGAGTGTTTGGGGGGCACAGGTGCTAGGGTACTGGGCAGGCACTGTCGGAGTCTGGGCAAAGGTAGCAAAGAATGACACAGTGAATTTAGGGGAGGACACGTTGCATGAATGATAAGAGAACCCATAGGGAGGAGACTGGGGGACATCTTGGGGTTCCCTTCCTGCCCTCCCCCACTAGGTGTGGTACAGCCTGACAAGTATAAGCCAGTGCCAGATGAGCCCCCAAATCCCACAAACATTGAGGAGATACTAAAGAGAGTTCGAAGCAATGACAAGGAGCTGGAGGAGGTGAACCTCAATAACATACAGGTATTTTGACTCCCATTCTCCAAACAGTAAGTAACCCCAGGATAACTAGGAGATGAGAGCCTTTAGCCCACCTTTTCCTATTCTCTTCTGACAGGATATCCCGATACCCATGCTAAGTGAGCTGTGTGAGGCAATGAAGACAAATACCTATGTTCGAAACCTCAGTCTGGTGGCCACGAGGAGTGGTGACCCCATCGCCAATGTAAGGCTAGTTGACATCCCCAGCCCTCTCCCCACACATTGCCCACATCCCTAGCAGGGCTGTTATAAAGGGTTGTGTTGGGGGTGCTAATCCCATCATGCTTTCTTAGGGCAGCCCTCCTAGAGACTCCTACCCTCAGTCCTATGGCTAACAACTCTGAAATCCTGAGATCATTTTCCCAAAGGGCTACAACCCTGTCTAACACCCTCAACTCCAGCGCACCTGCATTCCCCTAGTACGTACCCGCATTTCTGTCTCCCTCTAGCCCCACTTACAGCCCCTCCACAACTCTTCTCAAAGAGCTGTGTTTCCCTCTTGCGCCTGCTCTTTCTCTCCTCAGTCATCTGTAAAACTCCCTAATCCTAACTCAAGTCCCTACTACCCAGGCGGTGGCTGACATGTTACGTGAGAATCGTAGCCTCCAGAGCCTGAACATCGAATCCAACTTCATTAGCAGCACAGGGCTTATGGCTGTGCTGAAAGCAGTTCGGGAAAATGCCACACTCACTGAGCTCCGTGTAGACAACCAGGTCAGCGTTCCCTTCCCTTGGCCTTAGCATTCAGCTAATGCTCATTTAACCCCTTACCAGAGCCTGCCCCTGGGACAGCTGCATCTTACCTTCTTTGAAGTCTCCTCTTAGTTGTCTCTACAAGGGGAGCCAAGTCAGTGCCTCCCTTCACCCGCTCTGGAGCCCCTAGGGGATGTGTGGTGTGGGACAGTGAACAACCCAGAGAGGGTGACTAACAGTTTTTGTCTCTCCCTCCCCCAGCGTCAATGGCCTGGTGATGCAGTAGAGATGGAGATGGCCACTGTACTAGAGCAGTGTCCCTCCATTGTCCGCTTTGGCTACCACTTTACACAGCAGGGGCCACGAGCTCGGGCAGCCCAGGCCATGACCAGGAACAATGAACTACGTGAGTAGGGCAGCGCCTGTGGCTCAAAGAAGTGGGGTGCCGGCCCCTTTTGCTGGAGGTGGCAGGTTCAAACCCAGCCCTGGCCAAAAATTGCGAGGAGAAAAAAAAAAAAAAGAACTATGTGAATAACTGCAGACATGGCGTGTGGAGGAGAGAACAAGTACAGAAAGGGGTGGATCCTCCTGAAAGCAGACATAGTGACCAACAGCCTGGGATGCCACCAAAGAGATACAAGTTCAAATCCCATGAGAGATCAGGAAATAGATGGAAAAGTATCCCTGCCCCAATATGTATGAGCAGCAGAGATGTGGAAAGGAAACTAGATGTAATAATGCCTGTTGGGAGGTGTGGTGTTTTGTGGTATGGTTTCTTGTTGTATGGGGTGCCTGGGCCTGTCAGGTGGCGTAAGACACTACCACTTTATGAGTCTGGCTAAGGAACTGGAAAGGAGAATGCCTTTGCAGAGATCAGGAGCTAGAACAAATACTTACGTTTACTCTTCCTCCTTTACAGGTCGCCAGCAAAAGAAGAGATAACACTGCCACACTGCATTTCGCTTTACCAACTAGAGCTGGGAGCGATGGACACTTAAACCCTCATTTATCCCCCTTTCCTGTAAATAAAAGCCCTTCTGTTCACTCTGCCTGCCTCCTTCCTTGGGCTTTGGGGTGGGAATCTTGGCGATAACCCCCAAGGGTTATTGCCAGTTCATCAGGGGATTATTTATACTCTGGGGATCAGCAGGCAGGGAGGTTCAGGTTACTAGGAGGTGGGTGGGGGAGCTCCCTCCCTTGGTGTTTCCCATAACTCTGCCAATGCCTTTAGTCTCTCCTGCTTTCACAGGGCACTTAGCCTCACCCTGTTTACAGATGTGGCCACCCCCACTGCCCCCATTCCTACCCAGTAGCTTCATGTGATATGAAAGAGGAAAGTACTTTTTGAGTGGAGGTGGGGAAGGAGACAGACACCATAAAGGGCAAAGACCTCTTTTTGACTGACTTATTAATAGGGCACCGAGCTACATGCAGCTGACGCTTGGCATGACTTTGGTAGAAGGTGGGGGAAGGGTTAGAAATATGGGGAGCTTGAGTGGTGCCTGTAGCTCCAGAGCTGGCGGGTTCAAATCTGGCCCAGGCCTGCCAAACAATGACAACTACAACCAAAAAATAGCTGGGCATTGTGGTGGGCACCTGTAGTCCCAGATACTTGGGAGGCTGAGAGAATAGAATCACGTAAGCCCAGGTGTTGGAGCTACTGTGAGCTGTGCTGCCATGGCACTCTACCCAGGGCAACAGCTTGAGGCTCTGTCTCAAAAAAAAAAAAAAAAAGGATAAAGAAAAAAAAAGAAATATGGGAAGCTATGTACATTGCAGGGAAGGAGTGACCATGCTGAGAATGAACAGATCTGAAATCTTGAGATTGGACTACAACCAGACACGAGGAAAGTTAGGTTTCCAGCACCTGTTATAGTTTATTTGGGAATGAATGGGTAAAGAAAGTGTCAGTCCAAAGGGAGATCAGGAGGTTCTTCCTCATCAGAGTCAAACTCAACATTTTCATCTTTTACCCATCGACCTCGTCCATCTGGGATCCATCCAGAACTGGAAACATCAGAAAAAAGAGAATTTGTCAAGAAAGAAGTTTATTAAAAAGTTGGTGGCAATAAGAAAAAATAATTGAATAAGTTTGAAGAAAGGAGAGTCAGAAAAGAGAAAATCTGAGGAAAGTGATTTGGCATATTCACCTTCTAAGGGTAAGGTAATGATCCAGGGCTCGTCTTCTTGTGGGGCTTATAGGTGATGGGGTTAAGACAGTTGCTGACTCCTTCGCCTGTGGGCCAGTGCCAAGCTCAGGTTCTCTACTGGTCTTCCCACTTTGGAGTTGGATCTCCAGGGGAAACATAGGGGAACCAGAGACAGAGGGACCAGGGGCTTCTGATCTGGGTAGTGAAATACAACAAAGGTATATGCCAACTCTCCTATGACTTCTACCCTCTTAAAACAGTGCTTTCTAAACTTTCTAAACAGTGATAGTCAAGATATTAAATATTCTGCATAAAAAAGATTTTGAAATCATGAATTTGGGAAAGGCTAGCTTTTTTTTTTTTTTTTTTTTTTCTTGAAACAGGAGC
>NW_003852569.1:1846023-1849697 GCF_000181295.1 Otolemur garnettii
CTCAAGCGAGTCTCCTGCCTCCGCCTCCCAAGTAGCTGGGACCACAGGCGCCCACCACAATGCCCAGCTATTTTTTGGTTGCAGCCGTCATTGTTTGGCAGGTCCGGGCTGGGGATTCAAACCGGCCACCTTAGGTGTACGTAGCCAGTAGAGCCACAGGCGCCGAGCCTGGAAAACAATTTTATAGCCACCTATCTTGTGATCCTTCCTACTTCTGGATTTCCCATCCTACAGACCTGTGCTTCCGGCGGCAACAACTATTATACTGGGGAGCTCTGTGCAGAGCGCTCTGGGTGATAAGCCGTGTCTGGGTTAGCAGAGGAGCCTGGTAAGGAGATGGGAGACAGAGTCAGAGCCTTCAGCGCTAGAATGAAATCAAAGCCTGGTGTGTGCAGCCAGGTTCTGTCTAGAACATACCCTCCCTCTTATTACCTCAGCTTTGGTCTCTTCCCTTCTCAAGTCATTCTGCTGTCTTGGATTTTGCTTCGTTTCCTTTCCTGGCTGCTTCTTGCCATAGAAAAGCTGCAGGCCTCGGGAAAGAGAATTAAAAACATAGCACCAAGAGTGGTATCCAGAGATTTCAAGGGTTTATTTTCTATCTTCCCTGTCTTCCCCTAAGCTTACTGGATAGATGTTTCTTGCCTGCACGGTGGGCAGTCAGCATGGCCAGGGTGTCCAGTACAGGTCGGTGGGGACAGATGGCACAAGCAAAACTGGAGAGGGAAAGAGGATAATTGGTTTTAGGAGGGTTGGAGGCGGGGTTCCTGCTGTGGGTCCCACCCTGTCCTAGTAGTCCTTTCCAAAGCCCAACTCCCATGTCTCCTAATCTCCATCTCTTCCAGTCCTCACCCCCGTCAAAGAATTTAGATCCTCTTGATATTCTCCTAAATAAAGTTTGTTGAACCCAGCTCAGTGACACCTCTAGCCCCAGCTATTTGGGGAGGCTGAAGCGGGAGGATGGCTACAGCCCAGGAATTCAAGGCCCATTTGGACCACATAGTATGACCCCCTCTCAAAAAAAAAAAAAAAAGTTTGTTGAGCCTCTAACCGCAGAACCCTCAGGGTTGATCCACTCTCGCCCTCACCGTCCATCCCGCAGCATCAGCGCCTCATCCTCTGGGATGTAACTGGCGAGGAGATCTCCGACTCTTCGTTTCTGCAGGGGAGATGAAGAGTCCAGACCGGATCAATGAGACAGGAGGGAGGAGTGGAAAGGAAAGGGTAGGGATGAAGAGTTAAATGGAATAAGGACCAAGGGGAGAACAGCGACCACAGGGAGGACCAAGGGGAGAACAGCGACCACAGGGAGGAGAAGCTGAGCTCTAGTAGCTTGGTTCTCTCCCACACCCCCGAAGTGTTGCCAAAGCAACGAAACGAAGCTCTTTTACAGTCTTCAGACAGCAGCTGAAGCTGTTTCAGACCCTCCCCGCTCACGCTTACTTTGAGCACATTGAGTTGACTCCAATCGTCCCCTTCTCTCTTGAAAGACATCACGACTGTGAGTCTCAGAAATGAAAAATTATTTTGCACCCGTTCAAACACTCCTGCAAGCCACCGTAGCAATAGTGGAACGCCTTTCCTTTTTCCGGTTTCTTTCTGGTGGGCCTCCGTACTTCCGGGGATTCACGCATGCACTGCGCGGCACGGAAGGCCCGCCTCTGCCGCCAAGGGAGACTGCAATTCCCTTGGTGCCCTGCGGCTCCGCGGGAGCGGGGCCTTCTGGGAAATGTAGTTTTGTTTTTCAAAGCGCTTGCCGCTCAGGTGGAAGCGGGGCCTTGGAACCTCTGTAACGACAAGAACCTAGATGTGGAGCAGGAATTTGAGGATGTGATCTTTGTGATGCGGTGCAGACCTTTGAGAATGTATGAGTGGAAAGTGTATTAAAACGCCCGCGATCATCACGCGTTCATCTGCTGCGACAGTCCACCTGGGATGGGCCTGATTTGTTCCCGACCTTAGCAGGCGAACCCCAGGACGAGGCGGTGCCGGAATGGGAGGGCGCCCCGAAGCCAATCTGCTGGACGTGGGGGCAAACTGAAGAGTGTTGAAGAGGGTGTTTAAAATTCAAAGGTCATAGGTCAGTGTAGAAAGGAGTTGTGGGATCCAAAGTCGGAGGGGTGCTAACTCAGGTAGAGACTGAATACTCAAGGGATAGATTTGTGGGCGAGGGGTTTGGAAAGAGAAGCAGCAGCAAGGTGCCGGGCGTGGAGCCCGGGAGAGTAGGGAACTTGAGAGGAGAGAAGGGGAAAGAGATCTCCTGAAAATCCATTCCTAGACTTCAGGCCGGTCACATTCAGTCATTTAGCTGAGCCTCCCAGAGTTGCAACCCTAGCTTCTCCTCAGGGTATCAAAAATGGCTTCACCCTCCAGACAACCCCCGCTGGGGGGTTCAGGACTGCTTCACGGGAGCCGGGCTCGTTCTTACGGAAGCCTGGTTCAATCGGCCTGCTCCCCAGTAAGGGAAAGACGCCTGGAGCATCAGTTGGAGCCTGGAGACACCTTGGCTGGACTAGCACTCAAATACGGGGTGACGGTGAGTCTTTCCTAATTGGAGTGCGGACAACCAGTTAGAGGAAATAGTTCTGGGGAGAATGCCTTTTAGGCAACCTCCTCTGGAATTTTTCTGTGTTGTGGTCTGTTGTGCCTTTGTCTTTTTATTTTTCCATCTCAGTATTGCACCGTCTGGCTGGGACAAATGGGTCTTACTATTCCACTGGAGAGGATAGCTCCTGTTTATTATCCCAGACACTAGGCTAGGGGTTTTAGGTGCAGTAACCCTTTAACCCTAGCATCCCTGTCAAGTATACAGTTACTGTACCCTTTTTTGTTTTTGAGACAGAGTCTCAAAGAAGGATACAGTTACTGTACCCTTTTTTGTTTTTTGTTTTTTGTTTTTTTGAGACAGAGTTAATTGCCCTTGGTAGAGTGCCGTGGCCTCACAGCTCACAGCAACCTCCAATTCCTGGGCTCAGGCGATTCTCTTGCTTCAGCCTCCCAAGTAGCTATGACTACAGGCACCCACCACAATGCCCAGCTATTTTTTTGTTGCAGTTTAGCCAGGGCTGAGTTTGAACTTGCCACCCTCTTGGTGTATGGGGCCAGTGCCCTACTCACTGAGCCACAGGCGCCACCCATTACTGTACCCTTTTTGTAGAAACTGAGAATTAAATTGGTTAGTCAGTTTGACCAAGGTCAAATACCTGAGTATAAGAGTTGGGATTTAGGCTTGGTGCCTGTGGCTCAAGCGGCTAAGGCGCCAGCCACATACACCTAAGGTGGCCGGAGACTCGCTTGAGCCCAGGAGTTGGAGGTTGCTGTGAGCATGTGATGCCATGGCACTCTACCCAGGGGGATAGCTTGAGGCTCCGTCTCAAAAAAAAAAAAAAAAAAAAGAGTTGGGATTTAAACAGGTCTGTCTAACCCTATTAACTACATAGAAGATTTTTAGCTGAGAGTGATTAAAAACATTTACAGCAAATAATGGAGAGCTGATTTTTAGTTCTCAGTACCTAAAGTGCTTATCTCTTGTTTTTGTCTTCTCTTCAGTGATCTGCCTTCTTTCCAGTAAGGTGGCCTCCTTGGTGCATAAGAATTACTGTCTGGGCTCGGCGCCTATAGCTCAACCGGCTAAGGCGCCAGCCACGTACACCTAAGGTGGCGGGTTCGAATCCCCA
>NW_003852569.1:1851355-1852864 GCF_000181295.1 Otolemur garnettii
CTCAAACTCTTGGGCTTAAGCAATTCTCTTGCCTCAGCTTCCCAAGTAGCTGGGACTACAGGCACCTGCCACAACACCCAGCAATTTTTAGTGACAAGGTCTCACTGTGGCTCAGGCTTATCTTGGACCTGTAAACTCAGGCAATTCACCTGCCTTGGCCTCCCAGACTGCTAGGATTACAGGTTTGAGCCACTACAATGCCTGAAGGCATAGTACTCTTGTACTTGGGGGCCATTATTGTGTAAAATAAGGGTTCCCTGAACACAAGCACTTCAATATCCCAATAGTCGGTCCTATAACTAAGATGGCTGTATGTGACTAGTGGTCACTGGCAGTGTGGATGATCCATGTATCAGGTTGGACAGTGTAGGATGTTGTGAGGTTTTATCATGCTACTCTAACTGGCATACAATTTGAAATTTCTGAATTGTTTATTTCTGAAATTTTCCATTTAATATTTTCAGTCTGTGGTTGACTGAGGGTAAGGAGGGACTACTATAGAGGAAATAGTGTAAGCAAAAGAAGTGGGTATGATTATTGCAGCTCAATTTATAACTGCCAAGATGTGGAAACAAGCCAAGTGCCCATCAACCCATGATACAGATTAGAAAACTGTGGCATGTGTATACCATGGTATTATTCAGCTGTTAAAAAAGAATGAGGACTTTACATTTTTTTGTATTAACCTGGATGGGGTTGAAACCCATTCTTCTTAGTAAAGTATCACAAGAATGGCAAAGCAAATATCCAGTGTATGCAATACTAATATGAAGCCAGTAGAGAAATTAATATACTCCCACGCAAGAGAAAAACTCAATTCAGTTCAAGTTGGATGGAGGGAGGGATAGTGATTGGTATGCTCCCACCTAATGGGCACAATGTAAGGGTATATGGCACAACTCCTGGGTGCAGGACAAGGACTTTACCTAGTAAATACAAATATTGTAATCTAATGGTTTCTAAGCTCATATTAATCTGAAATTAACACACAAAAAAAGTGGGTATGAAAGTACAGGGCAGCCTCTGGGCCTCAACATGAGCTCAGAAGGTATATAACAAAGAAAACTGGGGCGGGGCACGGTGGCTCACACCTATAATCCTAGCACTCTGGGAGGCCGAGGCAGTGGATCACCTGAACTCACACATTCAAGACCAGCCTGAGCCAGAGCAAGACCTTGTCTCTAAAAATAGCCAGGTGTTGTGGCAGGTGCCTGTAGTCCCAGCTACTTGGGAGTCTGAAGCAGGAGAATTGCTTGCTTAAGACCAAGACTTTGAGGTTGCTGTGAGCTGTGACATCACAACACTCTATCTAGGGTGACATAGTGAGACTCTGTCTCAAAAAAAAAAAAAGACCAGCCTCAGCAAACATGAGACTCCTCTACTAAAAGTAGAAAAACTGGCTCGGCGCCTGTGCCTCAAGTGGCTAAGGCGCCAGCCACATACACCTAAGGTGGCGGGTTTGAATTTAGCCCGGGCCTGCCAAACAACAATGATGGCTGTGACCAAAAT
>NW_003852569.1:1854348-1856512 GCF_000181295.1 Otolemur garnettii
GATGGCTGCAGTCAAGGGATGGCCAGGAGTTGTGGCGGGCGCCTGTGGTCCCAGCTACTTGGGAGGCGGAGGCAGGAGACTCGCTTGAGCCCGGGAATTGGAGGTTACTGTGAGCTGTAATGCCACGGCACTCTACCCAGGGAGACAGCTTGAGGCTCTGTCTCAAAAAAAAAAAAAAAAAGGTGGTCAACTGTGGAGGTGCTACTGTATAATAGTGTGAAAAGCATTCCCAGAAAGAGTGAAAAGGCCCTGGATCCTACTTCCAGTTCTGGCATTAACTTGCTAGATAATCTTTAGCAAGTAACTTAATCTCTTGGAGCCTGAGGTCCTTGATTTTTGTTTTTGAGACAGGAGCTCACTTTGTCATAAGGCTCGAGTACGGTGGCATCATCATAGCTCACAGCAACCTCAAACTCCTGGGTTCAAGCAATCCTGTTGCCTCAGCCTCTTGAGTAGCTGCGACTACAGGTGCATGCCAACACACCACACCTGGCTAATTTTTCTAACTTGTTGCGATAAGGTCTTGCTATGGTACTCAGGCTACTCTTGAACTCCTGGCTTCTAGCAATACTCTTGCCTCAGCTTGCCAAAGTGAAAAGGGGCCCAGCCCAGGTCCCCAGGCAGGTCCATGAGACTCTTCAGGGGTCTACAAGTTCAAACTATTTTCATAGTAGTAAGAAGATGCCACTTTCATAGTAGTAATAAGAATATTCATTCTCATCTTCTCATGCGTGTACAGTGTTTTCCAGAAGCTGCATAATGTGTGATAGTGCAACAGATTGGGTGTAGGGGCAAATATAGCAATACTGTTGTCTTTTGTTGGGTGAATTACAAAAATGTAAAACAATTCCTCTCTACATTTTTTCTTTTGTTTTGAAAAATACAGTTTTTTTGAGACAGAATCTCACTTTGTCACCCTCGGTAGAGTACCGTGGCATCACAGCTCACAGCAACCTCCAACTCCTGGGCTTAGGCAATTCTCTTGCCTCAGCCTCCAGAGTAGCTGGGACTACAGGCACCCACTACAACACCCGGCTATTTTTTTGTTGCAGTTTGGCTGGAGCCGGGTTTGAACCCACCACCCTTGGAATATGGGGCTAGCACCCTACCCACTGAGCCACACTCGCTGCCCCGAAAAATACAGTTTTAATTTAATTTATTTATTATGTTTTTGAGACAGAGTCTCAAGCTGTCGCACTGGGTAGAGTGCTGTGGCATCACAGTTCACAGCAACCTCCAACTCCTGGCTTAAGTGATTCTCTTGCCTCAGCCTCCCAAGTAGCTGGGACCACAGGTGCCCACCACAGTGCCTGGCTATTTTTTCGTTGTAGTTATCATTGTTGTTTGGCAGGCCCAGGCTGGATTCAAACCTGCCAGCTCTGGAGTATATGGCTGGCACCTTAGCTGCTTTAGCTCTAGGCGCCAAGCCAAAAAATGCAGTTATTTTTCATTAAAATACGTACGTTAACATGAAGTGGGTTACTTTTAAATACTTAAAAATAATTTCTCAGCCTTAAATAGTGATAACATTTAAATAAGTAAAAGCTTTTTTTCATAATGATTATTTTTTCTTTTTATTTTTTTTGTAGAGATAGTCTCACTCTATCGCCCTCAGTAGAGTGCCATGGCATCACATAGCTCACAGCAACCTCCAGCTCTTAGGCTTAGGCGATTCTCTTGCCTCAGGCTCCCCAGTAGCTGGGACTACAGGTACCTACCACAGCACCTGGCTATTTTTTGGTTGCAATTTGGCTGGGGCCAGGTTTGAACCCTCTACCTTCAGTACCTGGGGCTGGTGCCCTACTCACAGAGCCACAGGCACCACCCTTTTTTTTTCTTTTGAGACAGAGTCTCAAGCTGTTGTCTTGGGTAGACTGCTGTGGCATCACAGCTCACACTAACCTCCAACTCTTGGGCTTAAGAGATTCTCTTGCCTCAGCCTCCCAAGTAGCTGGGACTACAGGTGCCTGCCACAATGCCCGGCTATTTTTTGGTTTCAGTTGTCATTGTTGCTTAGCAGACCCAGGCTGGGTTCAAACCCTCCACCCTAGGTGTATGTGGCCAGTGCCCTTGTTGACTGAGCTATGGGTGCCGCCATTCCATGATGATTTTTTTTTTTTTGAGACAGAGCCTCAAGCTATCCCCCTGGGTAGAGTGCTGTGGC
>NW_003852569.1:1856863-1858583 GCF_000181295.1 Otolemur garnettii
CCTGTAATCCCAGCTACTCGGGAGGCTGAGGCAAGAGAATCACTTGAGCCAAAGAGTTAGAGGTTGCTGTGAGCTATGACGCCAGGGCATTCTACTGGGGGTGACAAAGTGAGACTGTTTTTAAAAATATATATATATACATATATATATATGTAAAAAGGCCCTAAGACCCAAAATTGTAAAAAGCATTGATCTGTAAGATAGGAAGTATCAGCACTCTGTACTTCAGCTTGGTTGTTTTGGGGTCAAATAAGCCTCTGTATGATCACTTTATTTATTTATTTATTTATTTTTGAGTCAGAGTCTCACTTTGTCACCCTCAATAGAGTGCTGTGGCATCATAGCTCATAGCAACCTCAAACTCTTGGGCTCAAGCGATTCTCTGGTCTCAGCCTCTCAAGTAGCTGAGACTACAGGTGCCTGCCACAATGCCCGGCTATTTTTAGAGAGTGGATCTCGCTCTGGCTCAGGCTGGTCTTGTACCTGTGAGCTCAGTCAATCCACCTGCCTTGGCCTCCCAGAGTGCTAGTATTACAGGAATGAGCCCCCGTGCCCAGCCATGTATGATCATTTTAAAAAGTTCAAGATGCAATATAAGACTGATCTTTATTACTGTCATTAATTTTGGTGACTTTTTTTAAAGATGGAACAGATTAAGCGTGCAAACCGCCTTTATACTAATGACTCCATCTTCCTGAAGAAGACCCTCTACATCCCTGTCCTGACAGAGCCCAGAGACTTGTTCAGTGTCTTGGATTTTGAGGAAGAGAAAGACAGAGAGGAAGAGATACACCCAACTAAGAATGAAGTTTTGCCACACTCAGCTGAGAGGAAGAAACAAGAGACAGGTTTAGGACATGCCAATAGCAAAGTCCTCCCTGTACCTGGCCAAGAATCCCCCACACCCATCCATGACCTCTCTGCCTCTGACTTCCTTAAGAAGCTTGATTCACAGATCAGCCTGTCAAAGAGGGCTGCTGCTCAGAAGCTGAAAAAGGGAGAAAGTGGGTGAGTCTCATATGTTTCCTCCATAGACTCCTCCATTCCTCTGGTCTTACCTAACCACAGACATAAGTAAGTAAGCACAGTGCCAGCAGAAGCTTTCCCCCAGGTGGCCCCAAGACAGTGAGCAGAGCCTGTGGCTGTTGGAATGGACAGAAGCACTGGGAAGCTGGGTTCTATGTTCTTTTTTTGGAGACAGAATCTCACTTTGTTGCCCTTGGTAGAGTGCCGTGGTGTCACACCTCACAGCAACCTCCAGCTCTTGGACTTAGGTGATTCTCTTGCCTCAGCCTCCCGAGTAGCTGGGACTACAGGCGCCTGCCACAACGCCCGGCCATTTTTTTTTTTTGGTTGCAGCCATCATTGTTGTTTGGCGGGCTCGGGCTGGGGATTCAAACCCGCCACCTTAGGTGTATGTGGCTGGCACCTTAGCCACTTGAGCCACAGGCGCCGAGCCGATGATTTTTTAAGATGTAAAAAGACACCAGGTATGGTGGCTCATGCCTGTAACCCCAGCACTTTGGGAGGTTAAGGTGGGCCAATCATCTGAGCTCACGAGTTCAAGACTAGTCTGAGCTAGAGTGAGACCTCATCTCTAAAAATAGCCTGGCGTTGTGGCAGGTGCCTGTAATCCCAGCTACTCGGGAGGCTGAGGCAAGAGAATCACTTGAGCCAAAGAGTTAGAGGTTGCTGTGAGCTATGACGCCAGGGCATTCTA
>NW_003852569.1:1858603-1864686 GCF_000181295.1 Otolemur garnettii
CGTGGTGTCACACCTCACAGCAACCTCCAGCTCTTGGACTTAGGTGATTCTCTTGCCTCAGCCTCCCGAGTAGCTGGGACTACAGGCGCCTGCCATAATGCCCAGCTAGTTTTTGTTGCACTATTGCCGGGACCAGGTTCTAACCTACCACTTTGTGTATGTGGGGCTGGCACCCTACTCACTGAGCCACAGGTGCTGCCCATGGGTTCTGTGTTCTTATTGGTGTAAAAAAATTGACTGCTTTTTCCTGCCTGATCACCCATGAAGGAGCATTAAGATTAGGATGTATTTATCCAGAAGATGTTGAGACTGTCTTAAAGAAACCAGCTTATGTGTCACGATAGTAAAACAGCTTCCCATGTACCTCTTCACTTGGCCCATTCTCAGGCTTTTGCCTTGATCTGTCTCTCTTTCTCCCCTTTTATTACCTACAGGATACCTGGGGAGGATGCAGGGCCCCACCTGAGCTCCCCTCGGACGCAGCAACGAGCAGTCCTGGGTCCTGTACCGTTGACCCGTACCTCTCGGACCCAGACACTACGAGACCAGGAGGATGAAATCTTTAAACTCTGATGTCCCCAGAACTGATTGAGAGAAGTAAGATGTTGAAGGAACAACTTGAGGAGGAGCCTGAGGTTAGGCTCAAGAGCATGGCTTCCCAGGCTACCTCCCTCCACTCTGGCCATCTTCCCCAGCTCCTTCTCTGCTAAGAATTCCTTGGCCTGGGGTAGTTTTATTGGCAAGAGTAGGGGATGGGGATTGGACTCCTTTCCAGTTCTTGGGCTGAACCTGGAGTTGTCGTTTAGATTCAAAAGGCTCTTTTTTCATCCATGCTGCCTTTCCTATCCCTCTCACCATTCCCCGGCCTTAAAGCAGGGAAGCAGAGACTCCCTCTCAACTTAATCCTCATCTCCAAGTATGTTATCTAATTTATTTGGTGCTATATTGACTGATATTTATTCACTGTATCCTATTCCTTCTCACTCTTAGCTGAAAAATGGGATTTCGATAGCTCCGGAATGCGGGAGCCCAGGAAGAGTGAGCGAGTACCTGCTGCTCCTCACTTTCCCCCTCTTTAGCCACGGATGTTACTGAGGATGGGGCAACCAGTGATCTGCTCCCATCACAGAGACCGGCAGACAGTGCCAGGCCTTTTCCTCAGTCATAAAGTAAAGAATTCAAGTTTAATCTTGACTAACTCCCTGTGACTTTCCCACAACTCTAGCTCTGAGAAAAGTAGCACTGTAGGGATCTGAACTCTCCAGCAGTTCACCCTTCTAACCTGTTCCTCTGCTCAGCCTATGAGGGGCTAAGGGATGGAAGGATTTCCTTGGAGCTTGAAGAGGACCGTTAGGGGGATCTCTTTGTTATACTTTCTCCCCACCAGAGCCTGTCTGCCAATGCCTTGCCCCTCACTGTGTATTTATTTGCACTTTGTAGCACTGGTCTGTGGTACAGTTTTTTTTTTGTTGTTTGTTTCTTAAACAGAAGTAGGCAAGGGGACCTCAGTGATACTGGAAATATGCCTCAGTCTCCTGTATGGAAGTGGTGAGAGGTGAGATGAGTGGTGTTTAGATACCGTCTTTCCTCTGTAATGATCACAAGCTGGAGAGATTAAACATTGAGCCCCATGCATGTTGCAGTAGTTTTATTTCCTCTAAGAGAATCTCCCTTGCCCTGGCCCCTTCTTCCTGCACTGTGGAGCAGAGCCTCTAGTATCTGTCCAAGCTATGTCTCTAAGGGCCACCTTCCCCCCTTCTGTCCTCACTGTCCCAGTTGGGTTATATAGGCACTGTCCCCTTCCCTGGTTCAGAGGGTGGGAGGAGCCTTGCCTGTTTCAGAAGTCCCTTGTAAGAGATGCAGAGATCCAAGTTTCACTTCGCCTTTTCACACAGCTCTGTTTCCTGTCCTGGGGCTTGAGTGGGAGAGGGCCCTCACCCCTTAGTATTGTTCCTTCTCCACCAACAGTTTGGAGATGGGATGGTCTGAGTCAAAGTGCTCTTGGGAAAGAATGAAGCCTGAGGACTGAAAGGTTAGTGCAGGCAAGCGGGGTTAGGAAGCCCACTATCTGTTGTTTTCTTACTCAGCCATTTTGCTGAGCTGGAATATGCTAGGCCCAGGGCTCTCAGAGCTTCCCCTCATCCAGCAGCTTCCTGAGCCCATCACAGATCTTGCCAAGGTGCTGAGTGAACTCAGGCCCGTAGAGGGCTGTGAGCAGACCGGGGTCAGAAAAGTGATCGAACACGTGGCGGATGCGGCTGTGTGACTTGGGTGTGAGATGGCGCTCCACCAACTCCAGCAGCACATCCCGACACTCGGTCAGCAGGTCTGCCAGAACAGCAGCCTCAAAGGTGAAGTCCACCTCACCAAAGCTAAGTGCCGTCATGGCTCCCTGCCGCAGCTTCTCACGAAAGCGGGTAGCCAGGGCCAGTTCACTAGAGCCAAAGCAGCCACTGCGGTGCAGGACGGCTACCTTGACAGCCACTTTGATCAGGTCCTTGATAACCCGCTGGGCCTGGGGTCGGCTGTGCGTGTACTCCTTGGACACACGGTAGAGCTCATCTAGCACCTCACTGCTTGTCTCATCAATGAAGAGATGAGCTACAGACCGACCCGCCATCTTACTCAGTAGCTTCTTCTCTGCTTGCAGTGCCAGACTCTTGGAGCTAAAGGACTCCATGATTCCTGGGAAGTGAGGTGTGGTCAGTCACTGGAAAAAGGCCACAGGCTTCCCTAAAAAGAGAGAAATGGCTTTTTCCCTTTCTGTTGCTTCTTTGATTTCTGTCTCATCCTTATCTGTTTGTCATCTCTTTCCTTTGGGACCTCCTCCTCCCCTGTCTCTCTCTCTCTCTCTCTCTTTTTTTTTTTTTCTGAGACAGAGTCTCACTTGTCACCCTCAGTAGAGTGCGTGGCATCATAGCTCACAGCAACCTTAAAGTCTGGAGCTCCAGCAATTCTCTTGCCTCAGCATCCCGCCTGGCTATTTTTATTTATTTATTTATTTATTTATGACAGAGTCTCACTATGTTGCTCTCAGTAGAGTGTTGTGGTGTCACAGCTCACAGCAACCTCAAACTCTTGGGCTTAAGTGATTCTCTTGCCTCAGCCTCCCAAGTAGCTGGGACTACCGGTGCCTGCCATGACACTCAGCTATTTTTTATTTGTTGTCATTGTCATTGTTTAGTAGGCCAGGGCCAGGTTGGGTGTATGTGGCTGGCACCCTACCCACTGTGCTATGGGTGCTGCCTCTTAATTTTAGAGACAAGGTCTTGCTCTTGCTCAGGCTGTTTCCAACCTGTGAGCTCAGGGCAATCCACCTGTCTCAGCCTCCCGGAGTGCTAGGATAATAGGTGTGAGGCACCCTGCCCAGCCTTATTCCCTGTGTCTTTTTCCTGCTTTTCTCCTTTAGTACTGTGGGAAATCTTGATCTCCACAACAGCCCAGGAGATAGTGATAGCTCTGGCTAGAGGAAGGTGGTCACACACCCAGGATACCCCACCATGAGTTAACTCTCACATGGAATAGGCTATTGCTGCCATAGTGAAGAAGGTAGGGCTTACTGGCAGATAATTCTTACAACTGCCATCTTTGAACATTATGTATCATACATCTATGGGGTGTAGGTATCACTATCCTTATTTTACAGCTGAGAAAACTAAAGCTTATGTTCAATAATATACCTCAGATCAAACACAACTGTTTTCCTGACTCTAAAAGCTTCTGTGGCTCAGTGAGTAGGGTGCCGGCCTTATATACCAAGGATGGTGGGTTCAAACCCAGCCCTGGCCAAATTGCAACAAAGAATAGCTGGGCATTGTGGCAGGCACCTGTAGTCCCAGCTACTTGGGAGGCTGAGGCAAGAGAATTGCCTAAGCCCAGGAGTTGGAGGTTGCTGTGAGCTGTGAGACCATGGCACTCTACCAAGGGCAATAAAGTGAGATTCTGTCTTAAAAAAAAAAAAAAAAAAAGCTCCTGTCAGGCTCGGTGCTCAGTGGTTAGGGCGCCGGCCACATGCACCGGGGCTGGTGGGTTCATACCCCACCTGGGCCTGCTAAATAACAAAAACAAAAATAGCTGGGTATTGGCTCGGCACCTGTGGCTCAAGCAGGTAAGGTGCCAGCCATATACACCTGAGCTGGCAGGTTTGAATCTAGCCCGGCCCACCAAACAACGACGGCTGCAACCAAAAAAAAAAACAGCTGGGCATTGTGGCAGGTGCCTATAGTCCCAGCTACTTGGGAGGCAAAGGCAAGAGAATCACTTAAGCCCAAGAGTGTGAGATTGCTATGAGCTGTGATGTCACGGCACTCTACCCAGGGCGATAGCTTGAGACTCTGTCTCAAAAAAAAAAGAGAGAGAAATTAAGCAATTTGGCTTAAGTCACTAGTAAACGATTAAATTGAGTTTAAAACCATATAATCTAAAGAAAACCTCCTTCCCTGTGATGGTCTCAGTGAGGATGAAGCACTCAGAGGATGCCTGAGGAACAAGCAACTCAGGAAGGGCAGGCAGCACTAAGGTCTACAGTCTCCTGCTGATTGACCTGAGGACCCTCCTGATGGTGTATAAGCTGGGTCTGTCCAGGGTTTGCTCCCATGGCATTTGCTTGTGGTTCTTCTGGCTGTTTTGTTTCTTACTTCCCCCTCCCCTGCTTTGCAGGATGTGGCTGTGACCGCAGTGAGGAGCAGCCTCACCCTCTCCCCCAAACCAAAATGGGAGTCTGAAGAGGCAAGGGAGATGGGTAACTGTAGGGGTTTCTTCCCCAGCTGAATTATTCCAGTGGGAACCTAGAACTTTGTTTTGCTCCCTGGCTTGCCCTGGGGCTTTCTGGCCATGCTCCCCTCCGGAAGAGGAGATTGCTCCATGTGGGCCTTCCTTCCTCCTTGGCCTTCCTTTTACCCTGCTCTCCATTGCCTCCATTGCCATCTCACATTTGATCCACTGTCCTCACCCTTTCTCTGTTTTGGACTCCCTTTTTTTCTTATTTGGGTCCTCCCCATGGTCCTCTGGCCTGGACATGCTTTCCCTCTGGCCTTTACCCATCTATCTCCATGTCTCTGGGATTTCATTGCATTTCTCTATTATTCGCCCACATCCATCCCCATCCCTCAGTTCTTGCCACCCACTCCCATCCCAAACCAGGTCTTTTTTTAAGAGGCTGCTTTGCCACTGGGTGAAACTAAAACTACTGGGGGCTCAGAACTCTACAAATGAGAGTTACACAATTTGGGAAGCTAAGGCTGAAAGAGCCAGGCACCCTTCTGCCATCATCACCCCTGAAGTCTACCCTTCTGTCCTTGCCAGTCCCTCACCTGCTGCGCTCGGTGCCAGTCTTGCCTTGGACGTTCCCCGACCGGAGGGTTGACGGAATGGAGAAACTCCCAAGTGAGGGGCCCTTTGGCTTGGCCCCACCCCTTGAGCCCCGCCTACCCACTCTGCCCAACCTCCGGTTCATCACCGCTGTCACCAAGTCCTGTGGCCCAAGAGCAATCTAGAAAAAAGGTTGGCAAAGGTCAAAAAGAATAGAATTCTGTGGAAAATTCTTGATTCTTGAGGTGGGGAGGAGAGGTTTGCCCATCCCCCAGTCTCAAATTATCTGCCTCTTTCTTTTCTTGCCACCCAGTTCCTTGAGATCTGGTTCTTACATTTCTATAGTACTGGATAGAATGGAAATTCCACACTGCTGGAGGTCATTGGGGGAAAATTCTGAAGTTTGAAGGGTGGTGTTGGGGGACAGTCTTGCTACAACGTATTCTTCCAGTGCCTGGCAGGTAAGGGCGCAGACAGGAGGAAGGAAGGTCCTGGGGCCAGGGCTGCTTAACTATGTGTGACCAGCAGGTGTCAGCACAGTGCTGAACGACTAGACTCAGAGGAACCAGCCCCCTACTGAGCTTTGTGTTATAACTGACTGCCAAAGTGACACAAAAATGAGAGGGAAGTCATAACTCTTGAATGTGGTGAAAATATTTATCATCAAGAATCTTACAGGCTCGGCGCCTATAGCTCAACCGGCTAAGGCGCCAGCCATGTACACCTAAGGTAGCGGGTTCGAATCCCCAGCCCGGACCCGCCAAACAACAATG